>NW_021703774.1:27442366-27707249 GCF_005190385.1 Monodon monoceros
CGCCGCGGGCCCCGCCCGGCCCCGCGTGCCGTCCTCCTCGTGGCTCGGCCCGGCCCCGGGATGGTGGGGGCCGCAGGCTCCGGCGGGCGGGCCGCGGGCGGGGCGGGGGGTGGGGGCTGGTGCCCGGCATCTGGCTCCGGAGGCTCCGCGGGGGCTCGCAGGGCCTCTGGACTGCGGCAGAAGGAGAGGATTAAGCTGAGATGGCAGTTGAAGGAAGGAGATGGATGAAAGCTTCATTAACTCCAAGCTCACGTCCCAATTTCTTTCCCCTGAGAAGCAGTGTGAAAAAAGTTTGGTTTCCTTGTGATGGGAAAGTGCTGCGTGATTGTGTTTGCTTTTCTTACCTTTTAATTCCTTATTTGTGAACAACAACAAAAAATTAAGCATTGTTTGTTGATCATGGAGGACTCCAATTTTAATTAAGCAGGAAAAAAATCTTGCTAACAGAGAGGCTGAAGAAATATTGCAACCCGTTTTAATATCTATGTTAGTGATTAAGCTTCTCACGTGACTTAATTGAAACTGGCGAATATCTTAAGAACTCAAAGAAATGAAAATTAAAAGGGTGCTGGGTATGACATGTCTTTATTTTCCCCCTCCAATCTCGTCCAATAACTAAACTGACTTTTATGATCAATCCTAAAATGTGCCATAGAAAACAGACTTCCTGATTCCATAAAAATATCTTGAGTACTGCTTTATGACACAGTTGTTCATGCTTGAATTCCCTCTCCCTTCTTACAAAGTTACCATTAGTTACACTTCTAAACCCTACTTCCAATTCTTTGTCTCTGCTCACTCTCCGGAATTCTCCTCCATATTTCAATTCCCAGACACTCTTGAACTTTGCACATGCTGCCAGTTTCAGCTTGCGCAGAATAATCAGTATATTAATTCCACTCGGAGACAGTGAGATTTTTCTAACACAATCTGCCCAACCTGAACTCTTTCCTTCAGAAACACTTTGCCTTTAAAAAGAAACTCCCAGCATGAACCTCATATGAAGCGACATGTAACAGACAGTGCATGTGGCGCTGGGCGAGCAGCTCAGAATTAAAAGAGAATTTTTCACTTTGTTTCTTTGGTGCCATGTGCATAATGTACATGTGGACAAAACTGACATCAGACATTTAAAGCAAAAAAAGAGTGGGGGGAGGGGGGATGTGATGGTGGAGGGAAAGAAAGAAAATATGTTGATAAAAACAGTAACTTCTGTTAATCTACATTTTTCAGTTACTGTCTTAATTAAGAATGTTAGGAAATATGTTGCAGTTTAATTGCATTGTTTCAAGAAATTCTAATGCTGACAAATTTGGGACCATGTACACTTGGATGGTAAAAGGGATTGAAGTGGTAATTTCTTCCAACTGGTAGATAATCAAAATTATGCTTTCCACAGACAATCCCCCTGCCCTTGATCCTAAATTCAGACGACAAAGTAAGAATAGCCTAACACTTAGCATGTTCAGTATGAAATGAGCTCTGAAAAAGAAAGAAAGAAAGAAAGAAAGAAAGAAAGAAAGAAAGAAAGAAAGGAACGTGTTTTTAACCTATGTGTATGAGACAGGAATAATTTTTCAATATAAATACAAAGAATTCACAAAAAATGAAAGAGCACTTTATCTGAAATTTCTGGGTAACATTATTATCCTTGTAGAAAATAGTTATTTAGAAAAAAGTCGGTACCAATCTTCAAATTATTCTCTGATGACCTTAAGACAGTAAAAATCATTTGCCTCAGCCACAAGTACATAAACATAATGACAGTCTGAAGACACATTCAGATGTCAGGACACTGTGTCCTTTTCTCCTTCTGCAGCATAGACGCTCTAGGCTTCATTTCTCTTTGGAGGGAAGACTGCATCATCACAAAGCAAAATAAATTAAAATGTATTTTCCTTGCTCAGAGTACCTTTGATAGAAGTTATAGTAGACAGGGTAGCCTCCCACTTGCTACAGTTTACCACAGCCAACTCATTTTTAACCTGGATGTTGCATTTCTTACTTGATCCCATTGTCTGGGACCTGGGTAGCTGGGCTCACTGCCTCTGAGAAGGGAGGTGGCCACTCACACAGCACAAACCAGGCGCTGACCAACGACCCCCACTGACCTGACTACTTCAATCAAACTGGTTTGATGATTTGGTCAGTTCTTTGACTGGATCCACTATTCATTTCACTGTCCATTAACCACGGTTTATGATACACCTAGAGCCTCAGAGTTAGTTATCTATCCAGCTGAGGAGGTGGGCCTAACTTTTCTAGCAGCTAAAGATACAGCATTACACGTGCAATGGCCCTGAAATTAGAATAAAATAAGATCTGTTTGCCCGAAAACGTAGCTGAAATGTCCAAAAAGCTTGGTTAAGAGAACAAACTCGAAAGACCTGCTCTCACTAGGAGGTCTTGTGGCTTTTTCTGCCTCAGCCTCCCAGAACAAGAATGGCCAGAGGACTTGACCACAGCTGAAATCCTGCCAATGTGCTGCCACCATCAGTGTCTCAATTCTTAAACTTTTATTTACGTTTGTATTAGAGAACAGAATCCTAAAGGTCTCAAATTGCTGGATAAATGGCATGCGTGACCTCGGATTCCAGAGAGTTCACCAGTATGGAATTAGTACAAATTTTTTTCATGTCTCACAGGAGGTCCAAAATAGTGAAGGGACACATCTCTTGTGTGCTCAACACCTGGGACCACATAAAACTCCCAGCTGACTGACCAAGAAATGAAAGATTTTCCATCTTTTAGGGTTTCTGTAAATTCTGATGGTAGAGGACATTCCGCCCGCCCCTCCCCACAGTAGCTGGGCAACCTCCCCAGAAAACCCTTTGTCAGGCAGCGCTGGAGGCTGGTGTGCAGAGCCTGGACCCCTGCGGAGGGTGGCAGGAGGGGACACTGTGCTGAGCAGGACCGGAGCATCGTTAATCACCAGATCAGACAATGAGAGGAGAGTTCAAGTGGACACAGAGGCAGGGAGAACTCACGAGTGTAATTATAAGTTGAAAAGTTCTGAGTCAGTTCTCAGAGTTTAGAGAACATTAAAAGAAGAACACACAATACTGGGGGAAAAATAGGGAAGCAGTACACGCCCGAGGGCCAATTGCCTCTCCAGCAGCGGCAAGGCTGTTCCTGGGCTCGCAGGACCATTTGTTCCATTACACAATCTCCTGAAGCCATTTAGAGAGAGCTCAAACAACTGCCTGTACCAACACGACACATGGCTTCCCATCCCGACTCTTTGCTAATCCAGACGCTCTAACCATCTTTCTTTAAGATGCCATATGGTTGGCAGAAGCCTGTAGATCTAGCAGCACATCTGCTTGTGCGTTTCTTCTTCCCTCCATCCCCCCAACAAAAGAAGGATAGAGAGACAGACCAAGAGGAGGGCATGCGTGTGTACCTCTGCCTATATTGTTATTTCTTTTTACAGATTCTAACTAAATAAAACTATTACGGGGATGACTGGAATTATTCAGGGCTGGATCATTTTTTTACTAGACAACATGGCAGATTTATTTGCTTGTCAACGATTTAAATCAAGATTAGAAAAACAAAGGATGGATGATCTCCTTTCTCCAAAGGAAAACCGGTTCAAAGCTCTCCCTCTGGGAATCCTTGAAATGCTTTCTTGCCGAAGGAGAGGGACAGCACCCTTGCCTGAAGCGATTTCTCCTCTTCTTTTCGAGGAAGACAGACAAGCTGAGAAACTAGCAGATACCCAGAGCCTGCTTTGTTAGCAAGCACACGCGGCTGTATGCTAATGCATCGGCACCGACACGCTGCTTTTTTGGTGTGATGAGCAAAGATTGTTGACACTGTTGAAATCCTGGCTCTCCTGGCCTGTGAGCACACGGGCTGCCTCCTTGGAATCTGGCCCCCAGTAAGACAGGCTGCAAAAAAATAATACATTTTCTACTCTCCTGATGACTGAAATCTGGCCATTTGCAACTTAGAGCAGTTGGGCAGGGGGAGGGGACATTAGAAAAACATTCTAAGATATTCTATCAAGCTAGGAATCAAAAAGACACAGGTGAAAATTGTGGGTTTCTTTTAAACTAAAAGTTAAACCTGGTAGACATGTGTGAGTGATCAAGGCCAGGATGCTGGCTTCAGGAGCAAACCCTGAAAAGTGAGGGTGAGGGGCCATTATTGTAGCCTCTGCTGCACCGGGTAGCTGGGACGTTCCCACCACACCGGGCAGAGGGCAGTCTGCAGATGAGACAGCCCCACTAATGGCACCATCTCAGTTACAGGAGAAAAGCTAAGTTTCAGACCTTCTTGTAAATTTTTCTGAACCATATGTTGGTTGACCATACATGGTTTACCAAGTCTGTAGAAATATATGGCAGCAAAAAAGCAAAGCAGATATTCCGTTGTTGCAAAAGTACTTTTTTTAAGTCAAAGAAGAGTAGGGGAAACCACATCTTCTGATTGCTGAGCATGAAATATCCCTTTACCCGCCTAAAAACTCTAAGGGGTAGGTATTATTATTGCAATTTAACAGATAAGGAGACTGAGGCTTAGAAAGGATTACAAAAAAGAAACAAAAGATCCCAGAACTTTGGCAAAGTTATGCAGCTAGGAACTGCCAAACTCAAAAGGCCGTGCCTACCTCACTTACAGTCCAGGAGGCCCCAGGTGTGCAGCTACACTTATACACACAAGCATTACCTAGTGGATATGCCCAGGGTCAAGTATGCAAGTCTAAGCAGGTCACTATTACCTGGTGAGCAATACACCAGTTATAATTAGTATTCAGGCAGGGGCATCAAATAGTAGATTCCATTTACTTGTACTTTTAACGTGAATACAGGTTCATGTAACTGAAATGTATAAACATGAGACGTGACTAAAAAAAACATTGAACATTATAATAAAAATATCAGAATTTATCCATTCAAAAAGTATGCCCTTTAAACAATTCACCTTGGGGCCAGCACATGCATTTCAACCACACTGCCATCACCTAGGACTTGCTGACGTGTTCCTTCATAGCCTAGGGCTTAGTGGATACACATGTAGGTTTGTGATTGAGTGTATATTAAGTGCATTTCATCAAAATCATATGTTTTAATAAAATACCTGCAGTCTATGCTGTACTAATCTATGATGAATCAACAGCTCAGAGCAGATATGAGCCTGATTCTATTATCAACAGGAACAACAAACTATCATTAACAATTCTGTTATTATCACTGAGATGTGGCTATGTAGAATGATGAGTTTAAATTTAAAAAAAAAGATGTATGTTGAAATCTGAGCATGATCCAAGGCAAATGCTTCTAAGCCTATTTCATTTCTAATGTAAAATGATACTACCTACCTCACAGGATTGTTGTGAGAATTAGAGATAACATGTAAAGTGCCCGGCACTTTGTAGATTCTCAATAAATGAAAATACAATCATTATTGTTACTATTTTCAATAGAGGGCTTCGGAGCATATAGAAAGTGCTTTCACATACATTAGCTCATTCAACTCTGAAAACAGCCCTGGAATGTAAGAAGTTTTTCTTCTATCTAATGAATTAGATAGTTGAGATTCAAAAATAAAATAACTAAAGCAATAAATAACATGAGCTATTATTATTATTAATTATTTACTGAGCCCTTTCTACATGCAGTTACTGTGATAAGTGCTTTTCTAGCCATTTCCAATTGTAATAGCAACACTTTGAAGAACGTATTACTGGTACTCTTATAATTCTCATTTTGTAGACAAGAAACTGAGGCTAAGAGATGCTGCCAATATCTCGCCTAAATGCACATAGTTAGTAAGTGGCAGAGCTGGAAAACAATCCCAGGTCTGTCTTCTAAACCCACAATACTAACAATAGCTGTAAAATATTGAAGACAGGACTAAAAGCCAGATTTCTCTGTTTAAAATCCAGGGCCCTTTTGTCTGTACCACATTGTCCTTTGGGACTTATCTAAAGCTACTGTACATGTGACAATGAAACTTCCTAGCATAAAAATCCTTGTCCTTAGCAAATTTCTATGTATGCTAACAAATTCTATAGGGCTTATGGTTAAAATGTCATAAACAATGCACACTCACGCAGAGCCTGAATGCTGGGTGCTCCCCTACAGCACAGTGAAACATTAAAGCAGGGCTCTTTTATAAGATGGCAGGACATGACATATGCATGTGAATGCATCACACACATAAACACACACCAACAAAGCTGTCATTATATATTTGGAAACTAATATCATTGAAACTGTCAGAAACTTTTTTTATCAAGATAATAGTCTTTCAATAAAAATTAACTGTCAGTAGAAGGCTTCCAAATCAAAATTATATGCTAGGGGTACTAGAACATTCAGAGGTTGCTGACCATATGCTGACATGAAGAAATGGGAGCTGGTGCAACTAAAATCTGGATTTATGGTTCACGTATGTGCTTTACCAGACAACCCTCTCCAAATAAGGCCACGGAGCTGCTCTTGTGAACTCTCTCCTTGTTTCTGGTGCAGTGGGACAAGGGGGCAGTCATCTCAGGTAGGCTCTTCTTGACCTCTCTGCTCTCTCCCTCCCTGTGTCCCCTTTATCTGATCGGACCTGGACTGATTTCTGTAAGTCAAGTTTCCCCATTGGTTCTCTCCTCTATTACCAGAGCTTCCAGGCTCCTAATTTCATTGCTGACTTCAACCCAGTTCAAAGTGGAACAGGATTTCAAACAAACAAACAAAATAAACAAGCAGGAGCCTTTGCTATCACTTCAGTGCTTCCAAATTCATAAATCTTTGATCACATTTTCAGTCAATATGGAGGGAGGGTCCCAGCACATGGATTGTGAATGGAAATGTGTTACTTGGAATTTAGTGCTCTGTAAGTGCAAGGTGCCCCACGGGTTTCAGACTTAAAGGATATAAATCTCGAAGGCTTCTCAAGAGTACTCTGGAATGCATCATTATGAGGCAGCACTCATATCTACCAAGAATGGAGACCTACATATTAACTGTCCCACGAGAGTGAGACTAGGTGCCCCAGAGGCAGACATTTTAAATGATATGTCTTTCACTAATTTCATAGGCTGCAGTAGTCCTGTGTGGTAGCATGAGAACAAAAATACTATTTTATTCTAACTTTGCTAAAGGTATGGGTAGGATGGACTTCCCCTATCATAAGTGAGTGTGACTTCCTGAGCAAGCTTATCCACTCTGAATAGGACCTATATAACTTACACCTCCTGGAGTACAACACAAGCTCTGATTTCCTATTACACCTTGTTCTGTGTGCTGGGCACTTTAGCAACTCACATAGCTCGTGTTTGCTGAGCAATTTACTATGTGTCAGGTACTGTTCTGAACATTTCTGTGTGCTAACTTGTTCAATTCTCTTAACCAATTCTCATGATTTAATAGGCTCATATTAAGTACCTTGCCCCAAATCACACAGCACAGAAGCTAAGCCATCTGGGTTCAGGATGCACAGTCTTAACTACCCTTCCCTACAATGACTCTCAGAGACATTATGTAGGAAAGGATATGATGCCTACCTAGCCTACCAGCCATGGGAATTTGGTGTCATTTAGCCTCTTTGACCCTGAGTTTCTTCAAAGCAAAACATAATTTAAACAACAATTGTCACACCTATCTATGTCAAAGGGTGGATATATGTATATTATATTCTCTCACATGTTTACTGCTTTCTTTTTCCCACGTGCAGAAGTCTTTTCTAGGCCCAAGTCGGTTGTGACCTCCTTGAGGGGAGAGGCCAGTATCTAGTATATTTTGGTAACTACCATGGCCAGAGCTCATAGTTAGTCATCACCATCTTCATCATAGCCTTGTAAGTTGTTGCCACTGTGGGTGCTAATTGGGGTATCCAAAATGAAAAACCAAGGAACCTTTGCTTTGCTAGTTAAAGACAGGGACAAAGCTTGTTCATACTGCATTTGGTGTTTAAATGCCTTTTCCAAAACAGTCTCAGATGAATTGAAAGGGCGGTGAAATTAGCCAGCTCCACTAAGACACAAAGCAATTGTCTGACCTGGACTAATGTAGAGCAAAACGAGTGGTATCTTCCCTTCTGGAAGCCCCTGAGGTCAGGTTTGTCACCTGCCCATGTTACACAGGGATATTAAAAACAATACCACAACAACTGACTGGACACAGCTAATGTGATGAAAAGGGTGATGAGATTATATACATAAAAAGAAACACTGCCTTTCTAGAGACAGAGAAAATTGTTAATACAAATGAACAGATGCTTGGGAAGAAAATATTATTTCCAAAACCCAGACAAAGCTCTATTTATTACATTTCAGAGACACTTAAATTATAGTGTCTGAAAGCTATCCTATCAAGGGTATCTGTGACACCTAAATTATCTAAAAATCTGAAAGGTTAAGCCGAAATAAAGACTTTACTGTGAGAAAGACTTAGGGAGAAAAAGTTCTTTTTTTTCTCAAAGGATCAGGTGATTAAATCTACTGTGTAGCATAACCTAATGAGTACTAAGTTCCAGCACTAAACTTTATGGAAATCCAACAGAATATTAAATTCAAAATTCATTCAGAGATGTTAATATGTGCTATTTTAAAATCTAAATGCAAATTTCACTATTCCTATGGTCTGTTGATATTCTTGTTGTTCACATTGGTTCTTTGGGCACTCCGCTGCCCCAAGCTCCAGGCCTGCCCCAGGCGCTCCACAGAAGTCCCGGGGTGTTCTCTGTGCCTCTGTGCTGGGCCAGGCCTAGAATGGAGGTGCTGGGCGTGGCAGCCACTGAGCAGGCTTGGGCTCGGATTTGTTACCATCAACCCTGACCCTCCCAGAAGAAACCAGGCTCACCACTGCCTCTCCCACTGACTAGCATGCTTCTGGCTGCCTCTAGGCATTTCCAGAAAATGGACTGTCACACACTAGGTTAAGGAGAAAAAAAGGAAATCTTATTTAGTTGGGCCCAGGAAAAGTTAAACAATGAATCAAGTGACCTGAATGGGAGTCACTGTCACAGTCCAGTGTAGATATAACTCTAAATCTTTTCAGTTCATCATTCCAGCCAATTCAATTCAAGTAAAATACAGACTTCAGTCTAGATTGGAAAGACAACAAAAACAACAGCATAAGGAAGCACACTAAAATCCATTATCGCCTGTGATATTTACAGGTACTTTCAATCTATGTTTCCTTAGGATGGGGTGACCTGACCTTGAATGCCAGGGGTGTCCAATAGGAATCTTTATCACTCTATGCAAGTGATAGAGTGATATTGCCTTTCTCCCTTCATCTACTTCTTGTTTATTGTTCCACCTTACTTCCTACACACCTCACCGGGTGTTGTGCAGCTTAGTAAGTTAGCAAAGGCTTGTGATTTTCCTAATGAAAGGTGTTAATGGTGTTATGTAAATACACAGTATTATTTTGTCTTTATTCCAGCATTCCTGGATTGAAATAGTTCAGTGTGTGTAAATATGTTGAATCATGTGTATTAATTGCATTTTTTTTGAGTAATTCCCTGGCATTCCAGTTAACTAAGTAGATGCAAGCTTACTTGCACAATGAAATATTAAGCGTAGTCTCAGACAATTAGTCATAAGTCTTTGTGCCTTTCAAATCAAATTCTAGCTAGATGAATCCACCCAGCACTTATAGTCATTTGCTTGAATACTAGACAGAATCACTAAGTTGTGACCTCCCATGAAAATAAACAGAGGCAGATGCAAAGGTTAAAGTTTACAACATAGCAAGTAGCCTACCCCAGAAGATGGGGACAAGTATGTAAGCTCCTGGTAAACAATTAGCATAAATAACCAAAGAGCCTAAGTGTACAACATTCAGAAAAAAAATTTAAAAGTACGAATACCACCACATGTTTTAAGTTGGAATTTCCAAAAATAAATATTACTATGAGGATCAAGTGTCAATCGGGGCCACGTTAGCTCTTTTTTCTTTTTTTTTTTGCAGTACGCGGGCCTCTCACTGCTGTGGCCTCTCCCGTTGTGGAGCACAGGCTCGGGACACGCAGGCTCAGCGGCCATGGCTCACGGGCCCAGCCGCTCCGCGGCATGTGGGATCTTCCCGGACCGGGGCACGAACCCGCGTCCCCTGCATCGCCAGGAGGACTCTCAACCACTGCGCCACCAGGGAAGCCCAGAAAGTGTTTGAGTCAGGATGGTCTTGGGGCTAAAAAGCCACAGGGACACTCCTGGTTAGCTGGCTGAGTCATCAGGTGGTCCAACAAGGCAAAGAACCATGCCATGATATTGGGAATATAAGGGCAGTCAGCTGGAAGTGATGTGCTGCTTCTCATCTTGGGCCTTAAGTCTAGAATGATCTTCCATAGTGTGGAATACAAAAAAATGTTAATAAAGCAATAAGTCCAAATACATGTTATGAGTTCTGGTCACAGTGCCTACCAAAATATGTGATACTGGCCCCTCCCCTCAAAGAGGTCACAGCCCATTTGGGCCTAGAAAAGACCTTTACACATGGGAAAAAGAAAGCAGTAAATACGTGTGAAGGGAATGGTCCAGGTGTCAGTGAGTGGTCTTAGAATTCAGAAGAGGAATTCATTCAAGAAAACTTCTCCATTGATTCTAAAGCACTGTGTATTACTGATTTTAAAAATGCACAACAGTGCATTTATATGCATCAATAACGCAGAAATAAGTAAGGGGATGGAAATGAAATAGACAGTCTAGCTGGTAACAAAGGCTTCGATGTGATAAATTTCAAAACAAAGTAGAATGGTAATGTAGTGCAAATCTGACTGGATGTGCCAGAAATAGAAAATGTTTCCCACTAATGCAAACTTTTTTGGAGACTAAGAAAGTGGACTTCTAAAGCTTCTCAAAGACTGCAAGTCATGCCACAGACAGTTATAAGGAACGGGTAACTCCTGAAAGCCTTCTGCAGATTGCAACAAAGACTTTAGATGCAGCTCTCCCCAACCAGAATTCATGGGCTCACGACGAGGTCAGGGACACCTTACAGAGCACATACTGGAAGAGTCAGACTGACCCAACATACTTTCTCTTTGATCACCCTTATATTTGACTGTATTTTAGTAAATTATCCATGTAGTTGTATTTTGACAGCTCTCTTTACAGCAGTAAAACAAAATGTGTGCATCGCAAATGGCAAAGATTCAAATTTCAGCTATGTTTATCCAAAATAGCACTGAACTGCTTCTGTACTTATGCTATACTGCCTACAGCTTTACGGAAGGGAAGACAGATGGGATGAATTTAGCAGGGAAACAGCTGTGGCTTGAAGAAGAGACAAGCAAAAGTTTTGCTATCAGGCTTCATTATGTATCAAGGTACCAGTAAAATGTGTATCCGTAAGGCAGCCAAAAAAGTGTTTTTCATTTGACTAGTGATAATTACCTTTTCTCAACAGCTGACAATGTTCTAAGTGGCATTAAATAGGTAAAGTAATTAAGCAGTAAGATATAACAGGCAGTGCCTTGCTGGGAATCGTGGTTTCCCTCAAGTGTGCTGGGAGGTACAAACTAAAGGGCCACTGACTTCAACCTCGTGAGAAATGCAGCAAGCCCGAGAATTTGCTGGTGGGAGTGCACACAAATAGGAAAAAGGGGGAAAAGCTATCCATGGAGACTGGCAGTTGGGAGCTTATTTGTGTGACCATGACATTACTGAAAGAAAGTTAAGTAAGCTCCCACCTCTACCCTTTTCACCTATTTCTTAGTGATGAGTGTGCATCATTCACACTTTGTGGCAATCAACTGGACCTTGAAATGGAGAGTTTGGGCTATTTATTTTTCTGAATCATCTCTGTCTATTTTTAAATGCCCACTTAGATATTCTTCAAGACTAAGATGCTTCAACTTTTCTGAGATCAGGAAATTTCCAGTTTTTACACTGTTGAGGGGGTGATCAATTACTTTGCGAGTTAGGCTTGCTCAGAGTGATGATTCTTGCTGGCACCAATCCCATTCTCTCCTGCAGCCTCAGGGAAAAACTAACAAATGTGCTACTGCAAATCCTATAGATCCTCCTATAGAAGTAGTGTTCACTGCACAAACTTTGTGTTTAAAATAATAAACCATGCATCCTGTGAAAAAATTGTACCCCTGTATTAATTACCTTAAGTAGAGATATTGGGTGGCTACCCAAATTATATATAATGTATGCACTTTATTAACCCCTGAAAAACTGCTCTATTAAATAGTTTTTTTTAAATAAATCTAATTTATGCCACAATGGTAAATAACATCATGTTCCACCCAGATCAATAACATTATTATCGCCATGGTAACAGAAAGGGGAAAAGCAGAGAAAGCCTTAAAAAGGAACAAACACAATACAACATATATACAACAAACCATGGTGTGACTGATGTTTGGTGGCACAAAGTTCTCCTAAAAAGTCTGGAATTACCACATCACCACTGAATGGCAATAAATAAAAAGCATTAACATACTCAAAAGCATGTTAACTGCTTAGAAACTTAATAACTTCCTAAGTATCTTACCATCACTTTCCGTTCCCGTTCTTTCAAAAGGTTATATATTTTATTTCCTTCTGTGTGCAACTATCTCCCCCCTCCCCGCCCCACCGTAAGCTTATGGTAAAGCTCCTCTACTTTTTTCAGTGACTTTTGCTTCTCCAACACTTCTCAGGCCTCTACCTGACTACATCTTGACAACCCCCCTGACAGCCACTGATTTTCTGGGTCCATTTAGCAGCAGAGAGACTGTGAGGTGTTGTGGGGAGAGCACAGGCTCTGGAGTCAGGCAAACCTGTTTAATTTCTAGCTTCACCTCTCATGGACTATGCAACTGGGGTCACATTTCCTTCTTCTGAGCCTCAGTTTCCTTATCTGTGAATTGGGGTAAACCTTGGAGGGCTGTTGTAGAGCACCTAGTGTAACGGCAGAGTAAAGTGTCAATAACTAGGAATGACATTACAGAAAGAAAATATTTTACTGAATTGCCCTTTCTGCCGTCGTCTTATTTCAAATTATTGCTTCTCTTTTTCTTCTCACTATTCATCAATCTGTCTGAAATTTAAGGTAACATAAATATATTTGAAACTGTTAATATTTTACTCTCTCTACCACATTTTCTTCCATGTATCAGAACACAAGATTTTCCCATATAGACAAAGGATACTCATGCTTAAGATACGTATGCAACAGCTTAAGACATGTATGTTGGGACTCAATTCAGAAACTGATCAAGATGCTCCTTGTAGGACAATAGTAGCAGTTTAATGGCAGGAGAGCAGCTCAGATAGCACAGAGAATGGGAACATAAAACAATAACAAATCTTGTTGGAAGTAAAGGAGGAATTTTTTTTTAAATTGCTATTATGGGAGCTAAAGTATTCCTAAGATTCTTTGCATCAGCATCCCTTCTTCATAGACTTGGGAGCAGCACTGCCTGGGATCAAGTTCAGCCTCTGTCATGTAGTAGCTGGGTGACCTTGAGCAAGTTACTTAACCTCATTATGCCTCAGTTTCCTCCTTGATAAAATGGGGACAAAGCTAGCATTTGCCTCACAGGGTTGTTGTAAGAGTTAAGCATGTTAATGAAGGTAAGTGCTTAGAATAAGAACAATGGCTGGTGCATAGTAAGGACTATGTACATTAGCTGCTGCAATGATAATGATTTTGACAAAATTATATATTTATTATCTGTTGTATAAACATATACTGTATAATAATTATCACTACTGTAAGAGGTTCAGGAAATTTGTACATCATGGCAGGTGGTTTAATACAGTGTTCAATGGCTATCAAATTGTGGAAAATGGGGAATCAAGGAGAGGGCCAGGAATCAAGAAGCCTTGAAAGCACAAAATGAGAGCAGACACAGGGCCCTGCGCCAGGGAGGCTAAAGGTGTGGATGAACTTCTTTTATATAAGCCATGTTCTTAAGATTGTCCTTGTTGAATACTCAGACTTCTTCATAAGGAACATGGTCCTAAAATTAGTAACTTGCTCAGACCCACACAAAAGTCAAGACCAAATAGAACTTTGTCTTGTGTGTCCTGAGCGTTCATTTTGGGATGGATTCTGAAGGTTCCTACAGGGAGCTCTCTATCCATACCATGATACTTGACAATTATATTTCTGACAGAGAGAGATACCTTGGGTACTGCAGCCAAAAAGAGAAGAAAACATATAACAACAGTCTAGCACCAATGCTGTCTCACAGTGTTAAGTCAATAAAATCGCTGTCTCTTGGTTTCCTCATACTGTAAATGATAATAACCACCCTTGATAACCACTTAACAGAGGGTTGGAGAGTGCCAGCTGAAATTCATAAGGGACACTTGCTGTTGGATTTATATAAACACAGAGACAATCTCTCTTTTAAGAATCAATTTTGAGTGACTTCAATGTGTTAAGGACAAAAGCTTTATAAAACTAATGAAAAACTGGACTTACATATTGTACTTTGACATCAAGCATCAACATTACAAATGTCAGGTTTGCACAAGGACTGCTACCAGCAGAAAGTTAAGAAATAAATACACTGTATTTGAAAAACTATTTGTCCATGTAGTGATGCCAGTCAACAATGGGAAACTGTTGCAAATATGAATACTGATAGGCCAATCAAAGCAAATACATTTTTACTTAAACGGTGGAGTCTTTCCCTATATTTTCTATAGGGCTCCTATATTGCATTTAAAATTATCAGCTATAAATTGATTTAATTTAAAAGGAAAGAACTATGTCTTATACCCAAAACCAACTATTAAATAATGTGGACATTTAAATAAATTATTTTTAGCTTTGTGATGATTTTCACTGTTGATGTGACACTGAGAATGAAATTTCTTTAATGTCTTCAGTGTTCAGGATCAACACAATAGACACACACTGAATTTAAATATTTATAAGATTCTTTCCAGAAAGAAAAATTATGAAATAATCAATAAGCTAATTTTTACAAAGAAGGATGTATCTGGCAAAAAAAAAAAGAAGAAAAAAAGATATAAGGTCCATTTGTTACTTACAAAGCATTAATGTTTTCTAACATGTGTGGTAAATACCTATGATTCTTCCACCCATTTTCCTTTTTGGAAGTTCACCACTGTATATTCTGAGACAATCTGCTCCCCTAGAATATGAAATTTGAATAAAGCAGATTTCGTTGATTTTTTTTCCCCAGATGAATACACAAAGACCCTTAAAAAACAAATGTTCTTTAAAACACAGCATGATGAGTATATTTAATATTTATTAAAAATATAGCATCTACCAAAAGACCTTGAAACTGAGCTCTAGCTCTTCCAGCCCAATTCTACAAGAGAGAGTTAAATAAGATCAGAATAAAAGGTCCAGGAAAAGCACTATAAAAAAGAGGGGATAAAGACAGAAGATTGCCTCCCAAAATAAAAAGAAAAAAAAGAAACAACCTCCCCCCACCCCACACCAGCAGAAACAAACAAGTAAACTGCTCCCCCTCCATTTTTTTAAAATGCTGGGAATGATCCACTTTCACCTATGCACATTAGTGTAAAAATAAAAGCTATAAGACTGGTTTTCCTTAGGTATTTGCATGAAATGTAGACACGGCTGACAGTTCACGTGAATTTCTTTTATCACTTTTTCTAAGTAGATTCTCCCATTCTAGTTTCATTACACGTGGAGGCATCCATTTTTTAAGATGACTTTTATTTTGCCACTATAATCCCCAATTTTTCATCTATTTCTGCAGGTTCATTAAACTAATTCCCTGAAATGCCTCACATCTCTTAACTTTCAATAACGTGAATGGCTCAGTGGCCTTGAGTCACCTGCGTGACCCAGGCCAGCCACAGAGTTAATAAGAGAATTTCCCCACTGGCCAGGGTAGCATTAAGGAGGAAAGCAGAACCTGACCACTCTTCTGACCTAATTACATCAGGCTTTCCCTTTCAGTGAACCAAACCAAGGAGAGGAAGCTGAGGAGAAGGGTTTTCTATCCAGATAAACTCTGTGAGCTCCTGGCTCATGCAGTGGATAAGCAGTTGGAGGAGAAAGAAAACTAGAATGATGAAGACCAAAGAAGGGAGCCGCGTTCTGAGGCCTCCCAGACGCTGGCACAGCCATTAGCCCACTCTACTGGTCCTTGCGCCCAGAACACACATGTCTTGAGTGCAGAGACCATTCTGACCCATTTTTTGTTTTCTTGGGGCCCAGGACAGTGCCCAACCAAGTACGGTGACAAATTTGAAACTGCTGGTTTGTTAGGTAACATTATCAAATATACTCTGCCCTTGATATGGGCACAAACAGAGGGGTCTAATAAACTGAACCACATTTACAAACATTACAAGGAGAACTTACTACAACGGGTTATGTTAAGGGAAGAATGTCCACTTAAGTAATCAATTTTGTAAAATTGGATTTAATATATCAGGTTTGCCTAAAGTGAGATATAATGACAATAGCTTGGCTTTCTATCAAGCTGAATTTGGGGTAAGACATTTTGAATTAGGGTCATTTATTAAATTTCAGAGTCTCCAGTCTCTTTGCACAACTGAATGTGATCAAGATAGATAGAAGTAAAGTGTTAACAATTGGACTACTTTTTCCTGTTAGGGTAAAATAAAACCTCAAAATTCCCTAGGAATTTTCTGTTATAATTTTTAAAACTTTTCATTCCTTCATCCTGAAATAGAAAGATTCCCTTAAAAAAAAATTGTTGTACTTTTAAAATGTGCCCCAGATTTTTCTTGTCTGAGGAATTATGGCATTTTTATTCTAAGTAGTGTACATAGCTTTAAAATTAATATTTATTTTGGTTATTGAATCTAAAATAAACATTGTTACAAAGTTATGTGGTGGATTCTACTCACTGACCAAGCATTTATCTCCACATCCTCTAGCAAGTTTTCTCTGACCAACCTAGATGTCCAGCATGGTGGATGGTACACTTGTTTATTGAAATCCTGACCAGACAAATGGCCCATCCAGTAGGAAGTGCTATGTTGCTCACTAGGCAAGATGGAAAAACAAATAAAGAACACTTCTCTCAAATGCAAATAAAAACTACAGTGAGGTATCACCTCACACGGGTCAGAATGGCCATCATCAAAAAGTCTACAAATAATAAAAGCTGGAGAGGGTGTGGAGAAAAAGGAACCCTCCTACACTGTTGGTAGGAAGATAAATTGGTAACCACTATGGAGAACAGTATGGCAGTTCCTTAAAACACTAAAAATAGAGCTACCACATGACCCAGCAATCCCACTCCTGGGCATATATCTGGAGAAAATCATAATTTGAAAAGATACATGCACCCCAATGTTCACTGCAGCACTATTTACAATAGCCAGGACATGGAAGCAACCTAAATGTCCATCGACAGAGGAATGGATAAAGAAGATGTGGTATATTTATACAATGGAATATTACTCAGCTATAAAAAAGAATGAAATAATGCCATTTGCAGCAACATAGATGGACCTAGAGATTATCACACTAAGTGAAGTAAGCCAAAGACAAATATCATGTGATATCGCTTATATGTGGAATCTAAAAAAATAAACGAAACAAATGAACTTATATATAAAACAGAAATAGTCCCACAGACATAGAAAACAAACTTATGGTTACCAAAGGGGAAATGGGGGGGAACGATATATTAGGAGTTTGGGATTAACAAAAACACACTACTATATATAAAAATAGATAACCAACAGGGACCTACTGTACAGCACAGGGAACTAACCTCAGTACTTTGTAATAATCTATAAGGGAAAAGAATCTGAAAAAAAAAGTATAAATGAATCACTTTGTTGTATACCTGAAACTAACACAACATTGTAAATCAACTATTCTTCAGTTAAAAAAAAGAACACTTCTCTCAAGCAGCTCACCATCCAGCGGGGAACATAATCAGGAAGATAGTGCAGGTTACAGGAGAAGCATGGGTTTTAGAAATCTCAACTATTTAATAATTACACACCTGACAAAGATTCTCTCCTTGACCAATCTTTAGTCAGGTTCCTCTAAGCCCTCTTTTCAACCAGGCTTTGACCTTGGGCTTCAGTGTCTGCCCTTGTCAGGCCTGCCTTGCCCAGTTTTAGCAAGAATACTGTCAGTTTAAAGAGAATCCCCTACCCTTGAAAGCCGATCAGCCTAAATATCTGATCACAATTCCTTAACCTTCACCATTCCCCAAGATCCGATCATCTTGGCCCGCCTTCAGGAAGGATCCTGTTAGATATGTTTGGCCAGAGTCCTCCCTTATCTCTGAAGTTTCTTAGTAATTTTCTATCTACCGGTTGATTCCACACTCCCACCTGCTCCCCAGTCCTGCTCCTTTGACTATCAGCCCTCACACTCCTCCATGGCATATTTGAAATTGAGCCAAGTTCTGTACTACACTCTCTCTCCCCCTATTGCAATAGTGCCTCAATAAAATCTGTTTTTATCACTTCAGCTTCTGTAAGGCTCTGGTTTTTTTGATACTGCTATAAGACTTAGTTTGCTCCTTTGGAGAACAAGATTATTATTATCAATAATAAAAATGAGATAAAATATTACTTTAGCTGAGGCCAAATCCATATTAGTCATTCAGAAAACACTACTTCTTTTCTTACGTACACTTAAAATATATGCTCTAACATGCCCAAAAGGGTACAGTAACACAGACTGTGGTGCACTGGGACTGAAGGGCAAGAAGAAATACGTGCAGAGTGGCTGCATCGCCCTCCCACAGCTCCAAGAAAACCAAATGTGAAAGAAGCTTCTCTGCCCAGATGACTTCGTGTGAACCGTGAACAGGAAACTATGAATTTTAGCCCTGTTACAAATTAGTTCCCAGATGCTCTGGTTGGCCTCTGTGTCTCAGACTCATTGTCTCAAAGGGAAGACAATACTAATGGATCCATCTTGCACAGTATATACAAAAAAAAGTATCTATTTCATGTTTTAAAGGTCACTGAATATATAACAGCTAGATAGTTGAAGCAAAATACCATATTCATCAGTGAAATAGAAAAGTTTAGCAGCATTCATCTGTTCTCATTTTAAATTTACCACAGTATGTAAATTAGAGGATTTAAAAAAGCATCAGGCAAAAATCTGAGCTAGGTGCGAATGAAAAGCACAATCAGAAGCAAATTTGTGACTGCTTGAAGGGTAAGAGTTTGCCAAATGGGCTGGTACTTAGATTTTACTACTAATCTGAGTTTATGTAAAGCCAGTAGAAAGATCCCAATTATTATTAAATACCCAGAGTAGAAGTTTGCTGCTAAACTGCTGTACAGTATCGGTCTCAGGTTGGTTCTTGTAAGCATCTTATTTTAGGTACTGAAATTATCACAGGAATACCACGCACAAAGCTGAACTTTAAATACACAGTCCCAGTCATATATACAGTCTGAAGAAAATAAACCAAATACAATTTGGATTAGAGACTGAATTACCTGATTTTAAAAATATTTTGCAGTAGTTGAGAGAATCTACTCAGCCAGGAATAGCAGTTATTGTACCAACTTAACATTACAAAATACGATTGATGGCAAAATGAGATAACCTGATCATTCTTAACGGGATTTTTTTACATCCAAAACATTCATACTATATCAGAAAAGTACAGAGGCGGGTTTGTGATTCACACTTTTGTAGATCTCAGTGGGCCAATATGTTACATTGAGACAACAGCCTACTATTTAAACAGCACCCTGTCTGGTTTCCATGGAACAAATTACCTTCAAAAACAAAATGAACTAGATTAAGTGAAGCCAAGGGAAGGTCAAACTCAAGAATGCTGCACATTGTCAAACCTGAGAGTCAGGAGACCTGCTGACTTGGGCTGGGGCCTCGAGCCAGCCAAGAACGAAATTTAGAGTCAGAAACAGCTTAAGTGACTACGAAGTCCAGCCTGAGAAACAAGGAGACAGATGCCCACTCAGGTGCCAAATCCAACCCTGCTTCAAAACCAATTGTGTGACAAGAGAGCATAAACCTCAGTCTGAATCTCAGTCTCAGAATGCTTTTGATTACTTCCTGCTTCCTCAAGTAACATCATATTTAATCAATTCTGAAAAGTGGGGATAATAAAATAAATGCCTTTTCTGCCTCATAATGCCTAATCATTCAAAATGTTACACTTTTTGAGTGCCTACTATATTCTAGCACTGTTCTAGGCAGTAGGAAATTGGTGATGAAAACGACAGACAAGTCCTGGCCTCGTGACACATTCTAAACAAGGAGAACAAACAGGGTAAGTATAGAGAACAGGGGGTCAGGAGTTCTTCATTGTTTTGAGATTCTGATTAAAGACCAGCTCTAGAACCTTGCCTGCTACAATGGAGGCACCCAAAAACTAACTGGATCTGCTTCCCAGAAAAGAAATGAATGGACATTAAATTTTGCATACATTTTCTGGAAATTCGTAGCCCATCTCTGGAGTTCAGTTTAAGAAAAGAGAAGTGATCTATAACATTGATAAACCAGCAGAAGAGGAAAGGTCTGAGAACTCAGAGGAAAACATGATAAAAACAAAGCAATGGTATAAGTACAGGGCAAGAGCAATCAATAAGGCAAAATGGAAAAACAGACAGGGATCTAACTCTCTTTGGAAGGGTTTAGTCAGGAAAGGTTTCCTAAAAGAGGCAAAACATGAACTGGGCTTTTTTTTTTTTTTTTACTGTTTACATTTCCTTTTACAAAAGTAACACATGCTCAGTGCAGAAAACTTAGCAATTATTGGAATATGTGAAGGAAGAAAATACACCAATAATCCCACTGCTTAGAGACAGTTAATTTATTATATCCTCTGTGTGTCGTGTGTGTGTGTATGTGTGCGTGTGTGTGTGTGTGTGTGTGTACAAGTTGGCAATGTTAAATTTACTTTTTACTCAACATCCAGGTTAGATTGAATGTATATGCATTTGAGGCAAGAGCTGGGGCAGAGTTGGATTATTCTGCATAACAGAGGGGTAAGGAGTTTATGGTCCCCAGAACATGAGAAAGCAAATAATTTGAAAGTTATGGGGGAGGGAGGAAGCAGGAGCAAGGAAAAAAGTACCAGAGTAGATATGTAGATATATAGCCTAGAAAGGACTTTGAAGGAGAGAACTAAGTATCAGTGGAGATTACTACATTTTTTCTAAGAGATGTGTGGTGTTAGTGTTCTCCATTTTCTTAATTACAATGTCCTTAGTAAAGTCCATGCTGCTCAGCAGTGCTTTTGTGCATATGAAGTCTTTGGGGAACTCTAGGAGATGTGGATTTCTACATACAAGTTGACATAGGGCAAAATTTGAGTCCACATGTGTGAGATACAAAATCTAGAGTGTGAAGAAGACATGATATTTTGGGTACATATCTATTTTTTTTTTTTGCAAAAAATAGAATCATATCATATAATATATACTACTTATATCCTATTTTCCCTTGGAGATATATTTTGAACACGTGCAATGTCAATAAACACTTTTCTTCCAATAAATGATTTTACTGGCATTTTATAATTCCATTGTAGGGAATTTACATACTGTTTATGTAACTAATCTTCTGATGTTGGATATTTTGATTATTTGATTTAATATTTTGATTTGATTATTTTTAATGTTCTTCTCTTAGAAATAATACTACTGCTTGGAGTCATAATTAGTAGGACTGGCCAAAGAGAGGTATCATTATACTTATTATACTGTATTTTATTATCTATTAGATTTCTGTCCTGCTAGGACTCTTGCACCTCGCACCAAGGACAATATATGATAAGTGTACTGCAGGGAGGAGAGATCAGCACGGCTGGGAGGTGAAGGAAGGCTAAACACTGGCAATGTCAGGAGCTTGTAAGTCAGCTACCATCTCTCTTCTGATGTAATTCTTTTTTTTTGCGGTACGCGAGCCTCTCACTGCTGTGGCCTCTCCCGTTGTGGAGCACTGGCTCCCGACGCGCAGGCTCAGCGGCCATGGCTCACGGGCCCAGCCGCTCCGCGGCATGTGGGATCCTCCCGGACCGGGGCACAAACCCGCGTCCCCTGCATCGGCAGGCGGACTCTCAACCACTGCGCCACCTGGGAAGCCCTTCTGATGCAATTCTTGACGCCAATTTCTTGGGATTTAAAATATTTATTGTAAAAACTATAAATCTAGTTTGAATGGTCACAGAAATAAGGGATATGTAAATTTGAAAAAAAAATGTAGACTTGCTTTAGGGAATATTTAAGCCAAACGAAGACATGACCAACAAATGTCATTTTAAAATCATTTGCTTTTAAGGCATTCTGAAGATTCATTCCCAGAGATATCAAAAATGTCACTGGGATTTAGACCAGAGAAACAGCTACTAACAGGGGGAAAACATTACTTGATTCCTCCCTTTTCCTCATTTCTCATATCCTATCAACTGCTAGCCAATTTTACCCCCTAAATATTTCTCCAATCCATCGCCTCTTCTTCATCTCTATTTCAGGCTTTAATTATTTCCTATCTAGTTTCCCTGCTTAGCTCCCCCAAATCCATCTTTTATGCAGCCACCAGGGTGAGTTACTTGAAATGCCAATCTGCTGTTGTGACCTGTTTAAAATTCTTCATTGGCTCCCCGATACCTTGAGGATAAAAAGCCAGATCCCTGGCACGGACCTCCAATTCATTCCTGCTTTCTGCCTTCCCCACCCCTCCACCGACACTGACCTGTTTGTAGCTCTTACACCACAAGATAGCACCTCTCTCTCCAGAGCTTTCCTCCAGTTTTCCTCTCTGCCTGGCATGTAGCCTTGTACATCCTCTAAAGTTAAGTTTTGGCCTCCCTACCTCCAAAAAGTTCCCCAGCATCTCTCGGGCTGGATTTGTGCCTCTCTTCAGTAATCCTATGCTGCTACATGCCCATCTCTTTAGCACATGAGGTGTGCGGGGCTACAGTGAAGGATTTACACCTCCTTCTCCAGAGAGCAAGAGGTCAGTGATTGCTTAATTTATCTTCTGTATCTCCACGACCTGCAGTTCCTATCATGTAACAGGTATTCAATCACTTTTTTTTAACATCTTTATTGGAGTATAATTGCTTTACAACGTTGTGTTAGTTTCTGCTGTATAACAAAGTGAATCAGCTACATGTATACATATATCCTCATATCCCCTCCCTCTTGCGTCTCCCTCCCACCCTCCCTATCCCACCCCTCTAGGTGTTCAAAAAGCACCGAGTTGATCTCCCCGTGTGATGCAGCTGCTACCCACTAGCTATCTATTTTACATTTGGTAGTGTATATATGTCCATGCCACTCTCTCACTTCGTCCCAGCTTACCCTTCCCCCTCCCCATGTCCTCAAGTCCATTCTCTGCATTTGTGTCTGCCAACAAACACATGAAAAGATGCTCAACATCACTAATCATTAGAGAAATGCAAATCAAAACTACAATGAGGTATCACCTCACACCGGTCAGAACGACCATCATCAAAAGGTATTCAATCACTTTTGTGTTGGTTTTGTTTGTTTTTGTTTTGGATGGACCAAACCATTCTATAGCTTTAAAAGGTTGAAAGAGCTAATAAAGCCAGGTGAGTTCAAATCCTAATGGATTGGTGGAAAGAAATGAGGACACATACGGAATCAGCACACATTAATCCTAACCATTAACTAAAAGCTTTTAAATTAAAAAAAAATCAGTTCCTAGATAATTACTCATTAATTCAACATAATTTTATACACTGGGACTTCAGAGATTGATAACTCATGGTTCACACTGAAGACTTCACAATCTAACAAGGGAAAAGGACATAAAATGCCATGAATACAGTGCTCAAAGTGCTAGAAAATAGAAACATTTACTATAGAAATAAGAGGGCGTGACTAACTGTCTAGAATTAAGGAATGTTGACCTCTAGGGAGAGCTCAAAGTTTCTATTAGTTTCTATTCCCACCCCTACCCATCCCCCAAATCCTTCCCTGAAAGCAGTTCTCATATGAGATATCTAGAGATCAGGCCCAAATGTATTTTTCAGCCTTTCCTTGGGGTCATTTAGTCTCCATAGTGAAGAGGGGGAGATCTAGGACCCTAAGATGGCAATATGGACTTGAGGCAAAGGAGGCTGTCTGGGCTGCCTCATTTACAGTCATTTAGGCTTCCCGGTTCTAGGCAAAAAGCCAAAAGGAGTCCAGGACTCTTATGACCCAGCCAGGCCTAGCAGGAGCTAACCCTGCAGGTGAACACAGTGGCATAATTCAAAATAAGAAATGTGAAATGCAACACTAACACTATGTTCTAAGAGCCATGTGGAAAAACTGGAGCACTTCCAGATATAGGTCACAAAAATGATTATTTAAATGTGGGACAGATATAGAAGTTAAGTATATTTGGTTTGAACCAGAAATGATCATTTCTTTCCAAGGATCAGTTTCCAAGGGCTCTTCTGCCTGGTCCTGTAAAAGAAGAAAAATGTTTCCCAGCCTCAATTCTACATTATCTCCTTCATCTATGATACAAAAATTACTAGCATTATGTGAGATGTAAAATTTAGCTGATTAAAAAAAAACCTCTCACATAGTTGCATCTTAACAATCATTCTGTAATCTATCAGGCCATTGTGGAAACCAAACGCTTGGAAAATGCCTAACTCATTCCAAATTACTGTCATAAAATTTATAAAGTCAAAGTCATTTATATAACTGCTAACAACCTTAACAAGCAGCTCCATTAAATGTGACCTACAAACCTTGCAAAATAAGGATCAACTAATAACACAATGAGTAGTTAAATGGCCTAGATAGTGTGAGGGAGCCATTCCAGTTTTAATGAGATCAAAGCATATTTAATAATTGTGATTAATATTTACTGAGTGCTCTCTGGTTGTACATCATTATGCAATAAAAATTTAGATTTATATTACTTAATGACAGTAATTAGATGCACATATATTGAGCAGTTTTTCCAAATGTGGGGATGTAGATAAGAGGTTATAAATTATTTTTAAGTTGTGTATACACATCAAACTCTGTTTTTGTCTCATCATTTTTTTCCCTTCTACAGTTTTGGGAGACTGAAAATGATGAGTTAGAAGACAAAAATGACTGCAAATTCATTTAGTGAGTGACTTCTAAGTGCCTGGCCCTTGGCTATGTACGAGAGAAACAATGATAACTAGGATATGGTTCCTGTTCTTAAGGAACTCCTTCTAATGAGTCAGACATTCAAAGAATAATTATCATGTCCTGTGCGCTTGATCAAAATGCTGTTTGAACGAAGTGTTGAGTAATACAGAGAGTGGGGTTAAGGAAGGCTTCACTGAAGAGATGACAGCTGACCTGAATCTCAAGAAAGAAGAGATCTCTAGGTAGAGAAAGGAAAGGTATTTCAGGTTTTGGGAAGCACAGGCAAGAGCATCTGGACTATGAATTCTCAAAGACAAGAGCTAAGTCTTATGCATCTTTTTAATCCCTAAGCTTAGCACAAGTCCCTGCTGGCACTCAGTAAATATCTCGAGTGTATGTATAAACAGTTAATGAATAGATTAATAATTGGATGAACACAAAATCCTCTTTCTGTATATACCATTCAGAAATGATTCCTGATCCCCAAGAAGAAGGAAAAACAGCAACAAAAAAAAAAATCCCTTTTGAGAGTCCATGAACTGAGAAAAAGATAGCTGTTACTCTCCTTGCTCATCATAGCCAGATGAATTGTAATAGAGATAATCAAGACTTCCGAGAACTATTCCTCTCCAAATCCATTCCTTGATATAGTCTCAGTAACCTGGAATAATCACACCTCAACTTTCACCTGTAAATAGCAGACTCCCATTGTTTGGCAGTGCAGCTGTACACAACAGCCATGAGCCGCTCTTCCTGCCTATGGGTTAGAAAGCATGGACTTGGTATTCACGCCACACATTAGAGTATAAAAGGAAAAAGTGAAAAACCATGTTTGTAATAGGAGGAGTAAGGGGCGAAAGATGATCAAAGAGCCATGAAAAACTATGCAGGTCCTCCATGAAGTGCCACAGTGGGTTCTTTCCACCCTTAGATTAATGACAGGTCTCCAAAAACAGCCCTACAGAGCAGTTTATAGGTCATCATGCCACATCCTCATTTGTGAAGTTTTAAATTTTTACAAGTATTTTAATTTATATTATTATTTTAAGCCAACTTAAACTTAAAAAATGATTAATAATTTCTCAGACTTATTAAGACTTTTAATATTCTAATGTGCATTTTGACTTTCCAGAGAGAAACAGTCTTTGCAATATGTCTCAAACTAAAACATCCTGCATTCCTTTTTTCAAAGACCATTTTGTAGGACTCGTTGTCCATAGAATACACATTGAAAAATGCTGCCCCAACCCTTTGGGCCACAACAAATGTAGCAAGGGAGTGAAGAGGCAGTTATATAGCATGTTTGTGTGTTTGTTTTGTGAAGTGGCTGTGTGCTATAATCATCATCTTGATAAATACCATGACTTAATTAAGAAAGGAAAGTGGAATGGATGCTCAAACCAAGAAAATAATAAAAGGAGAAGTAGAAGGATTATATTCATAACCCAATTTAGAGAGAGGATAGTTGTTAATTACTTGTTGATTTGTTCATTCATTATTGAGGAATGAGACAATGCATTCACAGTACCCTTTAAAAACCAGACATGGGTTCTTTTTTTTTTTTTTTTTTGCTGTGCTCGGGCCTCTCACTGTTGTGGCCTCTCCCATTGCAGTGCACAGGCTCTGGACGCGCAGGCTCAGCAGCCACGGCTCACGGGCCCAGCTGCTCTGCAGCATGTGGGATCTTCCCCGACCGGGATACGAAACCGTGTCGCCTGCATCGGCAGGCGGACTCTCAACCATTGCGCCACTAGGGAAGCCCCCCAGACATGGGTTCTTAATCCAAGAATTTATCAAAACCCATTTTGAAATCACTTGTATTTTCAGCTGTGCAACCTCCTAGGAGAGCAATTGTTCCAGGACTTTATGCAAAGAGTAGAGCAGCTCCCTAAAGAAAGCAGGGCTGCATCCCCAAGAATCCCCAACTGAGTAGCAGGTCACTTGAAAATCTGTACATGAAGGGTGATTCTCTAGGCTGAACAGTGGCCACTGCTTTTACTGCCAAGCAGCTGTGGAAAGTTTGTTTGGTATAAGAATGTTCCATTGGCCCATCTTCTGGGTGGGGTAAGGCTGGCCTAAGACCCAGGGGATGAGAAAGCACAAAGGGAACAAAGAAAGTTCACTTTCTTCTGACTCCCGGTTGGTTGCCTCCTCTCTGGTACAAAGGGGAAAACTGCGTATGGAGAATGCAATGTAGATTCTTCTTATAAAACTAGTTCACTGTATACCTTTACTTGTCTGACTCTAGTAGCTCCTTCCAAAGTATAGTAGGAACTCTCTGAATGGAAGGCCACTTACCCCGATCACCTAATGAACCAACACTCTCCCTTCCTCTCTATTAAATGTATTGAATGACGTCCAGGGCACATGCAATACTCATGGCCATTGGCTGCTACTCTATAGTACAACTGGACACTTCTGCTCTCACCAGTTGTGTTATACTTCCCAAAGTCAGTTGTGTTTCTTCCCAAGTCTGTTTATGCTGCTAACATAAGCATAACTTAATGTTTAGTGAACTCAGAAATACGATTATTAAGAAAAGAGTTTGCTGATTCTATGAAAACAAAGTAGAATGATTTAGAAAGAATCAACAAGGCTGAGTTAAAAAGTCCGTCAAATTAGGTATGTGTGAAATAAATGTAAAAGATGTGGTGGGAGGGCAAGAGGGTCATTAAAGTCTCAAATTCTGCATGGAGGTTGCTTCCCAAGTGTCTTTATGTCCTCAGTTGTTTTAGTGAAATCAAAATTGGGTGCATCAAAAGAGGTAATTTTGGTATGGTTTATCCAGGAAAGATGATATGGCTCTCCAAATCAGGTAATTCATTCACGAAGAAAATGTCTTGGCTTAAACATACTATCACTTGCTATGATTTCCTGACCTTTCAATTAACCATCCTACTTCCAGTCTCAAGCTTACTGGATGAGCCAGTTTCTGCTAAACATCTATTTATCTGCACTTAGTATTTTCCTTTTGATTATTAGAACTAACCTACCTCCCTACTTCTGGGAACATGTAAATTACTGAGGGGGTACAGCAGAAAACACTAAAGCAGAAGTCAGAAGACACAGATTCTAGTCATTACCTGAACTGTAATCTTAGAAGTCACCTTATCTCTTTGGGCCACTTTCCTCATCTATGAAGTGTCCATGTTGCGTGTAGGGATGGAGGATGAGAGGTAGATGATAAGAGAAGGAGTTGGATTAGATAATCCTTCAGGTCTCTCCTGATTCTTTAAAATGCCATTCTATGCAATTCAGCTTATATAAGACAGGTAGAGTTCTTTAAAACATCTCTTAATCTTTATTTGGAATATAAAATATAAATATTCAGAAAAATATATAAATTCATTGTTAATGTCAAGAGTAAGTAAATTTACTTGAGAAAAGTAACATTATTTAGAAAAATTTTTTAGAAATTTTATTTACAAAAAAGAAAATACAAAGTTATATATATACACTCACACACATAATGATTCAAATAAGATCTAAGTTGCCAACATAAAATTGATAACTGATATCCTTATAATTTGAGAATGGGAAAAAAAGTCTCTAAGATGTTACACTTCAAATGTCCATGCTCTCTATAATAAAAAGCTTTTGGAAGAAACTATCTTTATTAATAATTTATATTTCCAAAGTGGATTACAAAGCTATAGTTCTGGGAATAGCATGTAATATAAACTTGTTTAAATAATTCCCAGGTTTATTTTTTTTTTAATTTTAATGTTACAAATACAAAACTACAATTACTGACTGGAAAAAATAAACTACTGAAAGAAACAAATGCTGTCTTCTTTAAATTCATTAGTTCTGCAACAGAACTAAAATGAAAAATTAAGCTCAAGACTCAGTTCAGATCCCAACTGAATTTCTTTAACAGCAGTGAGTCTTGTCAAAAATGTGTTTCTAGATTAAAAAGAAAATTGTTAGAGAGTACTGCCTAACATATTGTCTTGGTATTTCTTTCACAGAATGATGCCTGAATCACTTTTTGTGCCATAAAAATAATACAAATTAAGACTCATATACAAAGATAAGAGATTTAAGTCTAAGTATACATCATCTTTTAAAATAACCATTTGCTATTTGTGAGTGGGAAAAGAAACTGTAATACTCAGTTTATATGCTCCCTTCCGAGAACTATTGGAGTCTATATCAATTTCAAGTTTTCTTTTATGATTCAGCTATTCTAAGAGTATAAACTATTTTATTAAAAATTAATGTGTTATCCACACAAATGGCAAATATTGAAAATAGGAACATAAATAAAAAATAATAAAAATAGTAAGTCTACTAATACTGAAGAGGAAGGAAGACAGGAGGGGGAGGAGAGCATGTGAAAGGGAGAGAGATTTTAAACATCCGGTTTCTATTCTGGACCATTTATAGAAACAGACAGACACAGCAAGCAGAAGCCAAATATATTCTCGGGCTCTGACAGGATTTGTTTTCTATCTTGTCATTACTTTTACTATATTCTTCCTAATAATATTTCTCCAGTGTTCTAGATTTCCTGACCGACAATACCAATCTTATTAAGAGCTTACACATGAGAGTTGTAGAGGATTCAGGCATGTGCATGGAGTCTGGCTGCCTTGTGAGCCTACTTGCTGGGGGTTTGAAGCTTTCCCAGGAATTCCTCAGCACAAAGGCACACACATCCATGGCAACTTCCTCCCCCATCCTATGCATCCTTCCCAAATTCCTTTGAATGATTTTCTTAGGAACTAGCACACAATCCCTGGCAGAGCAGTAGGTACCTACCTGGTCTATTGCACAAAGGTAAAAGTATATGCATGATGCCCATTTCACTACTGCTGGCACAAAGGCAACAGACTCACTCAACATGCATCCTCTTTGTTTGCTCTTTTTATGAGAGTGAGTCCATGTCATATCTCAAGCAAGTACCTATCAAGCTCAACCCTTTCCATTTCAATGCCATTGAGAGAAAGTCACAGTGCCTACTAAACATGCAGCTTTAGACACACACACTTGTCCCTACATCAAAATAAAACACAATAGAATTCCTCTACACCAAAGATAATGAGGGAACTATTTTGAAAATATGAATGATTTGTTTATGCAGACTATAAAAACATCTCTTTGCATCAAAATAAGTGTCCCTCTTTATTGCACACAGACTATTTTCTATAGAATTTAAATTGCACATGAAATTATAATTGTGTCTTGTTTAATGTAAATTGATTGTCTCAATTATTGGGAAAGCATTTGAATTTTAATGGACTAATTTTAATGGACATGTGCCAAGCAAATCAGCAAAAACTCTAACAGCTCTAACTGTGGAGGTGCACAGCCAGACGTCTCTACAAATCAGAAGGGACTGCCTGGTCTCGAGAATTCATCCTAAAGTGGCGGCCCAGAGGAGTTAGTTAGGTATTCCCCATGAAGAAGAGATCAGCTTTTGATTGTCAGTGTTAGAAGATGCTGTGACAGTGAGGCTGTAATTTGGTTTCTCTCTCTGAAAAAAAAAGATTCACTATTAGTAGAAAGGACTTTTATGGCTATGCTTTCTAGAAAAAAAAATTTTTAATGTTCTTTCTTTCTACGGATTAGGCTATCCATGAAAATCAAGGCTTTAACCTGAAGGTAGAACCAACTGAGAATCTAGCAGTACCGGGTCACCAGGAACTAAGACACACTTTTTTTTTTTAGCATAGTAAATATACATGTATATATTTATTATTTTTTAAAAATAGATCTTTATTGGATCATAATTACTCCACAATACCGTGTTAATTTCTGTTGCACAACAAAGCGAATCAGCCATATGCATACACATGTCCCCATATATCCTCTCGTTTGAGCTTCCCTCCCATCCTCCCTATCCCACCCCTCTAGGTCATCGCAAAGCACCTAGCCAATCTCCGTGCTATGCTGCTGCTTCCCACCAGCCAACTATTTTACATTCGGTAGTGTATGTATGTCAATGCTACTCCCCCTTCGCCCCAGCTTCGCCCTCCCACCCCATGACCTCAAGTCCATTTTCTATGTCTATCTGTTTATCCCTGCCCTGCAACTAGGTTCATCAGTACCTTTTTTTTTTTTTTTTTTTAGATCCCATATATACATGTTAGCATACAGTATTTGTTTTTCTCTTTCTGACTTACTTCACTCTGTATGACAGACTCTAGGTCCATCCACCTCACTACAAACAACTCAATTTCGTTTCTTTTTATGGCTGAGTAATAGTCCATTATATATATGTGACTCTTTTTGAATTATCGTTTTCTCAGGGTATATGCCCAGTAGTGGGATTGCTGGGTCGTATGGTAGTTCTATTTGTAGTCTTTTAAGGAACCTCCATACTGTTCTCCTTTTTGACCTACCTCCTAGAGAAATGGAAATAAAAACAAAAATAAACAAATGGGACCCAATGAAACATAAAAGCTTTTGCACAGCAAAGGAAACCATAAACAAGACCAAAAGACAACCCTCAGAATGGGAGAAAATATTTGCAAATGAAGCAACTGACAAAGGATTAATCTCCAAAATCTACAAGCAGCTCATGCAGCTCAATAACAAAAAAACAAACAACCCAATCCAAAAATGGGCAGAAGCCCTAAATAGACACTTCTCCAAAGATATACAGATTGCCAACAAACACATGAAAGAATGCTCAACATCATTAATCATTAGAGAAATGCAAATCAAAACTACAATGAGATATCATCTCACACCTGTCAGAATGGCCATCATCAAAAAATCTAGAAACAATAAATGCTGGAGAGAGTGTGGAGAAAAGGGAACACTCTTGCATTGTTGGTATGAATGTAAATTGATACAGCCATTATGGAGATTATTTAGTTTTAAAGGAAGACCTGCTATTTTGTGTTTCTATTTTATTTTGTTTTGTTATTTAATGAGGATATACTATTAAGTTTGAATTGCAAAATAAAATCCAAGAACTTAAATTTAACAAAAGTATATATTGTTTCCTATGTGCCAAGCAGATTCCAAGCTAATTTCAGTCTTAGAACAGCCCTAGGCAATGGGAACTGTTTTCCCTCCTTTTACGTGTGAGGAAACTGAGTCACCAAGAAGTGAGGTGACTTGCCCAACATCCACAGCCTGTTCAGTGGTGGGCCTGGGCTTAGAATCCAGGCAGGAAGCTCCAGAAACTGCATGTTTTTAACCACTATCCACCACGTGCTCTATTGGTAATTTAAAAATCTTTTTAAAAGCTCATTTAGTCTTGCTATAATAACCTGGGGAGATTTCTAAGGCACATTAGCCTGAAAAGCTGCTAGCAGAGACTTTGACTCTTAGATACCACACTGTCACTCACGAGTTAGAGCGGGAAAATCTGCTGTGGGGCTTTGTGGCCTGGAACTCTGGAGACCTGGAATGGGGTCCAGGACCAGCTCAGATGCTGGCTTCCTGGGGAAACTCAGAGAGGTATGGCAGCATGCTGATGAAAGCACAGGCTCCAGCATTAGACAACCTTGCATTTCTAGACTGGCAATGGGACATATTAGCTAAGTGACTGTGGGTAAGTCACATAATCTCTTGGAGTCTCAGTTTCCCCCTCTAAAAAATAGGAGACAAGAATATTATCTCAATAGAATTGATCCGATGCTTAAATTATTCAATGCCTCTCTGCTGCAGATTCTTTACTCACAAAACTGCAGTGTTGTGTTAGAGATCACGAAGTCCCACCTACCTAACAAATACTGTGATTCCATAATACTACGACTACAAGACAGTTGATTATAATACTGTACGTAGTGCTTATGCTTTTCAAACATTTTCACGCCTATGATCTGATTTGATACTCATTACTAATGTGCATAGTATTCAACCCCTATTTTATGGATGAGGAAATTGAGCCTGAGAGAGTTTATTTGGCTTGGCCAAGATCATACGTTGGCAGGTGACATGGTTGGCCCACAAACTCTGAGCTTTTGCTCCTTATCCAGGATTCTTATAATTTGCTGTGTTTCCACAGAAGACATGACGCCTGCATGCAATAAGCTTACAACACAAATGGAGAAAGTGAAAGAACGTGAAAAAGTAGAAATAAATACTAGTTGCTCCAAGATCCTGGAGAGAACGGAGTAGCTGCCTCTGGTTTGTATGTCAGGCAGCTTGCACTGAGGGGACCTCTTATGCATCCAATGATAGTGCAGCACCCAGGCTTGCTTGGAGCGCAGAAGCCAAGGTAGAGTTTCCATGAGGAGAATGAAGAAAAGAAAATGAGAGATATTTAACCGAGACATGGTTGCAGGAATGCTTGTAACCAGTGAATGGTAATTGATGGCTCTGGAAGGGAAGAGAAGCGAAACAGCAGAGAGGATAGGAGATGCACATAATGAAAGTTTTCTCAAGGGCTGGCCTTGAGGTTGACATTATTTAATGTTAGTATCCATGACAGGTGTACCAGATTCTCTCTGTGCCATCCTTTCCTGGGCCCTCAATCCCTTGCCACTGCTATTGAGATCACTGATTTCATGGAACCCTCTTTGCTCTGCCACCTGAGGCTCACTGCATGCAACTCAAGTCTTGGATTCCTCCTGCCCCTTGGAGTCCAATGACATGCCAAATTCTAGAATTTAGGATTTGGCTTCTGAAGCAACTGCTAAAAGGACTGGTAAATGTAATATGAAGTGCAGGGGAATTATCTCCCATGAGGAAAATTTTGGACCCATGGGAGACATGAGATGGAAGTGGGGCAGATAAATTCCCTCTCCTTTCCTCCCTCCAGTGAGCTATCTGGAGGCAGTTTCTCTGTACAGCCTGTCCAGAAACAGTCTGTGTGGCTGTGACTCTGTGGCTTATCATGAAGCAGTTGCCAGTATGGTAACACATTGCCTTACATTATTTTCCATTATTCTATGCCTCACCTTCCTTTCTCTCACTCTCACTGCCCTGGGGTTGCAGCTAAAATAAACATTAGCATGTAACCCTTGTTGAAGTTCTAGGACAGCAGAAGTGGCAAAGTCATCATTGAAATTACCCAGTTAGTTAATATATCTAAAAATCGACGTAAAAAGACATAATTCGTCATGGAAATGTAAGTAGTCTGATAATGTAAGCAAAATGGTGAGAAGTCAATAAACTTAGAAATCAGAAACAGACTACAGATGGGAAATAAGCAGAAAGCTATCAGGGGGCCTCTCTGGCGCTCCAAGTAGGTGATAAATATCATGATGTTTAAAAGGCTAACATCACAGAAATGCCACCCCCCACTCCCCTATCCGCTTAAGATCCTTCAAAGACTCCCTTCTCACAGTGAAGAATAAATTTCAAACATTTTTACATGATTCAAGAGAAAGACTCTTCCAGATCTAACTTCTGAGAGTCCCACCTCCTCTTAATATGTAGGAAGCCACAAAAACATTACTCCCACCCTAACAATGAGAAAAAGAGTCAGAAAATCAACAAAGCCGTAAGTATTCTTGAGCCAGAGAGCTGAGGTTGGAAGATAACCAGGTGAACTAAATTCCAAGAGGCAGAGTGTCCCTCTGAGGAGAGGCAGAAACACTTGAATTCTTTTATCTTTAGCAGAGCATGGAAAAGAGAAACAGCCACTATAAAAGGAGGGAAGAGGAAAGCAGGTAATGTTCTGATCTGTTCTTACAGTGTAGGCTAGTATGACAGTCTAGAATTCCTGGGACCCCCAGACACGAGAGGACAAGAAGAGTTTGCATTCATTCTTAAGCACTTTTCCACAGGTTTCCTTCCACTGTATGCTCACAAGAAAGACTGGGAGCAGGAAAGGAGATGTGCACCCCAACCGGACAGGGCACAAGCAAAAACCCTGCTCACAGAGTAGACTCTATTTTTTCATATGAAGCAAAAGCCTCAAGCTTCTGGGGAAGGGGCAAGAAATCTTCCCAGGAAAAGGTTCAGTGCCTCTGGGGAAACGTTAGATGCAAAAGCTATCTTCCCCTGGGAGGGGTGGAACCCTCTTGCACGTGGCCCTAGGAATAGGTAAACTTTCACTGAGGAATATAGGTCAAAGCAAAATCCATCATTGCTGTGATGGTAGACGTTTGAAATCCAGCTCTCTGGGGAAAAGGAAGTTCTGAATTGTAGTGTCTGCCCATTTCTGTGACGTAAATACTTCTACCGTGTCCAACTTAAAACTATCAAGATGATGTTAAATGACTCACACATTTATAAAAATTTAATAATCAGCTCCAGCACTCAACTGCATCTGACCCTGAAGAGGCAGCAGGAAATCCCATCCCCATGCCCAATCCCATGCTCATCATAAACCACAAGGAGAGTCAAATGGAAAAACCAGAAATAAAAAACAGCAATTAAAAAAAAAACAAACCCAGCATCAACAATAAAGAATTTCTTTGATGGGCTTATCAACAGACTGAATTCAACACAGGGAGGTAAAAATCATTAAATTTGAGATTGGTCAAAGAAATTATCCAAGCTAACTACAAAGAAGATAGAAAGGAGTTAAGGTGGGAGGCACAGGGGGTAGTGTGGGGACAGAAGAGACTAGAACAGTACATCTAAGAGCTATGGGACAACATCAAATGATCTAACCAATGTATAACTGGAATCCCAGAAGGAGGAGAGAAAGAAAGAGAATGGGAAGATCTAACGCCTGCATACTGTCTCTGCATCATCTACCGTCAATCTCCCTTTATATTTTAAAGCCACAGTAAAGTTCTTGAAGAGACCATGTCCTCCTTGACTCCCAGGACCTTCAAACATCTATTCCTTTTTCTCTGTTAAGAGTACTTCTACTTCTCAGGTATTATTTCTCTAAGGAATTGTACACTGGGTCTCTAAACCCAGGTCGGGTGCCAGTCTGGTATGCCCCAGAGCATCCTGATTCACTCTCATCATATCAGATTATACCCCTGTGATTACTGTGTGCTCCTGAGCAGAAATGAGAGCTCCTTAAGGGTAGAGATCATGCCTTTTTGGACTTACATTGTGTGTATGGAAGAAATGCTTAGGGATCTTAAGCATGGAAATACATTTTTTTTTCTCTAATATAGGAACAGAAATTTACCTGCTCTGTCTTTTTAGCAAAAGCTCTGTCCAAAGAGTGATGTTCAATGCTCATAACCTCTTGCGGTTATTCGTACATTTCTAACATGTGTCTAGCACCTATTTTTAATTGAATATTTTAAAAAATCTAGACTTAATTGAGGAAAAATAAAAATAATAAACATTATAAAAATATTAAAACTGGCTCATTATAGATGTTTTTTTTTTTTTTTAACATCTTTACTGGGGTATAAATGCTTTTTTCACAATGTTGATTCTTCCAATCCAAGAACATAGTATATCTCTCCATCTATTTGTATAATCTTTCATTTCTTTCATCAGTGTCTTATAATTTTCTGCATACAGGCCTTTTGTCTCCTTAGGTAGGTTTATTCCTAGATATTTTATTCTTTTTGTTGCAGTGGTAAATGGGAGTGTTTTCTTGATTTCACTTTCAGATTTTTCATCATTAGTATATAGGAATGCCAGAGATTTCTGTGCATTAATTTTGTATCCTGCTACTTTACCAAATTCATTGATTAGCCCTAGTATATAGATGGTTTTATAGAATATTTGTCTCCAAAAAGGCGTTAGCTATTTCCTAGTACTTTATGTTCATAGAGTTTTTTCTTTTCTAATGTTTAAATGTTATAAAAATTTCCCTCCCAGGAATAGAAATTAAAATCTGATAGCCTTTTTTTACTTTTTTCTGTTTCTAAAGTCAAAACCTAAAATAGGTAAAATTGGGGATTTAAAAAGAGTGTACCTCACTCCCAATTATGCTGAAAATATGATTTTTAAAACAACTAGGTAAATGTATCCCTCTTGAAATTTTATTTGGGGCTCATACTAAAAACTTTCACACATACAAACACACACACACATACATTCATATACTCACAAACACTTAGAATATCATAGGCATATCCCAAGTATTGTCCAAAATGTTGTTCCATAAATCACTTGTTGAAAACTCAGAAGGCATTTACCCTTAGAAATAACATTATGTAAACATGGCATTTTGTTTCACAGACTAGTTCACAAGAGCCTATTTAACCCCAAATATAAATAAACTACCTTCTAGAATGTTAGCCTCTCAAGTTCCTGTTGCATGTCCAAAATCTAGAACAGAACCTAGTATACTAAGGGGTCGGTAAGTATGTTGAATGAAGGATGCTGAATAAATAATAGTGTGAAACATTTGTTGAAGACTAAGTCTGCACCAGACACTGTTCTAAAGAGTTTTCAAGGGTAATTTTAGGCCATTATCACAACCTTATAAGGTAGCATTTTTCAGATAATGAAAGTGAGAAACTGAGGAAATAAGGAAGATTAAATTTATGATTTAAGGAATTTGCTCTTGACCTGACATCTAGGAAGAGAGCCTCCTTCTAGGGTGCATGTTCTTAACTACTATACATACTGTGAAAATTAGTAAAAAGAAATCTCATTTAAAATGGTGTTGGGTTTTTTGATATTTAAAGTGTGTGTTTCTTTATTTCATTTTGGATGATCTGTCCATTGGTGAAATTGGGGTGTTGAAGTCCCCTACTATTATTGTGTTACTGTCGATTTTCCCTTTTATGGCTGTTAGCATTTGCCTTATGTATTGAGGTGTTGCTATGTTGGGTCCATAAATATTTATAATTGTTATTTCTTCTTCTTGGATTGATCCCTTGATCACTATTCTGTGTCCTTCCTTAGCTCTTTGTAAAAGTCTTTATTTTAAAGTCTATATTATCTGATATGAGTATTGCTACTCCAGCTTTCTTTTGTTTTCCATTTGCATGGAGTATCTTTTTCCATCCCTTCACTTTCAGTCTGTATGTGCCCCTAAGTCTGAAGTGGGTCTCTTGTAGACAGCATATATAGGGGTCTTGGTTTTGTAACCATTCAGCCAGTGTATATCTTTCGGTTGGAGCATTTAATCCATTTACATTTAAGGTAATTATAGATATGTATGTTCCTATTACCATTTTCTTAATTGTTTTGGGTTTGTTTTTGCAGGTCTTTTCCTTCTCTTGTGTTTCCTGTGTAGAGAAGTTCCTTTAGCATTTGTCTTAAGCTGGTTTGGTGGTGCTGAATTCTCTTGTCTGTAAATGTTTTAATTTCTCCGTTGAATCTGAATGAGATCCCTGCTGAGTAGAGTATCTTGGTTGTAGGTTTTTCACTTTCAACACTTTAAATATGCCCTGCCGCTCCCTTCTGGCTTGCAGAGTTTCTGCTGAAAACAAACAAACCAATCCAAAAATGGGCAGAAGACCTAAATAGACATTTCTCCAAAGAAGATATACAGATTGCCAACAAACACGTGAAAGGATGCTCAGCATCACTAATCATTAGAGAAATGCACATCAAAACTATGATGAGGTATCACCTCACACTGGTCAGAATGGCCATCTTCAAAAAATCTACCAAAAATAAATACTGGAGAGGGTGTGGAGAAAAGGGAACCCTCTTGCACTGTTAGTGGGAATGTAAATTGATACAGCCACTATGGAGAACAGTATGGAGGTTCCTTAAAAAACTAAAAACAGAACTACCATATCATCCAGCAATCTCACCACTGGGCATATACCCTGAGAAAACCATAATTCAAAAAGAGACATGTACCACAATGTTCACTGCAGCACTATTTACAATAGCCAGGACATGGAAGCAAGCTAAATGTCCATTGACAGATGAATGGATAAAGAAAATGTGGTGCATATATACAATGGAATATTAGACATAAAAGGAAACAAAACTGAGTTATTTGTAATGAGGTGGATGGACCTAGAGTCTGTCACACAGAGTGAAGTAAGTCAGAAAGAGAAAAACAAATACAGTATACTAACACATATATATGGAATCCAAAAAAAAAAAAAGGTTCTGATGAACCTAGGGCCAGGAAAGGAATAAAGATGCAGATGTAGAGAATGGACTTGAGGACACGGGGAGGGGGGAAGCGTAATCTGGGCCGAAGTGAGAGAGTGGCATGGATTTATATATACTACCAAATGTAAAATAGATAGCTACTGAGAGGCAGCTGCATAGCGCAGGGAAATCAGCTCGGTGCTTTGTGACCACCTAGAGGAGGTAGGGAGACGCAAGAGGGAGGGGATATGGGGATATATGTATACATATAGTTGATTCACTTTGTTATACAGCAGAAACTAACACAACATTGTAAAGCAATTATACTCCAATAAAGATGTTAAAAAAAAAAAAAAAATGGAGTTGGGAGGCCAGCAGGGGAACTATCAGGCCTTACCACTCCATGTCAATCACAGACCCATGAAGAAAAGACATACTTTGTACCTCCAACAGGTAGAAGGTTACTACTTTACTACCCAGCAAGAGGAAGGAAAAAAAAACAAAAACCTCCTTGCCAGGCAACAACCCAATCAATTAGAGGCTGTCACAACTCAGCCAATGAAAAGCCACTACTTTGAATTCCCAGCTTCCTCCAGTGAACTCTTTGTTTAATAACAGGCCTGCCCAAGTCCTTCTCTAGAAAAGCACATTCCTCTCCTTTGTCATTTGGACTTGCCTGTGGATCACCACAGATTAGATGTCCTGAACTGCAATTCTTTTCTGTTCCCAAATTAACCTATTTTGCTGGTAAAATAACTGGCTGTTTTATTGCTTTAGGTCAACAATACTGTCTCTCTACTTTCAGTTTTAGGTCAGAACTTGAAGGCTGTTTAAAGAATGTAAGCTCCATAAGGGCAGGGCTGTCTGCTTGTCCAGTGATTTACCCAAGCACATCAGTGCTATATATAATAAGCACTCAATAAATATTTGATGAAGAAGTGAAAGGGAGTCTTTTTCCTTTTCCTGGGTATTGGGCCTATTCTAGGAATAAGCGTGAATTATATTAAAATGCCTGACATTTTCCTCATTCTCTTTTGTTGGGTATATTTCCCATTTAATTTTCTCCCAGGTGATCAGTTATGATACTGTCTGCCTTGTTCCAGCTATATAACTTATTCACTCTCAGATCAAAATCTAACTCCTAAAGCTAGAACTTCCTCTGTTACTGGGAGGGAGGAAAGCAATCTGATTTCAGGTCTTCCCAATAAAATGTAATTGAAAATGCCTTCCAGTCCTCTTAGGAATTTGCCAATAATGTGTAGAATAATTGGATTTTAAAGAAATTGCTTACTGACTCCAACTGACTTATATATTTGGTACAATTTTGGGGGAAAGGGTCAAGTTTTCTAAGCTGTTTCTGTTTTTTGTAGCTTCCTCTTTTCCTCTACACAGTACTCTCAGATTGTTTGTCTTTAGACCCCTTAGGGGAGGCAGCCTACCTAATCCATGGTCCAGCAAAATGAAAGCTAGTGATAACCAAGAAACATTTCAAAAAAGTTGAAATGAGCTTCTTTCCTAGCAACATATGGATTATATACCAGTTCCTACAATTTGATATTAGAAAATAATGGCATATAAATCTAAAATAACACAGCAATTATGCTAATTTACTTTTAAAAGTATGTTGTCAGTTATTTAGAAACACAGGTTCCCAAGCAGCTCATCACCAAAGGAGTACCTCTCTAAAGAAAACTGGTGGTGGTGATGGACAGATAGGAGGTGAGGATTATACATATATTTGCTTTAGCAAAAGAGATGCTGGATGATTCACTTCTGAATTACAATTCATACAGGACTTGAAACATAGTTATTGAGAAAATAATACACTGCTGATGTAAATATGTGGTATTGCACTATAGGTCAGCAAAACAACTCACAACAAATGAAATTAATTACCGTGAAGCTAAAGTGTGAGCATTTTATAGTTAAAGCTAATAATGTCAGTATTTGAAGACCAAGATGACCTCAGTGCAACACTAATAATGCAATATGAACTAAATGTCCTTCCCCCAAATCATCAGAAGTTAAACTACTGGTGCTTGTGCAATATCACAGGAGTTCTGCAAGGTGTGGAGGCCAGTGAAATACTGCACTGGCATTCTCAGTAAGTTGTTTTGGCTTATAAAACCCAAATTTCAGTACTTTTAAAACATTCGCTTAATAGATTTAAAAACTGCCCATAAGAACTGCAGAAATGACCTATAATTTTGGGTCAGTTTCTTGGCCATCAGTACCCAGGGAGCTTTGGTCTATATTTTGATTACTCTTCTTAATGAGGAATGATCAACTCAAGAAATTTCCTCAGGAATAGGGGAAGTTTATCAACAGACTTTTGGTTTGTGCAAAACAGAGAGAATAGGAGATAAAACAACAACAACAACAAAAAATCCTCCAGGCAACCAACTCCTACCCTGGCTGCCAAGGGTGGCTGGTCCCCCAGGACATCCTTCCTTTTTGCCTCTGAGGTTTCAGGATGCACAGAGCAGCCAGAAGGCACCTCCCCGAGACGGCAGGTGGTGTCACAGCTGCTCTGGACTCTGGGCTCATAGTGCCTTGACCAGCCCAAATAGAGAGGGAGCTTGCAACCACAGGAATGAGGCAGAGGTGAAGACACTTATTTTTGTGTCCCCTGGCCGAGTACAGTGACTGGTACAAAATAGTTGCCTCATAAATATAGAACAAACAAAATGAGGCCTCAGCTTACTTTACCAGCACCATATCCATAAACCTGCATTCATCAGATTAATTCCTGCTCAATGCTTGTTGTCCCAACCCTCTTCTACTCTCAGGACACATAACATTGCCTCTGTGTCTACCTCAGCTTCTCCAGATTTATTTTGATTCTAAAAATCCCCTTCACAGAAATACATAGTTTTACGAAACCCCTTAGAAATTTATTAAATTACTTCATTATTTTACATAATATGATTAAGAGGAGAATTTTAAGTAAAAACATTTTATTTGAAATAAGTATATATTTAAGGACTATAATATAAAATTCATTTTAAAAGTTCCTGAACCTAAAACTACTCTAGAAAACAAAGTCTATTAAAAAATATGATGAGTATTTGCAAAGTCTCTAAGTACCTCTCCATAAGACACTTAATGATTTCTCTTGAGCAGAGAGACCTGGCAGATCCCACCTTGACCTAGTGGTCCAAGTCCACACTGCCAGTGACAGGACAAACTGACAGCATGTACCCCTCAACACAATGCACCAAGAATGACACTTGGGATTCCTGCCCCAAATATACAGCCTCAATCTAATCATGAGGAAAAATCAGACAAACCCACACTGAGGACCATTATGTAAAACAATCGAGCGGTTCTCATCAAAACTGCCAACTCTGGGAATTCCCTGGAGGTCCAGTGGTTGGGACTCCATGCTTTTACTGCCAAGGGCCCCGGTTCAATCCCTGGTCAGGGAACTGGGATCCCACAAGCCGCATGGCGTGGCCAAAAAAAAAGGAATAGAAAAAAAAAATTTTTTTAAGTGTCAAGTTTGTGGATGATGGAGAAATACTGAGGAACTGTCACAAATCAGGTTTCTCCACTCAAGGGAAATTATTAAGGGTCTAAAGACAACTAAAGAGACATGAGAACTAAATGCAGCATAGGATCTTAGACCAGAATTAGAATATTAGGGGAAAAATTGGTGAAATCCCCATAGGGTCTACAGATTAGTTTCTAGTATTGCATCAATACTAATTTTCTGGGTCAGATAACTGTATTGTGGTTTTGTAAGAGGCTGACATTGTGGGCAACTGGATGAAGGGTATATAGGCACTCTCAATTATTTTTGCATCTTTTTATAAGTCTAAAATTACTTCAAAATAAAAAACTAAATAAATGTAATTTTCCTATGTAACAAATGACAGCTATTCATTTCATAAATTAAATTCTTACTGAATTAATTATGTAAGAAAAAAGACAAAACTGGCCAATAAAGTTTTTAAAAAATGTGTTCTAAAATGTATATTTGAAATTAAATCCATGTATAGAACAAAAACCTATAAAAGAGCTTCATGATATTTTTTTGAATTCTTACTTTTTAATGTAAAATTCCACTGTTACTTTTATAGATTCCTCATTTTGTTATTGACTATTTTTTAGAGCAATTAAAGATTCAGAGCGAAACTGAGGGGAAGATACAGACACTTCTCATACACATTTCCCACACGTTCATAACCTCCCCCGTTAAGCAACATCCTCCACTAGAGTGGTGCATTTGTTACAACTGATGAACCTACACTGGCACATCATAATCACCCAAAGTCCACAGTTTACATTAGGGTTCACTCTTGGTGTTGTACATTCCATGGGTTTGGACAAACGCATAATGACATGTATCCATTTATAGTATCATACAGAGAAGTTTCACTGCCCTACAAAATACCTCTGTGCTCCACCTATTCACCCAACCCCTAACCCCTGGCAACCACTGATCTTTTTTTGTCTCCATATTTTTGCCTTTTTGAGAATATCACATAGTTGGAAATCATACAGTATATAATTTTTTCAGATTTGCTTCTTTCACTTAGTAACATGCATTTGAGTTTCCTCCAGGTCTTTCCATGACCTGATAGCTCATTTCCTTTTAGTGCTGAAGAATATTCCATTGTCTGGATGTACCACACTTTATTTATCCATTCACCTACTGAAGGGCATCTTGGTTTCTTCCAAGTCTTGGCAATTATGAATAAAGTTGCTGTAGACATCCATGTGCAGGTTTTGTGGTGGACATAACTTTTAAACTCCCTTTGGTAAATACCAAGGAGCACCATTGCTGGATTGTATGTTTGGTTTTACAAGAAACTGCCAAACTGTCTTCCAGAGTGACTGTACCATTTTGCATTCCTACCAGCAATGAATTAAAGTTCCGTTTGCTACAAAGACTTATCAGCATTTGGTGGTGTCAGTGTTCCAGACTTTTGCCATTCAAATAGGTGGGTAGTGGTATCTCATTGCCGTTTTAACTTGCATTTCCCTGATGACATATGACATGGAGGATTTTTCATATGCTTATTTGCCATCTGTATCTCTTCTTTGGTATCCGTCAAGGACTTTGGTCCATTTTTTAATTGGGTTGTTTGTTTTCTTGTTCTTGAACTTTAAGTGCTCTTTGTATATTTTGGGTAACAGTCCTTTATCAGATATGCCTTTTGCAAATATTTTCTCTTAGTATGTGGCTTGTCTTCTAATTCTCTTGACATTGTCTTTCTCAAAGCAGAAGTTGTGAATTTTAATGAAGTCCATCTTACCAATTATTTCTTTCATGTATCATGCTTTTGATATAACTAAAAGGTCATCACCATTCCCAAGTTCATCAAGGTTATCTTCTAGGAGTTTTATAATTTTGCATTTTATATTTAGGTCTGTGATCCATATTGAGTTAATCTCATGTAAGGTGTAAGATCTGTGTCTACATTCATTTTTCTCTATGTGGATGTCCAGTTGTTCCAGCATTATATTTTGAAAGGACTTTCTTTGCTCCACTGTACTGCCTTTGCTACTTTGTCAAAGGTTGGTTGACTATGTTTATGTGGGTTTATTTCTGGGCTCTCTATTCTGTTTCATAGATATATTTGTTTGTTCTTTCTTAAATACTACACTGTCTTAATTGCTGTAGGTTTATAGTAAGTTGGAAGTCAGGTAGTATCCAGTCCTCCAACGTTGTTCTTCATTATATTGAAATTGTTTTGGCTATTTTGGGTCTTTTGCCTCCCCATACAGAAACTTTAGAAGCAGCTTGTCCCCATCCACAAAATACCTTGCTGGGATTTTGATTGCACTTGTATTAATATACAGATCAAATTGGGAAGAACTGATATCTTGACGATATTGAGTCTTCTTTTTTTTTTCTTTTTCCTCCACTCTGTTTTAGATCCTATTCCCACATAGGTCATTACAGAGTATTGAAGAGAGTTCCCTGTGCTATTCAGTAGGTTCTTATTAGTTACCTATTTTATATATAGTAGTGTGTACATGTCAATCCCAATCTCCCAATTTATCCCTCTCCCTGCTTTCTCCTGTGGTAACTACAAGTTTGTTTTCTATATCTGTGACTTTATTTCTGTTTTGTAGATAGGTTCATTTGTACCATTTCTTTAGATTCCACATATAAGTGATATCATACGATATCTGTCTTTCTCTGTCTGACTTACTTCACTCAGTATGACAAGCTCTAGGTCCATCCATGTCACTGCAAGTGGCATTATTTCATTTTTTATGGCTGAGTAATATTCCATTGTATATATGTACCACATATTCTTTATCCATTCCTCCATCAATGGACATTTAGGCTGCTTCCATATCCTAGCTGTTGTAAATAGTGCTGCAATGAACATTAGAGTGCATGTATCCTTTTTTTTTTTTGCGGTATGTGGGCCTCTCACTGTTCTGGCCTCTCCCGTTGTGGAACACAGGCTCCGGACACGCAGGCTCAGCAGCCATGGCTCACAGGCCTAGCCGCTCCGCGGCATGTGGGATCTTCCTGGACCGGGGCACGAACCTGTGTCCCCTGCATCAGCAGGCAGACTCTCAACCACTGCGCCACCAGGGAAGCCCCATGTATCCTTTTTAATTATGATTTTCACTGTATGCCTGCCCAGGAGTGGGATTGGTGGATCATATGTAGCTCTATTTTTAGTTTTTTAATGAATCTCCATACTTTTCTCCATAGTGGCTGTATCAATTTACATTCCCACCAAGAGTATAGGAAGGTTCCCTTTTCTCCACACCCTCTCCAGCATTTATTATTTGAGATTTTTTGATGATGGTCTTTCTAACTGGTGCGAGCTGATACCTCACTGTAGTTTTGATTTGCATTTCTCTAATAATTAATGATGCTGAGCATCTTTTCATGTGCCTCTTGGTCATCTGTATTTCTTCTTTGGAGAAATGTCTATTTAGATCTTCTCCATTTTGGGGTTGGGTTGTTTGTTTTTTTGATATAGAGCTGCAGAAGCTGTTTGTTTTTTGTAGATGAATCCCTTGTCGGTTGCTTCATTTGCAAACATTTTCTCCCATTCTGTGGGTTGTATTTTTGTTTTGTTTATGGTTTCCTTTGCTGTGCAAAAGCTTTTAAGTTTAATTAGTCCCATTTGTTTTTTTTTGTTTTTACTTCCATTATTCTAGGGGGTGGATCAGAAAAGATCTTGCTGTGATTTATGTCAGAGAGTGTTCTGCCTATGTTTTCCTCTAAGAGTTTTATAGTATCTGGTCCTACATTTAGATCTTTAATCCATTTTGAGTTTATTTTTGTGTATGGTGTTAGGCAGCATTTTAATTTCATTCTTTACAGGTAGCTGTCCAATTTTCCCAGCACCACATATTGAAGAGACTGTCTTTTCTCCATTGTATATTCTTTCCTCCTTTGTCATAGATTAGGTGACCATAGGCATGTGGGTTTATCTCTAGACTTTCTATCCTTTTCCATTGATCTATATGTCTGTCTTTTTGTGCCAGTACCATACTGTTTTGATTACTGTAACTTTGTAGTATAGTCTGAAGTCAGGGAGTCTGATTTCTCCAGCTCTGTTTTTCTTTCTCAAGATTGCCTTGGCTATACGGGGTCTTTTGTGTTTCCATACAAATTGCAAAATTTTCTGTTCTGATTGTGAAAAATGCTATTGGTAATTTGATAGGGATTGCATTGAATCTGTAGATTACTTTGGGTAGTATAGTCATTTTGACAATATTGATTCTTCCAATCCAAGAACAAGGTATGGCTCTCCATCTGTTTGTGTCATCTTTGATTTCTTTCATCAGTATCTTATAGTTTTCTGAGTACAGGTCTTTTGCCTCCTTAGGTAGGTTTATTCTTAGGTATTTTATTCTTCTTGATGTGACGGTAAATGGGATTGTTTCCTTAATTTCTCTTTCTGATCTTTCATTGTTAGTGTATAGGAATGCAAGAGATTTCTGTGTATTTATTTTGTATCCTGAAAATTTACCAAATTCACTGATGAGCTCTAATAGTTTTCTAGTAGCATATTTAGCATTTTCTATGTATCATGTCATCTGCAAAAAGTGACAGTTTTACTTCTTTTCCAATTTGAATTCCTTTTATCTCTTTTTCTTCTCTGATTGCCATGGCTTGGGCTTCCAAAACTATGTTGAATGAAAATGGCTAGGGTGGACATCCTTGTCTTCTTCCTGATCTTAGAGGAAATGCTTTCAATTTTTCACCATCGAGGATGATGTTTGCTGTGGGTTTGTAATATATGGCCTTTATTATGTTGAAGTAGGTTCCCTCTATGCCTGCTATGCCCTCTGATAAAAACTTCTGGAGAGTTTTTATCATAAATGGGTGTTGAATTTTGTCACAAGCTTTTTCTGCATCTATTGAGATGATCATATGGTTTTTATTCTTCAGTTTGTTAATGTGGTGTATCACACTGATTGATTTGCAGATATTGAAAAATCCTTGCATCCCTGGGATAAATTCCACTTGATCATGGTGTATGATCCTTTTAATGTGTTGTTGGATTCCGTTTGCTAGTATTTTGTTGAGGATTTTTACATCTATATTTATCAATGATATTGGCCTGTAATTTTCTTTTTTTGTGATATCTTTGTCTGGTTTTGGTATCATGGTGATGGTGGCCTTGTAGAATGAACTTGGGAGTGTTCCTCCCTCTGCAATTTTTGGGAAGAGTTTGAGAAGGATAGGTGTTAACTCTTCTCTAAATGTTTGACAGAACTCACCTGTGAAGCCATCTGGACTTTTGTTTGTTGGAAGATTTTTAATCAGTTTCAATTTCAGTACATGTGATTGTTCTGTTCGTACTTTCTATTTCTTCCTTGTTCAGTCTTAGAAGGTTATACCTTTCTAGGAATTTGTCCATTTCTTCTTGGTTGTCCATTTTATTGGCATATAAGTTGCTTGTAGTAGTCTCTTATGATCCTTTGTATTTCTGTTGTGTCTATTGTAACGGATCCTTTTTCATTTCTAATTTTATTGATTTGAGTCCTCTCCCTTTTTTGCTTTATGAGTCTGGCTAAAGATTTATCAATTTTGTTTATCTTCTCAAAGAATCAACTTTTAGTTTCATCCATCTTTGCTATTGTTTTCTTCACCTCTATTTCATTTATTTCTGCTGTGATCTTTATGATTTTGTTTGTTTTTTGGTTTTGTTTGTTTTTCTATCTCTAGTTGCTTTAGGTGTAAGGTTAGGTTGTTTACTTGAGATTTTTCTTTTTTCCTAAGATTGTATTGCTGTAAACTTCCCTCTTAGAACTGCTTTTGCTGCATCCCATAGGTTTTGTATTGTGGTGTTTTTATTGTCATTTGTCTCTAAGTATTTCTTTTGATTTCCTCTTTGATTTCTTCAGTGATCCTTTGGTTATTTAGTAACATATTATTTAGTCTCCATGTGTTTGTGTTTTTAACAGTTTTTTTCCTGTAATTGATTTATAATCTCATAGTCTGTAGTTTGAAAAGATGCTTGATATGATTTCAATCTTCTTAAATTTACATAGGCTTGATTTTTGGCCCAAGATGTGATCTATCCTAGAGAATGTTCCACGTGTACTTGAGAAGAAAGTGTATTCCACTGCTTTTGGATGGAATGTCCTATAGATATCAGCTAAGTCTATCTGGTCTAATGTACCATTTAAGGCTTGTGTTTCCTTATTAATTTTCTGTCTGGATGATCTGTCCATTGGTGTAAGTGGGGTGTTAAAATCCCCCACTATTATTGTGTTATTGTCAATTTCCCCTTTGATGGATGTTAGCATTTGGCTTATAAATTGAGGTGCTCCTACGTTTAGTGCATATAATTTACAATTTTTATACCTTCTTGGATTGATTCCTTGGTCATTATGTAGTGTCCTTCCTTATCTCTTACAACAGTCTTTATTTTAAAGTCTATTTTGTCTGATATGAGTATTGCTACTTCAGCTTTCTTTTGATTTCCATTTGCATGGAATATCTTTTTCCATCCCCTCACTTTCAGTCTGTATGTGTCCCTAGGTCTGAAGTGGGTCTCTGTAGAGAGCATATCCATTCAGCCAGTCTATGTCTTTTGGATGGAGCATTTAATCCATTTGCATTTAAGGTAATTATCTATATCTACTGCCATTTTCTTAACTGTTTTGGGTTTTATTTTTTCTTCCCTTACTTTTTTGTTGCCTTCTCTTGTGGTTTGATGATCATCCTTAGTGTTGTGTTTGGGTTGCTTTTTCTTTCTTGTTTGTGTATCTATTGTAGTTTTTGGGTTTGCTATTCCCATGAGGTTTTAATTTAGCAGTCTATATATGTACAAGGTTGTTTTAATTTGCTAGTCTCTTTCCCGCCTACGAAAGTTCCTTTAGCATTTGTTGTAAAACTGATTTCATGGTGCTGAATTCTCTTAGCTTTTGCTTGTCTGTAAAGCTTTGGTTTTCTCCGTCGAATCTGAATGAGAGCCTTGCTGGGTATTCTTGATTGTAGGTTTTTCCCTTTCATCACTTGAAATATATCATGCCACTGTCTTTCTGGCCTGCAGAGTTTCTGCTGAAAAATCAGCTGCTAATAATAATCAGGATTCCCTCATATGTTATTTGTTGCTTTTCCCTGGTTGCTTTTAACAGTTTTCCTTTGTCTTTAATTTTTGCCAGTTTGATTAATATGTGTCTTGGCATGTTCCTCCTTGGGTTCATCCAGTGTGGGATTCTCTGTGCTTCCTGGACTTAGTGAGTGTTTCCTTTCTCATGTTAGGGAAGTTTCTGGCTAAAATATCTTCAATTATTTTCTCAGGCTCTTTCTCTTTCTCTTCTCCTTCTGGTACCCCTATAATGAGAATGTTGGTGTGCTTATTATTATCCCGGAGATCTCTGAGACTGTCCTCATTTCTTTTCATTCCTTTTTCTTTATTCTGTTCTGTGGCAGTGATTTCCACCACTATGTCTTCCACCTCACTAATTCATTCTTCTGCCTCAGTTATTCTGCTATTGATTCCTTCTACTGCATTTTTCATTTCAGTTATTGTATTGTTCATCTGTTTGTTTGTACTTTAAATCTTCTAGCTCCTTGTTAAACATTTCTTGTATCTATCTTCTTGATCTATCCCTCCACTCTTTTAACAAGATTTTGGATCATCTTTACTATCATTACTCTGAATTCTTTTTCAGGTAGATTGCCTATCTCCTCTTCATTTAGTTGTTCTTGTGGGTTTCTATCTTGTTCCTTCTTTTGTAACATATTTCTCTGTCATCTCATTTTGTCTAACTTTCTGTATTTGTGGTGCCCTTTCCACAGCCTGCAGGATTGTAGTTCTCTTGCTTCTGGTGTCTGCTCCCTGGTGGGCGAGTTTGATCCAGGGGCTTGTGCAGCCTTCCTGGTGGAAGAGACTGGTGCCTGCCCTCTCATGGGTGCAGCTGGATCTTGTCCTTCTGATGGGCAGGGCCACATCAAGGGGTGTGTTTTGAGGTGGATGTGAGCTCAGTACAACTTTAGGCAGCCTGTCTTCTGATGGGTGGGGCTGTATTCCTATCTTGGTGGTTGTTTGGCCTGAGGTTTTCCAGCTTTGGAGCCGCAGGTTGTTGGGTGGGGTTGGGTCTTGGTGCCAAAATATGGACCTCCAGAAGATCTCACTCCAATCAATATTCCCTGGGGCTTCTGCTACCAGTGTTCTTGCCCTCGTGGTGAGCGATAGTAGACCTTCACCTCCCCAGGACACCCTCTAAGACCTCTAGGTAGGTGTAGCCCAGGTTGCTATTGAGGTACTGCTTTGTGCCGGGTCCCAGTGCATGTGAGACCTTCTGTGTGCCATCCAAGGGTTTAGTCTCTGTTTCTCCCAGCCCTATGGAGTTCCTGCACTCAAGCCCTGCTGGCCTTCATGGCTAAATGGTCTGGGGGTTCTTCTACCAAATTCCAGACCCTCAGACTGTCTTGGAGGGCTATTTTATGTGGGAATGTCCCTATGTAGCCTGCATGGGTTTAATATTTTTTGGTGTGAGGGTTGTTTTTAGTATAGATGTTTGCCACCTCTTCCTCAGTGTATCCTGGCCATTATCCCCTTTACAGGAGGTGTGACTGATGTTGTGGTGAACAGAGCCAGCACTGGATATTGAGCAGGGCCTCCCCTTTGCTCTGTGGTTGTCACTGCCCTGTCAGACATGGGGTCTGCTCCCTAGTTGTTGGAGTAGAGGCCCTCAGATCTGTTTCTTAGCTGTATTTCTGATCTGTGGTGTGAGGTAGGTAGGATTGGAGTACTCCCACTGGGAGGGAAGCCTCTGAGTATTCCTCCTCTGGATCTGTTCACCTGTGGCTGTGCTCTGTTATGTCACTTTTCACCTGTTGTGGGAGCTCTCTTACACTGTTGTTGGCACTGCTCTAGGCCCCACCTTAACTGTGGGTATGCCGGCAGTTGGCCCTGGTGTCTCTCAGACATTGTTTTCACCAGGCCACCAGCATAGATCCACTTAAGTCAGGTCCCAGGATTGCAGTAATCATGGGTTGGACCCACTATGGGTGCTATGGGGGCAGCTCTGACTCTAGTCTGGCCCAACCCCCATGTGTATGTGCCGACAAAATCTACAGCTGCTAAAGCTAGGCCCATCTTGGTTGCAGGAGCACTGGCTGTTCATTCAGATGCTCTGTAGGCACTGAGTTTACAAAGCCAGTCACAGCATTGTCAATTCATGGTTTGAATAGCTGTGTGGAGAGGTTTCAGCTTTTCTTTCTTAGTTGCATGGCCCCTAGGGCTCAGTTGTGGTTTCAGTCCCACCTCTGCTTGTGGGCCACCCATAGGGGTCTGCTGTCAAGGCTGCCCTGGAGCACAGGAGTCCACCCCGGCAAGGAGGGGTTGTGGCAGCAGCACGGTGGCTGGGGTCACAGAACCCCTGGCAGCAACAGGCATTAGGGGGAGCTGGTGGCCGCAGGCACAAGAGAGTCGGCCCCAGTGGGGGCTCTTCCTAATACCCAGCCACAGGCGTGGGCGAGCCAGCCCTAATGTTGATGAGGCATGTGGGGAAGCTGGCCCCGGTGGTGACAAGGCATGTGAGGGAGCCAGCCGTCGTGGGCACAAGAGACCTTGTTGTGTGTGGTGGGGGCTCCTAGCACCCAGCCACAGGCAGGAGAGAGCAGGCCCCAGAGGGGTCCCCCTAGTGCCTGGCTGCTAGTGTGATAGAACCGGCCCTGGTGGGGGCCCCTCCTAGTGCCCGGCCCCCTGCACAAGAGGCTAGCCGTGGCAGGGGCTGCTCCTTGCACCCGGCTGCTGGCTCGAGAGGGCTGGCCCCAGCAGGGGCCCTTCCTAGTGCCCAGGGAGGCAGGGATGGCACATGGGGAGAGAGCCTGCAATGGCAGCTCTGCCCCTTACACATCACTTAACAATGGTGCTTTGCTTCTATGGCAGCCTGGGTTTCCTCCACAGGCATTCCTGGCTGCAATGTCCTCACTCCTGTCCCCTCAGGCTGTCTCCTTACAGCCAACAGCAGTCCTCTACCCAGGTTTGCTCTCCAAACACCACATTCCAGCACACAGCCCCCATCCTCACCAGGGACACATCTAGGGCAGGGGCACACAGGGCTGTGGCACGAACCGTCTGTGTAGGTCTCACTCTGTCTTACCTGCCACAGAACAGTTGCTGCACTCTCTTCTGATAGCCCCGAAGCTCCCCTTCTGTCCCAACCGATCTCCCCACCAGTGAGGGGGCTTCTCCAGATGCAGGAACCTCTCCTCTCCTCAAGCTCCACCCCAGGGCTGCCATTCACGTCCGGCTTCCTCTCCTCTTCTTTCCCCCTTCTTCTTTCTTTCATCCTACCAGGTTATGGGGGATCTTTCTTGTCCTTTTTGGTGTCCAAGGTCCTCTGCCAGTGTTCAGCCAGTGCTCTGTGAGACTTGTTCCATTTGTAGATGTATTCTTTTTTTTTTTTTTTGCAGTATGCAGGCCTCTCACTGCTGTGGCCTCTCCCATTGCAGAGCCCAGGCTCCAGATGAGCAGGCTCAGTGGCCATGGCTCACAGGCCCAGCCGCTCTGCGGCATGTGGGATCTTCCCAGACCGGGGCACGAACCCGTGTCCCCTGCATTGGCAGGTGGACTCTCAACCACTGCACCACCAGGGAAGTCCTGTAGATGTATTCTTGATGCATCTGTGGGGAGAGATGAACTCCACATCCTCCTACTCCTCCACCATCTTGACCTCCTTTGATACTGAGTCTTCTTATCCATTAACCTGAATATCTCTCTATTTATTAGTTCTTTAATTTTATTCATCAGAGTTTTATAGTTTTCCACATCTAGATTTTGTACATAATTTGTTAGATTTATACCAAAACTTTTCATTTTAGGGGGGCTAATGTAAACGGTATTGTGTTTTTAATTTCAAATTCCACTTGTTCATTGCTGGTATATAGGAAAGCAAATAACTTTCAGATATTAACCTTGTACCTTGCAACCTGCCATAATTGCTTTTTAGTTCCAAGAATTTTTCATCAATTCTTTCAGATTTTCTACATAGATGATCATGTCATCTTGCAATCAAGAAAGGTTTTTATTCCTCTTCCCTCCCAGTCTTTATACCTTTTATTTCCTTTTCTTGTCTTATTGCATTACTTCCAGTATGATGTTGAAAAGGATGGGTAAAAGGGAGTAACCTTGACTTACACCTGATCAATGGGGAAAGCTTTGAGTTTCTCACCATTAAGTATAATGTTAGCTGTAGGTTTTTTTTTTAAAGATATTCTTTATCAAGTTGAGAAAGTTTCCCTCTATTTCTAGTTTACTGAGAGTTTTTTAAAATCATGAATGTGTTTGGATTTTGTCAAAAGCTTTTTCTGCATCTATTAATGTGATCATGCAATTTTTCTTTTTTAGCTTATTGATGTGATAGATTACATTTAATTTTCAAATAATGAACCAGACTTGCATACTTAGAATAAATCCTACTTGACTGTGGTGTGTAATTCTTTTTAAATGCTGTTGGATTCTATTTGCCAATATTTTGTTTTTTCAAGGACTTCTCAGAAAATAATGAACAGTCCTCCAAAATTTAACGTTCAATTAGATAAAAATCAATATTTTACTTCTTATTTTTAACCCTAGTTTTCAAGGAATAAAATTTCTATTAGAAAAATACAGCTTACAGATTTGTTAAAGATCATTGTGAGGTAGTTTATAAAAGAATTACCAGTTCTAAATTAATAATTAGTTTGTTACATTTCAGTCAGCAGCTTCATGTCATCATTCAATGTTTTTTTAAATTATTTATTTATTAATTATTATTATCTTTTTTTTTTTTCTTTTGGCTGTGTTGGGTCTTCGTTGCTGTTCGTGGGCTTTCCTCTAGTTGCAGTGAGCCAGGGCTACTCTTCATTGCTGTGCATGGGCTTCTCTTGTTGTGGAGCATGGGTTCTAGGCACACGGGCTTCAGTAGTTGTGGTACACGGGCTCAGTGCTCATGGGCTCTACAGTGCAGGCTCAGTAGTTGTGGCGCACGGGCTTAGTTGCTCCACAGTATGTGGGATCTTCCCGGACCAGGGATCGAACCCGTGTCTCCTGCATTGACAGGCGGATTCTTAACCACTGTCACCAGGGAAGTCCCCATTCAATGGTTTTTATGTATATAATTTAAACAATACACTACCATAAGAAATTTTAAAAAAATGTGAAAGTGTATAACCAAAAAAACAACCAGGATTTCTGGGGGTTGGTGACATAATACTAAATCACATGAGAACACATGAGTGCGTTCAGCCCATTTCCACTAGCTCGAGGGCTTGCTCCCTGTGTATACACTGTGGAGTTCTCACGCGGTTCTACTTTCTAGGGAGAAATATATGAATCAATACTTATTTTAAAATATAACTAGAAAGAAATACCATTGCTATCTTTAGCCTGAATTCCCTGGTCTGCCTTTGTGGACACCAAGGGTTCCAAACTACCAGCTGGAAAATGTAACTTTCCTGACTTTAAAACTTTAATAATCTTGACAATCAGAATTTAATAAGTTCACATCTACTGCAACTCAAAAAATTGTCTTTTCCAAAATGCCCCTCCCAATACATCTACCCACCACCAGTTGGTTGGTCTGTCACTTGCTTTCTCTTGCTTCCCTCTTTTCTGTGCACCCAAATCTTGTGAAAAAGTGGTTTAAATTTGCTATTTCAATTTTTCAATTCACACTGTTTTCAATCCATATTATATGATTTCTGTACCCACTCTTCCAGTACAAATATTTTTGTTAACATAACCAGTGCTGTCCATGTCACTAAGTCCAATGGATACTTTTCAGTCTTATTTAATCACTCAGCAGCATCTGGTAGATCACCTCCTCTTTCCTGAAGTATTTCCATCTGTCGGCATGCATGATAACAAGCCTTTTCAGTTTCTACTTATTTCTCAGGTTTTCTTACCTTTAAAACTTTTGATGTTCTTTAGGATTCAGTAAGCCCATCTTCCTTCTCACTTTATTTCTCTAGGTGACCACACTTACTCCCAAGGTTTCTAATATTCTCTGTAAGCCAGTGGGGATTTCTATCTCCAGCCCAGTCCTCACTCCTGAGCTTAGTCCCTTGTGTCTCCATGCTTATTCAACATACCCATTTGTACAATGCTCTTGAACATTAAATTCAACAGGGTCGAAACCTAACACTTGATCTTATCCCAAACCCAGGCCATCTCGACCACAAACCTCCTTATTTTGTGTATTTTCTATTCTCACTAAGTACTACCACTATGTACATATCGCTCATGTCAGAAATATGGATATGCACTATTCTCTACCCAACATAGCCAATCAGTCATTAAGTCCTGTTGATTTCACCTCCTATATATTTCACCAATCTGTTTACTTCTAGCATCATTATTATCAGTTCAATCTAAGCCATCATCATCACTTGACTAACTGCTCTACTAGCTCCCTAACTGGTCTTGTGTAAACACCATGGCTCTGCTCCAATCCATTATCAACTCTGGAGCTGGAATGCTATTTTTAAAATGCAAATTTGATCACATAATTCTCCTTTGTTTTTTAAAAAATCTTTTAATATCTTCCTTTTAGTAAAAGGATAAAGTGAAAGGTCTACAATAAAAACTTAAAGGCCTTGTCTTTATCCGGCCCTCACCTGCCTCTCCAACCTCATCACATGCTATTTTTTCCATTATTCTTTATGTTAAACACAGTTTCTTTCCTTCTTTAAAAGTCCTATCTCAGGACCTTCAATTTACAGTTTTCTTTTCTCTAGAAGAGGAGCTGGCAAACGTTTTTAGGAGAGGGCGAGATAGTGAATATTTTAGGCTTTGTGAGCCAATAGGCCAGTCTTTGACTCACCTACTCATTGTAGGGTGAAAGGAGCCACAGATAACATGTAAACAAATGAGCATGACTATGTTCTTGAGCCACACAAAATGGGCTTGGGCTGGGGTGCAATTTGCCAGCTCCTGCCCTAGGACTAATAATCCCTATATTGTCACTCACAGATTCATTTCAAGTGTCATTTTTTCATTGAAACTTCTTCTGATCAGGGTAAGTCACCTTATTAAATGTGCTTATACCACAAAGTATATTTCCCTTTCATATAACTAATCATTACTGCAATTAATTAGATATCTGTGAAATTCTCTTGTCAATATCTATCTTCCCTATAAGGCTGTAAACTCCATTAGACTAGGAATTATATTTACTTTGATATTTTATTCCCAGCATGTGGTGGAGAACATGACACATGGTAGCAATCAATAAATATTTGTTGAATGAATGAATTTACTATCATTCATATCAATGAATGAATGATTAATTTACTATCTGACCTTCAGTTGGCAACTTTATCTTTCTGAGCCTTAGTTTTCCACCTGGAAAGGAAGATGATAATAACAACTACTTCCCAGGTTTGTTTCAGGTAAGAAAACATGCGTGAGGTGAATTTTGTGAACTCTAAAACAATATACAGATGTAAGAAAAGAAATATTAGAAAGATGAGTTGGTTGCATAGTACAGGAGCAAATTATAGCCCAAGGTCCAAATCTTTTCACTCATTTTGTTGGGCTTCTAGCTAAGAATGGTTTTTGTCTTTTTAAAGGGTTGTAAAGAAAACCAAAACAAAGACTACGTGACAGAGACTACTCGTGGCCCAGGAAGCCTAAAATATTTTACTCTCTGGTCCTTTACAGAAATAGTTTGCTGATCTCTGGCTTAGAAAATAAATGAATGATTAATTCTTTATAAATATACTCACCTTTTAATATTTTGGTGTCATTTTCTGACTACCTTTCTTCTCTTCAATAGAGAAAGTGATCAAATTTATAAACATTCCTCCTGCCCCTGCCGAGGGACTCTATGTTTACTTTAAAAAATAATGATAAAGGGAGTATTTAAATATTTTCTTTTCCCCTCAGTTATATGAACAATTGATTTTGAAACAGAGTAGGCCTGGGGTGTCTGGGGATGGGATAGAAATGGGGAGATGGATGCCAAGAAAACTATCTCCACTGGAAGGTTAACTGCTGTTATGTATGCGATTGCTGAGATTTTTTTTCCTGGGTAATTCATCACTATATAGAAATTAGGAGTGACACATTTATAGTAAATATAAGGGACTGTGTTTTTCACACACACAAAAATACTGCACAAAAAAGGAAAGGAATTTGGAATCAAAAGATCATGATTCAAGTTTGAACTCTACCAACTTACTCAATATGGCACTTTGAGCAAATACATTAGTATCTCTCAGCTTGAGCTTCTCCATCTAGAAAAAGAGAGTAAATATTGATTCCATTTAGTAGGTGGCTATTATGAGCCAGGTGCTTTACATATATTATATTTGATCTTTATACCAAACTGCAAAGTGGCTATTGTTAGCTCCAATATATAGATGGAGAAACTGATGCTCAGAGAGGTTAAGTAACTTGCTCAAAGTACACCACTAGAAAGAACCAAAGGGTCTGGAGTCAAATTCTGACTCTAGCAATATATTTAACCTTCTTAGGCCTTACATGTTGTATCTTACAAAAATACATACAAAACCTAATTTCTAGAAGAGAAGTTTTGAAATTCCTGCATATTACATTACCAGCTTGCACCTTAAAGGTAGATGGTTTTCCTACAGTGTTCTATATTAAATCTACTTCTGTGTCTTTAGAGAATAGTAAAGAGGGAATGTGCTCTCCTCTCTGTGTATTATAAGAACAACCTAAATTGAGAAAGCATAAATATATAGAAATATTAGATTTTAAGCATGTTCCTTGAGTACCATAGTAACCATGAATTCTATTTATTCCACAGCAATTCCCATTCTGTTTTTGAACCAAACACATTCAATATGTGGCACATCAGTTGATTATTAAGTCTTTATTACCTTTGCTTCATTATCTCATGTAGTCTCCCATGCTGGACACACTGTTCCTCCAATTCATCATTTCTTCTCTGTAACTTTTCCAGTTTGTCACATGTATACCTTTTTTCTTGACTGAGCTGAGCTATTTCAGATCTAGAGAGGTGTAAACACAGAAGTGACTGATGTTAAAGGTTCTTATTACCAGACCATGTTTTTATTGTATAACCTTATCATTTTCTTGAACTCTGTACTTAAACATAACAGTGTCAATAAAAATTATTTTATGTAAAATATTTCAGAAATTACAGAATGTCTAGTAGAAGGATATACACACTGCAGGAACTCAACTGGTAGACAGAAAGAGGAATAACAACAACAGAGAGAGTTTTTTCAAGGAACAGGACAAAAATGATAATAATCAAATCCCGTTTTTAAAAAGACAGCTATTAATTTACCAAATATTTAGTAAGTATCTATTACAGGCCAGCTACCATGCTGTTACAGGAACAACCCCAGGCCTAATTTCTGACAGAGAGTTGTTTCTTTTAATTAACATAGCTAATTTAATGGTACATGATTAAAATCATATAGTTTTAAAAAATGGTGAGGCTTCCCTGGTGGGGCAGTGGTTGAGAGTCCACCTGCTGATGCAGGGGACACGGGTTCGTGCCCCGGTCTGGGAAGATCCCACATGCCATGGAGCGGCTAGGCCTGTGAGCCATGGCCGCTGAGTCTGCGCATCCAGGGCCTGTGCTCCGCAATGGGAGAGGCCACAACAGTGAGAGGACTGCGTACCACAAAAAAAAAAAAAAAACAATGGTGGTTCTCTGCCCCCTGACTCCACCTCCAGCTTGTCAATGTAATTACTAATATTTCAGTTTGTAGTTAAATCAATATCAGTTTTATGTCATAACAACTACATAAATATTGGTCCTTGTTGTTTAAGGAGTATATTATGATTACACATGCATTTGTGTACATTTATTTTCCCTAAACAAGTGGGCTTTAGTGTAGAATGATTGAGTGGCAAGCCATCTTTTCTGATGGGAGATTCCCAATATTATCAGCATCCGTAATTCTTTCCCCTGTGGCCATTCTGTTTCTCAAAAGAAGGATTCTCCATTTTCCTGCTTGTTGTGTACAACCCTAACCATCAGTGGTCTAGGAGCCGGTTGGAAATAGAGGGGTGGTGTACTCACCTTTCAGAATGCAGACTTTTAATTAATTCTTCTATTCTAATTTCAGTGCAGCTATTTTCACCAGTGCCTGCTGGTTTAATCTCTTCAGAGGGGAAGCTCCTAGTTTTCTGGGTGGAGGAGGGATAGTCACCTGGCTGCATGGGGTGGGGGTAGAACTGTCAACTTTGGCTTCAGTCCTATATTCCACTCCTGCCTTCTAAGTCTTTCTGGGATCCTGAGAGCAGATCAGCTTGCTTCACATACAAGTATCCCTGTCTGCAGACATTTAAGACTCACCTTCCTCCATTTGCTAAGTGAGGTACCATTCCCCCAATTTTCTTTCTGTTTTCACATTATTTCATTTGGGATTACAGGTATCTATCTACTTTGGTGATGATTGGTGTTTGTGAGGAAATAACGTTACTTCTTCAGTGTCTTGGATGGCCATTTCAAGGCTCAAAATTTGAAGCTAAGAGAGACATCTGTCCAAGAAAAATTGTACTTTGTCCTTGATTTAATTAAACATTACTACTTACTCCACCATCTCCTCATACTCCACTGCCTCATAGGTTAGAACTGAAAGCTTAGAAGTTTTGCACATTAAAATACAAGTAGTTAACAACTGGTTCGTTTCTTGAGGTTTATGTGAGATGCTTGATGTAAAATTATTTCCCTCCAAAGAAAGGATTCCTCCATTAGGTGACATAGCCTTTTTTTTTTTTTTTTCCTGGAAAAGATTTGGATTTGCTAAGGGAATTTATCCCAAGGACCAAGCTGCTTCACATGGCATGAAGTAATTGCTCACTTTTAGTTCACTTCATTCCTCATTTTGTTTTCACCTTGGTTCAAGTTTCATCTCGAAGAAAGCTTGCTCTGATTAATACCTGCAGTTCTCAGTATGCCAGCACATTTTTTGAAACTACCTCTAGCTTTTATGCATACATTAGCTTATAATTTATTCCTGTGAATTGTGCTCTGTGCCTCATCCTTCTTGCTAGATTACAGATTACACACAAGGGCATGGATTATCTCATTTTCAAGCTCAGATTAAGCACTCAATCTATATTTACTTCTTCTAATAAGAATTTACTTATATTTGAAATAGTCTAAATAAGTAAATAATGACTATGTCTATCCTTTCAAAATCACATACAATATAAAAGAATTTAGGAGCAGTTATATGAAATTTTTAATTTAGTATTCTTCCACGATTAGTATTTCCTATCACAATATGCACTATGCACTAAAATTCCAAAAGGCCCAAAAATATCCTTAAACTGCATTAGAAAAAAATGCATAAGAATATTTATCTGTTCTCAGTTACTTTCCCAGAAAAACAAGTCACTCTTGAAAAGTCACGAAGGAAACATAGATTTTACAATATAAGAATATAAAGCTTTTACATACAACAAAATCATATGTTTTTATAAGCATGTTCCTTGTAGCACTGTTTCTAGAAACAACCTTGCTCTGCAACCCAATATATGAAAACTTAACCCAGAAATGTATCAACAGATGATTAGTTACATTACTTTAAAAAAGAAATATCAAGATGCTATTCTGATAATATGGCTATTTATTGGTGTTATATATTGACCTAAAAATATGGCATATTGGTAAAAAAGGAAAATATTAAAAATCACCATAAGGTAATTTTATTTTATAAAATAAAAAATATTTTGACATGTATTCCACATATTAATATTGATTATCTCTTGGTGTCCAGATTAGCAATATAAAATATTTTTTTTCCTTTTCTGTATTTTCTGAATTTTTACAATGGACATGTATTGTAATATTTAAAACAAAAAATAAAGTCACCTTGATTTTGAAAAAATTCTTAAGAAACAAAAAGAACTGGGAACAAATTTTTCGAAATTAAAAAAAGGGAACGTAAAAAATGAGACAAATGAATATTAGAAGCATTATATAATAAACTGCTATCCCCACTCTTCATCAAAATTCCAATTAAAAAAGTACAAGGGATATGAAAAATACAGAGGAAGAAACATAAATGATCAATAAACATTTATAAAACATTCAATTTCCCTATTATTCAAAGAAATGCCTAATAAAACATTTACTGTATGCCTACACTACATTAGGTAGTGGAATTCATCCTTTACATTATGATCTCAATTAATCCTACAAGGTAAGTGTTTATTCCCTTTTCTCTGGGAGGTAAATATGAGGTTTAATAATTCGCCTAAGGTCACCTAAATGGTGATTACCCAAGCCCAGACACAAACACTGGTCTGTCCAACTCTAAAGGGGTTGTCCCACCCACTGTGCAACATGGCCCCTCACTCCTTTTTTGAAAAACCTCTCACTTCTTTTGTCACAAACTGCTATGTACACATATATACTGAGCAGAATTTAGTGCAGTACTTGAGCAAAGTCATACACATTAACAGCCTTAACAGGGTTCACAGTCTTTGGACCAGCAATCCCCTTTTAGACATCTCAACTAAGAAAATCATGAAAAAATTCAGATTTATGTATAAAATTATTATTATATTATTCATTACATTTTTAAAGAGTTTAAAATTCTGATGAATTATTATTCATACAAATGATTCAACTAAAATTATGTTTCCTGAGTATTTACTGATGTAGAAAAGTGTTCATCAGATAATATTAAGTAAAAAAAGCAGGATGTAAAACTGTATATATATATATATATATATATATACACACACATATGTATATCACTCACAATATAAGTGCATGGTAACATACACATTTACCTACACATGGAAAATGGCTGAAAGTAAACATGTCAAAAGTTAACCATAGTTAGCTGGATGGTAATGTTACAGGAAATTTTTTTCCTTAATTTTTCTTTGCATTTATAACCAAATGCCCTATATTGAGGATATCTTATATACAGAATTTCAAAAATATAAATGTTAATTGTAAAGTACATATTACTATCAAGTATTTTATTGCTACAGTACTTTTCTGCTTTGCATATTTTATGTGTATGCTTTTCTTTGTTTATAATAGTAATTTGCCTACCAACTTCCAATGTTCAATAAAAATTTGGTATATGTACACGGACATCATCTTTTATCTGTCTAGAGTCCATGATATATTGAAAGAACTAGCAGTTTACAAAGTTCAAAAAGTAAACTTACGAGCTTCTATGTTAGCTTGAGATTACATTTGTGGCATGATTATCCTAGTGTCATATAAAAAGAAAATTGATTCTAATCCATTTTCATAGAAAATTTAGGTAATTTCTGCCTTTACAGAAGCATGAACTTCTCACTGCATTTTTATATACCAGTTATACTGTGTAATTACATTTTCATGAAGTATAATATTTTACTACGATAATTAGGATTACAGTGATAATTGCTTTTTAAAGAAAAACATGACCCCTTAATTTTTTACTCTTTTAGAGTCTCATTCAACTTTCGGTAATAATTAGCAGAGGACAATATCAGTTTCTTCTTGTAGAATATAATTTTTGTAGCATCCCAAACTAACATCATTTGAACATGCCAGGGAAAAAAAATAGTTCAACCGGGTATGTGTTCTTTACTTCAATTAAACTCACACAGTTGGATACCTACTGTTGCCAAAACAGTAATATAATTTATACATTATAGTCCACACAGTAAAACTACACTAAAAGTCATTTAACAATATTTATAACACCATAAAATACAGTGTTAAAATATATGAACTGCAATATGTACCAAAATTATAAAATTTGTTTCTCATCATCAGTGATTAAAGCCAGGATCATTGCTCTAGCCTCAATACCCACAACCCTGGTGACAGATTAGAATTCAAATCTTAATGATCAATTTACAATTAACAAGATAGAAGCGAAACAAATTAAACCAACCATTATATATAACGAGACCCAATGGACTCCCATTGTTCCTCTTAATTACAAAACGCAAATCACAAATATACAATGGGTAGTGTTAGACATCAATCCACGAACCTAGCAACCCAGACAGTGACAATGATAGAAAAGAAAGAGAAGCAAAACCATGCAGACCCCAGTTCTATGCTCTATATCCTTTTCTTTTTACTGGGGCAGAAGTGTTGAGAGGTGAAAACCTAGCACATGCTGGATCTCCATTCTGCAGCTGGCAGAGGCTCCCTTCCTAGCCGGTGCCCAGCCTCTCTGAGCTCTTCCCAGGCCACGTTTTAGATTGCACTGCAAACTGCACTGCAAACATTTTACTGCTGATTCATCTAAGTGCCTGGGGACAGGGAACACCTCCTTCACTTTGATAAAGAAAAATCACAGTTGCACCAAAGATATTTAAATATCTCCATTTACCAACTTCAGAAACAACCCTACCACTGTAATAAGCTCTCAGGGTCCTGGGAAATAAAGACAAAAGGGAGCTGAACTTTATGTGAGTTTCATCTAAAATCAGCCAGAATGTCTGCCTAGTGCCAATTAAAAGCAAAATGGAATTACTTGTCTGATGCTCAAAAACAAGCTATATAAAATGCATGGAATTGGCAGTTCACTTTTAGTTTTAAAATGGGATGTGCCATTCACAAACCCTGGGGTTACAGACACCACCCGAGCAGTGTGGAAGGCATACTGTGCAGGAAGTACCGGCTTTTCACTGTGGAGGGCTTGCAGACAGCAGAAGCAATAGGCACAGCCATAATGCGACTTACATCTACTTGGGGAGAAACACATACAACAGGACACACACACGGAGGAGCCATTTCTAAACACTTTCATAAAGCAGCCTAGCATGAGGATGGGATAGAGAGTAAGAGTGTCTGGGATTGGTGCTCCCAGATTGTCAGCTTTCCCAGTGATTCTTCAGGGGCTCTAGTCAGAGGACTAGATCTGTGAGTTAAAAAAAAAAACAAAAAAAAAAACGTATTTTAAATGGTATGAATCCGTTTATTTAGTATGGGATTTTGAATAACATGAAACTCTTAGACAAAAAAAAAATGTTTAAATTGTTAGTCAACATGAAATAAATACACTTACTTTCAGGAAAAATTTTACTGCAGTACTCTGAGGAAAACCTGGATTAAAATTACCATATGGCCTAAATAATTATTTTGGAGACTGTGCTTTCACAATGACAACAGTTTAGAAAGCTCAGAAAACTTCAGGATTTCCTCACTTCAAAGCACAGGGGGAATTATTTATCCTAAAAGTTTAGTAGAGGGTATGTAGAGGCTCACTCCTGGAGGGCTTCTACAAGACTTAATAAATGTATAGCTTTACTTTAAAAGAAACACTCTGAGCCCTTCAAGTTTTATAGGTGTTTTCAAAGCAAAGGTAATATCAAAATGGAGTGTCTTTCATGTAGGAAGCCAGAGTGAAATGAGAAATTAAGAGTAAACAAATGAACAACCCCCCCACCACCAAATCACAATTTATCCTATTTATAATGCTAATTTCTTGTGAGACACACAAAATGTACATTTTGTAAATTTTAGGGGCACTTAAAAGTTTTAACAGTAATAAGTTACAACTTATCTAGTCTTTATTATTTGCTAGGTTTTAGTTTTGGATCCACTTATAAAGTTACAGTAGATGCCTATTTTAACTCTTCAGACTTACAAGACGAGGTACCAGAGCAGGAGCTGAAACACAACCAAATCCACATTTTCCTGATCCTGCATTGCCTTCAGAAAGGTTTTCCACTGTGGTATAGACTTTATGTCTGTCAGAGAATTATGGCACTCAGACTCTGGCCAAGACATTAGTAGCTAGGTGAAGTGATATCCTAATTGCCAGTCAAGACCCTTAAAATGATACCATCAATGACAGCAATAGCACCTACTGTATACTTCTATGGGTCAAGCATGGTGTTAGGTGCTATGTATATGTGTGTACCTATATACATCTCTCTAAATTACTAATTCCCACCATAAACCTGCAACATAGTTTTTAAAAGGTTTTTACAGATGGAGAAGCTGAGGTCTGGAGAAATTAAGCAATGTATGCAAGGTTATGAAGCTAAGTGTCAGAGCAAGATTCAAATCTTGTTCCTTCTGAATTCCAAAGTGTTTTTTACTGCACACTGCCTGTCATCAACAAAGGAATAGTCTGGAACCAGAGTCAGATCAGGATACAGGGGGTAGTAGCACCATGCTCGTTTGTTTCATTCATTCATTCAGTAAATATGTATCAGGTGCCAGCTGTGTATCAGACATAAAGGAACACATTCAATTTACAAAGTAGCAGTCAGGAGCTAGAATCAGAAGTGAGAGGAGTTGAAGAGAAGAGAGGCTGAGGTTCAAGTTCACTAGACTAGTACAGGGTAAATTGATAGACCTAGAGCAGGGGAAAGAAGGCCTCAGGGCACATGGCACAGGTTAACCCAGGCTCACAGGTTAACCCTCACATGCCAAGTATGCTTACTTCTCCATGGAAATATAAAGATTAATTTTTCTTTCCTAAACTTTCCCATTGTAACTACTTTGGCCTGGATTTTCTTTAGTAGTAGATATAAAATAATTATACTTATTGTAAGAAAGATCATAGGCTTTGGAACCAGAAATGTCTAAGTTAGAATTCTAGTGCTCCTACTTACTAGCTATTTAAACACTCTGAGTATTGGTTTCCTCCTCTGTAAAAGAAGATAACAATTCATGTCTCAAGCTGTTGTGAGAATTAAATAATATATAGCAAGCATATAGCTTCTCTTTCTCTTTTATACACTTCCATTTCCTCAATTATGTCTCCTTAGACAGCAAGATAATTAATCAATAATCAACCCCAAAGCAATCTTAAGATAACACAATCTTTTAAGACCCAATTCAAAATAATTTTTGCTTAAGTTATTAATCTAGTTTGTTTATATCTATGTGAGGTAAATCAAATATTTCTAGTTAGGAATACCTCCTGTTGATATATTATGAGGGTCTCTTCCACGGCAAAAATATTTGGGTTTCCTTGTCAAATTTCCTGAAAATACTGGGTATTTTGGTACCCTAAGCCTTTTCCCATCCCAAACAAGATACTTAATTAGTATTCGCTAAGAAGGTACATGTTCAGAGCACATTCTGGGTGGTTATAGGAGCTTCTGCCTTCCTGTGAGCAGAAAGAATTGGAGTCATAAGCCCCCTGATTTTCAAAAAAATTCAGGGATGGGGATTCCATAAGGTAAGCCAGCTTATTGATGCAGGAACCCAAGATAGGGCTCAGAGTGATCAGACATGCTCTGACCCTCCTAGAAATTCTTTCTGAATAATAAACCTAAGTCAGTAGTTGGTTTGCTGAGCCCTATTGCTTGTTCTTTGATGATCTAAGTGAGTTTCAGAAAAGTATGCAAGAGAAGATACACAGATTATTTTCCCATTAGGTTATACTGTAATGCGACATTTTATACCTAGCTAGTTAAATGAATGATTTCTTTTGAGTTCAAGTCAAAGTGACTCTGTTCAACATCATTCATTTACAAGAGGAAACCACAGTTCAAGCAGGTCAAATAAATTTGTCCAAGATTACACAGCTACTGTCAGAGCTAAGACGAGAACTCAGGCTTCTTAGAATTTAGAATATAAGTAATTCATTTATTGAGATAATGTGATTAGAAAATGTACAGAAAAAAATTCATTAAGAACCCAATCAGTGGATTTATAAAAGAGCATGTACCTACAAAATCAATGATGGCTATTTTATTAAAATAAAACAATTTTAGGAGAAAGAAAAGATGGTTTTGGTTTATTTCAAAGTATCATCTACTTTTATTTTTATACATTCATATTTTATCCATTATCATTTGCCTTAAAGATAGCTTTTATGTGTTCATGGAGAACTATGATAATAGACTAAAATATGTTAGCTGTGTTAAAATATGACTTTAGAACTGCTTGATTTATCTGCATCCTTTATTAAAAGGATGCCATCTTGACCTTTGTGCTCTGAAATTTCATAGTTTTCCATTCTGAACATTAAAAAAGTCAAATTATAGTATGGATACCTAATTATGAAAAAACATCAAGGTGTCTGTATGGATAATTAAGAAAATTCTCATAGAGAGAAAATGTTTTTTACAGGAAATATGTCAATACATATCTAATTTTGACATTAGACTATAAAATAGTGGAAGTACTGTCTTTTAAGAAAAAAATTACAGTATTCATATAAACAGTGCTCTGAAACTATTGTATTATATTACCCACCTGCTTTTCTGAGAGATTTGTTCCAGTTTCTTGGCTAATGTGCAGCACTCTTCCTTTAACTTTGTCAGAAATGAATTCTGGGAGGTCAGCAATGAATACTGTTCATTTTCTAGAAATAACAATAACCCCCCCCCAGGCAACATAAGATGTTTATGGTTGTAGCTCTGCAGTGCTTCCACATGTATAGTGGTAAAAGTGCTAAGACAACCACACTTTTCCTATAAGACGCTAGATCACTTTTACAGTCCTAGGTCAAAGGAATGCTCATCTGGCAAGACACTAAATCTTGTGAGACATTTATTTCCCTAATAATTACACAACAGAAACATTTCTGATCATATCAGCTCTGTGTAATTTTTCACATGTTAATAAATTGTCAAATACCTCAAGTGGAGTCATAGATGCTTATATCTTTGTAATATGCAATATATTTTTATTTTGATAATTCTACTATAAACAGTGTCAAATTTATCACAACCAGATAATTCAAAACTAAAATAATTGAGGAACTCTTTCTACACTGTAATTCATGCTTTATGTTTCATATCTGCTCACATATTTCACTACTCCCATCTTGCATATTCTTCTCTAATCATAAAAGAAAAATACATAACTTTTCTTATTTTATTGGAAATAAATAATTTTCCCCATCTATTTAGTGTGAGCTTCAATGAAGAGCTGATCAAAGAAACTGAAGAGAGTATGTATTTTTGTGCAAAACAAAAGGAAGTATTCTCATGGTGGTTCAGTTAATACTCTTATCTAGCACTCAGAGATATTGCCCAAGACTCCTTGATCACCGGCATCCTGATAGTAGTGGAGGCAAACAATAATTCATCCTGTAATCTTCTCCTTTTGTTTTTAGTGGAAAAACAACTACCAAGCCTGGAGAATTTTCATTTCTTCTGGCCAAACACTGTGAGAAGAAAATCTCTACTGAAAGTGATGGAGTGAATTATGTGGATCAATATGACATTTGCCTCTTTATTAGCAAACAGATTATTTAATGAATTTTACATTAGCAATTTTTCACTTACAGGATAAGCAACCATTTATTACCATGTCATCAAATATAGTATACATCAAATCACATGAAAATTATCTTTAGGTGAAAGGTTTAACAGGCCCTTTCTTTTCAGTTTTAGACAATGACTGACAAAAAAGCATATAGCATACAAAGCAAAATAAATCAAGGCACTAAAAATTAATCAACATTTTTCTGGAAGAAACAGGATCAATTAAACTTTTGTTTTAATAGTACAATCAGCTTGGTGTATGTGGTGTGGAATTATAATGACTGACACTGTCTTGTTTTGACTAACACTGTCTGTGAACACACAACTCAAAAAGTGAAAGGAACTACATAATGCTCCGACTGAACAAATCAAACTGCCTATTTTCAAAGTGCATTTTACTTTCAAATTAAAGGTAAAGAGTTACTGGCCAACTCAGTCTGCAGAATAGTGCCAATGTGATGAAAGATGGCAATTTTTAGCCAAGCTGCCAGCTGTGGTCAATGCCTTGTATTAGTGAATTTTAACAGCAGTTGTGAGAACTTGAAGAATGCAAAGGATTAAACATCACTCTAGACTGGGTTGGGGGAGGTGGGGAAATCATACAAATGCTAAAAATGTTCGAAGCTGCAAAGATTAAATAAAGGAACATATCAATTTGGAGCCACTGAATTACATCCAGCTGCGACAGTGAATTAAGAACCGATTAATGGCTAAAGCTTTTCTCCAGTTTGGATGCTGAAGCAAACTCATTAGGCTTTTAGAGTAGCTATAATGTGTGTACTGTGGGAACTGTTCAATGCTATTCAGGAGGCTCTAACTGTAAGCTCAGAGCATTTCCCGCAGAGCTTCTGATGCTATTTTCTTTATATAACATGTGTGCCTGAAAACCCAGCCAAAAACAAGCCCTTTGTTTTTCTACTTTGTTGTGGTCTCTCTCAGCTTTACGTTTCTTGAACACAGGTAAATAAACTCATAATCCAGATGGTGCAACAGATGTGAGAGCAGCACTCTGAAATCAACAGACAGTGGGCAATACTTTCCATTTTCTCTTTTAAACGCTAACTAATATGTAATTCGGAATCTCCGGTGTAGTTAGCATCTGCTCCCTTCGGCCAGCCAAAGGTTACAGGTGTTCCTGATGTCATTTCACAGTAAGGCGTGGGCCTGGCTTGTGAGCAAGTGCCCAGGCTCTAATCTTTCCCTACCACCTACCAGTTTTGTCATGCTGGGCTTCCATTTGCTGTATCTTCTGTGTCAGCTCCTGCTCTCTTTGCTGGGCCTGAAGGGCTTGGGCCTTTGCATCGTTGCTAAAGCTCTGCTGAATGCTATCTTTTTCCAGCCTACAAGGCAGAGAGGAGACAGACAGAAATTTAAACTACAGATGCACTAATCCCCATCATTTCCCCTACAGACCACAGAGAGCTGATACGTAGTAAATTGTTAAGCATAAGTAGACAACAGTCTTTCTACAGACTCCCCCTTACTTTAGGCAGAAACTCCAAAGGACATTTCATACAATGTTAAATACTTGCCATAAATCTAAATTGACTAAAGTAAGCAACTTTAAAAATCAAAAAATCATGACAACTGAATAATGCTATTTTGTAACTTTAAAACACAAACACCATTCTCTATAATATTCTCAATGTTACGTACCGCCAATTAATCTTTTTTTTTTTTTTTGCGGTACGCGGTCCTCTCACTATTGTGGCCTCTCCCGTTGCGGAGCACAGGCTCCGGACCCACAGGCTCAGCGGCCATGGCTCACAGGCCTAGCCGCTCCGCGGCACGTGGGATCTTCCCAGACCAGGGCACGAAAGGCGGACTCTCAACCACTGCGCCACCAGGGAAGCCCATCTTTTTTCTTTTGAATGGTCAATATTTCCTAAAGATCCTGAAGTTACAGGAAGAGCATGACTCAATACACCCAAAACTTAAATTCTTGAAACTAAGTTTTGTAGATAACCTCTGCTTTTCCTCCCAAGCTTAAAACGGAATCTCAAATATAATGTAGGAGATTCTATCTGGAGGCAAGTAAATGATTCTGCAGTACCACATGCATGTTTTCATTAAATATTTTCACACATTAGGCCATGTAATGTGAATATAAATATGAAAATAAAAAACCTCTCCCAGCACTTCATAATAAGATCCCTTTTGGGTCACACTGAAAGAAACTGCAGGATGAGAAGCTTCTGTAGTCAAAGACGATGTATCTCACCCCACTGTGACTGGATATTGACCAGTGGGATGGGTCAATATCCAATCACAGTGGCTCCTAAAGAGAGAAACTTCCTAAACAATTAGAACCTGAAGAATGCAAAGGACCTCATCACTGGCACCACTGTGGATAATGACAATGTGTGTGAGCACACACACATACACACAAACACACACACACTCACACATACACACATTAGGTTGGTTCTTTATTCTCTAAATATGGGTAAGTGATATAAAAGTTTCCTTCAATTAACTGGCTTAGTTATTTCTAACTCCTAATCTTCTTGTGGGCATTTCTCATCCATGCTGCTTTACTTTACTAATTGAGATATTTACTGTCTTGTCTTGCCAAACTAAAAATAAACAATTCCATAAAGCTATCACTACTAGTCTATGTACTGCTGTGGAACTTCAAATCACTGGCTTCTAATCATAAAGCAACATAAGGAAAGTCTGTATTGTAATAGGTCAATGAATGTGGTAATGTTGTAGTACAAAATTCCAGAATGAAAATACACCCACATCTCAATCAAATGGATCATCAGGGGGCCACGCTAAATGTGAAATAAGGTCCCTTCTGGTACTTCTAGTAACAACACCCCGTGGACTTGCTCCAAGGTCTTGCCTCACACTCAGTTCCAAACTGGTATACAGCAACACATGGATGGTCCGTCGAGGCCACTTTTTGCCTCCCCAGTCATACCACATATTTTCTGGCCATGGAAATCTGCACATGTCTCAGCGTGGTTTTTTTTGTTTTTTTTGTTTATTTGTTTGTTTCTTTCTTTGCGGTACGCGGGCCTCTCACTGTTGTGGCCTCTCCCGTTGCGAAGCACAGGCTCCAGACGCGCAGGCTCAGTGGCAATGGCTCACGGGCCCAGCCACTCCGCGGCATGTGGGATCTTCCCAGACCGGGACACGAACCCGTGTCCCCTGCATCAGCAGGTGGACTTTCAACCACTGCGCCACCAGGGAAGCCCGTCTCTGCGTTTTGCTGGGATGTTTTTTTACCCCCCCCACCTCACCCCTCTCTGCCTCCCACCACCCCGTCACCCCTGCTCAATGTATACTGCTCCTTTAGGACCTGGTCAAAATTCCCCTCCTCTCTTTCTCCTCTCTCCTAAATTAACTGTTCTTTCTACAGTGACATCAGTATATGTTGTGTATGTATGCATCCTACGAAGATAGCATTTATCACACTTTGGTTATTGGTTTACTTGTCTGTCCCTTTCTGCCATCTTTGTCTCTCTATACCATGAGCCCAGCTCAGTACATGGCACACAGGAAGAGGGCAGTGAATGTTTAATGAACGGATGTTCTTATATACTTGCCATAGGGGAAAGAAGGCTGCAGTCTTTAAGTGAAGCTGCAGAATCTGCTCAAGTCTTATATGAGGAGGCAAAAACTTTCCAGACGTGAAAAAAAAGAGAGAAGAGTGTATGGAAGAGAACGGCTCTAATGGTGTTGCCAGATGGAGATGCTGCCGCTGAAGGGGTTAGCTTGAAGAGAGCACTGCAGATTCTTTCACTGAGTAACCATCCCCGAGACAGAACCCTAGCTAGAGCAGGGGATATAGGTCGGGAGACCTAGGACTCTGAGATCCCCAGTAATCAGGTGACCAAAAAATGCATTGTTCAAAACCAATACCCATTTGAGAGTGAAAATGGGCATTATTATTAATAATAAGTAATTATACCAAAACAAACAGTCATAACTGGGACTACCCTTTGTAAACTGGGGTTTATGGTTCACTTACACAAAGGGGTTGCCAGTCTCACCAGTAATTTTCAGAATGAGGAACCTAATTACTGATCTCCTAACTTTACTAGAGAAAAGAACTACTGTCTTATTGTAGTTCTCCTTATAAAACAATTTAAAAGAATGTTCTACCAACAAATGTTGTTACACATCAACTTTTGTTTCTTGAATCCTTGCCCAACTTTTACTCTGTTTAAGAAACTACACATTTCATTTTCAATTGCATAAAAACACGACATATTTTTGCTTTCCTACCTTCTTTATATACCCCTTTCCTTCTATGTTGCCCTCTCACCTTGCAGGTTCTTTCTGACTTAGCAGGTTTTTTATAAAACCTTAACATTTTAGAACTGAGAAGGAATCTCAAATTTGTTTAATCAAATCCTCTCACATTATAGTTGGAAAAAGAAAAAAAAGGAGGGTCATAAAGAATTAGAAATCTGCTCAAAGGTTACTGTAAATGCTGTAAAGGCAGAGGTGGGATTTGCAATATTTTGATTTAGGAAACTTATTTTATAACACCCTACAGGTAATGCAATAATGGGTTGAAAGAATTAATAAAAATCACTTAGTTATCCAAGGAAGTGATCAATTCATTTAATATTTAACATAACTCTGAAAGACGCTCTGTTAGGCACAGGTCAAACAAAGATACATAAATATGGCATAGTCATTGTCCCAATAGGGGATTCAAAATGGCCAAAATAGAAGGTAAAAGGTGAAATATACCACAAGAAAGGTACTAGGGAATAAAACTACTAAAGCATAGAAAAATAAGTCAATTCCAGCTGGGTGTGAGAGCCTTGTAAAGGATAGCTGGGCCAGGCTTCCCCAAATGGTTTTCATTCAGTTCTTACTCAAAATATTGATGATCTCACTTAATCAAACTTATAGTTACCATACTTTACAAATTGGAATAAAAGCAATGGCAGTAAAGAAGAATTTCTTGGTTGTTATTAAAATAAGGCTGAAAGATGTATTCATAATAGCTAAAACCTGGAAACAACCTAAATATCCATTAACTGCTAAATAGATAAACAAATCGTGGTATAGCCTTACAATGGAATACTAGCAATAGTAGTAATAAAATAGTAATAAAAAGCCATTGTTACATATGACACCTAGGTAAATCTCAAAGACAGTATGCTTAAAGAAGCCAGGTACCAAAGACATATTTTATGATTTCATTTACATGAAATTCTAGAAAAGTAAACAATAGAGTGACTGGTCAGTGTTTCCAGGACCTGGAGGTAGGGAATGGGCATGAGGGAACTTTGGGGTTGATAGAAATGTTCTATATCATGGTTATGATGGTTCTGTAACTATGTACATTTGTCAAAACACATTTAATTGCAAACTCAAAATTGGTGATTTTTATTATATTTAAATTTACCTCAGTAGAGCTGACTTTAAAAAGGAGCAAACGTATTAGAATAGGAACATCCACCTTTTTCTCCAAGTTATCCACGTCACCTGTGGCAACACATGGGCGTGTGGGCCATGTCGATGTTTACTTGATAACAATTGAGAGTTAAAAGGAGGGAACAAGTACTGGGTAGGCCTCAAACACAGACTAAGCACACATTGAGGTTTAGTCTCTCCTTTTTTCCGATTATAATTCTGGTTGATTATATTTTCTAAAATGTCATTTACCATCCCATTTAAAAAATGGGATTGAAGAATTAACTATACATTTCTAATCCTCAACTTTTCCATATCATTTATTATTTTAAATCTTGCTATTTAGAAAAATACATGTCATAGAGCAAAGATGATTAATTAGATTTTTTTTAAGTACATTTAAAATTTTACTACTACATTAAAGGACTAAAAGTTTCTGATGATCCTAAAATTCACCAGTGAGTGCGGCACGGAAATGATGAAAGCCTCAAGTCTAACCTGAGGACAAGGACGTGGTGTTGCCAGTGATTTGAGGCACCAATCCTGTCCGCCATGTTTCTATTCACCTTTTTACTAGTGACTGAAGTGCTAGTATTAGACATACAACCCTTTTGGTTAAAAGGTGTTTCCTTTTTAAAGTAAAATATAGAGAGCTTTGTGACAGTAGCATATTGGTGTAACAAAATGTATGAGACCATTTATAACATACTTACTAGCTGAGAGCCATTCTTGATGGAATTACAGAGAGAAGCAGCAGGGAGGTGCGGGGTGCTATTGTGAGTTAAGAAACATGATGTTGGGCTTCCCTGGTGGTGCAGTGGTTGAGAGTCCACCTGCCGATGCAGGGGACATGGGTTCGTGCCCCGGTCCGGGAAGATCCCACATGCCGCGGAGTGGCTGGGCCCGTGAGCCATGGCTGCTGAGCCTGCGCGTCCGGAGCCTGTGCTCCGCAACAGGAAAGGCCACAACAGTGAGAGGCCCGTGTACCGCAAAAAACAAAAACAAAAACAAAAAAAAACCATGATGTCCACTTGTCCCAATAATAGTGATATTATCTTTGATCACTTGGTTGATGTTACTGGTGTGCTGGAAAATGTTTAATAATTGATTTGGGGAGGTATCCCTCATTTGTAGTGTTTACCAATTTTCATTGTAAATACTTCTACCAGGTCCTATTTTAATAATATGATATTATCTATTATTCTTGTGCACTTCTTGGCTTCCTATTCCTAAGATGTTCCAGTTTCATCTTGTACTGTCCTTTACCAGTCTTGGAATCAGCATTTGCTCAAGGAGCTCTTGTGCCTTTTGGTGGAGAATGGTATTTAGAAATCAAGATCTGTCACTAGGTGGTACTCACTGTTACTGACAAGTCTTGGCTTCTAGGTCACCTTAGTAGACAGAGCCATTATATGAATATACATATGAATATATAAATATAAATATGAATATTTGTCTATACATCTTTATGTGAATGTATACATACACATTCAAATCGATGTCTCTAATTCCAATCCAATAACATCAATAGAACCTAGTCTTCCCTTTTCCCTAAGTGTAACATTATTCCTCAACAGTGAGAAACTTGGAATCCATTCTTTAACATACTCATTTTCTCAAACTTGGTATACACAGAAGTGCTTTCTAAGTTGCTAATCTACTATGGAAATCAAATCTATGAGTAACTAGAATTAAATATTTCCTTATAGCTTTTAGTTTTGCTTTTTTAAAAATTGAACTATAGTTGATTTACAATATTGTGTTAGTTCAGGTGTACAGTCAAGTGATTCAGATTCTTTTCCATTATAGGTTATTACAAGATATTGAACATAGTTCCCTGTGCTATACAGTAAATCCTTGTTTTCATCTATTTTATATGTAGCAGTGTCTATTAATGCTTTTTTTTAAAGCATACACACCATTTTTCACTTGATTCTTTTTGTGTTCTGGGAAAACCACATCTTAAGAGGCAATGGAGGGACTTCCCTGGTGGCACAGTGGTTATGAATCTGCCTGCCAATGCAGGGGACATGGGTTCAATCCCTGGTCCGGGAAGATCCCACATGCCACAGAGCAACTAAGCCTGTGCGCCACAACTACTGAGCCCGTGCGCCACAACTACTGAAGCTCGTGCACCACAACTACTGAGCCCACGTGCTGCAACTACTGAAGCCCGCATGCCTAGAGCCTGTGCTCCGCAACAAGAGAAGCCATTGCAATGAGAAGCCTGCACACTGCAACGAAGAGTAGCCCTCGCTTGCCTCAACTAGAGAAAGCCCCCACAAAGCAACAAAGACCCAATGCAGCCAAAATAATAATAATAATAAATTAAAAAATAAAAATAAAAAAAGAGGCAATGGGGTACAGTAGAAAACTCACAGAGATAGAGGATCCAAGTATAGTATCTACCTCCTGATTACCTATGTGATCAAGAACAAGTAACTTAATTCTTCTAATCCAGGGGTTCTTCCTGAAAATAGGGCAGGAAAAAAGCCTACTTTAAGGGTTAATAATTTTAGTAATCTATTATTTACTAACGTTTAGCATAAGCTAAGCTCTTTACATGTATTCTTTTATTTAATCTCAAACAACCCTAAGACGTAGGTTCTCTTATTATCCTCACTTTATAAATGAGGAAACTGAGGTCTAGAGAGGGTGTACAATTTGTTCAAAGTCCCCCAGTTATTAAGGGACATAGCCAGGAAATTCAGGCGTACCTGAATCTAAAGTCCATAGTATGAATCTCTATGCTTCAATATCTTACTCTGTCAGGGATGCAGAGAAATGAGATAAAGGATGACAAGAGTCTTATTTCAATTAGCCGTGTGTGTGTGTGTGTCATTTACTACCCATATTATCCATCTTGATAGCCAATCCCAAGCTAGTCCTCGTTCTCCTTTCCCATTTGTCCCATATGTTATTGGAACACTTCCTCCTACAATGACACCATCAATTAGTTGTATCCTCCTTAAAGAAATATATTGACTTTTGCAAAAACATTAAAAGGCACATAAATACATCTCCTGCCTCAAGCTTATCACAGACTCCCAGGAAAGATAAGACGTGCACATCTTAATTGGAATGTAAGTGCCTGAAGAACAGAGACCTTTGTTTTGCTCACTAATTTATTCCAAGAGCCTGGAATGGTGCGTGGAATACAGTTGTGCAGCCAACAAATATTTGATGAATGAATGAACGAGTGAATGAATGAATGAACAACTGTTAAGGGACAGAAAATACTAAGTATCCTTACAGGTTTAAGGATCCTCCTACCTACTGATTAGAAGAAGAGAATGGGATAAAATAATCTCTATTTTGGCCAATAATTTAATTTAGTTTTATTATTGTTATTGATAATTACAACAAAATAAAAACAAAGTAAAATTAGTAGAGAGAATGATATCTTCCATGTTTGAGAAGAACCAAAATCCTGTACCTGTTTACTATTAACAAGGACTATGTTCTCATATTTGAGCAAATGTAGAAATACAGGGATGAAACAAATAGGGAAAGGAAAATACAAGACGGCTAGGATTCAGTAATCCCTACTTCCTCAAGTATGCAAAAAACTTCATGGCATTATACATATTTCCTAGAGGAAATTATCTCTATTTTCTTCCCTGCAAAGTATATCAGAATTTTAAGTACAATGTTGGAAGTTGAGTTATCAGATCAGAGTGTGAGTCACTTCTAGGAAAGGAAGCAGAAACGAAGGAGGTCAACTTCTTTCAAAGGAGTAAACACAAAAGAAAGGAAATAATTCACAGAAACTTCCTAAAAATATTTTTCCCTCCAAAAATGTTCTCTTACAGTATCTCCAAAATAATTTGAAAATTCTAACCTTCAAGGCCAAGGATGTGTGCTAGACTCTATATTGCCAGCTTCTATTACACCTCCTGAATAACTCACATTTACTTAAGACAAAACCCACAGACTTTTACCATCTCAACATCTTCCAGTGTCTGTGCTTTCTATTTTACAAAGCACAGTCAGATGCACTGACCTCTTTATTCTTCTTTTTTTTTTTTTTTTTTTTTTCTCGGTATGCGGGCCTCTCACTGTTGCGGCCTCTCCCGTTGCGGAGCACAGGCTCCCGACGCGCAGGCTCAGCGGCCATGGCTCACGGGCCCAGCCGCTCCGCGGCATGTGGGATCTTCCCGGACCGGGGCATGAACCCGTGTCCCCTGCATCGGCAGGCGGACTCTCAACCACTGCGCCACCAGGGAAGCCCTCTTTATTCTTCTTAATAGTTCTGTAAGGCATGGAGATGGAGCAGATATCCTTGTTTGACAGATGAAGTATCTCAAGCTCAGAGAATGAAGAGATTTGCTCAACACTGCACAGCTACTAGTAAGTTTGGTGTCCTTTCCATTCCATGGCATTGCCTTACATGAGGAGTTTAGTAAAATTCTATTGCTCATCCAATTCAACAAATACTTAAACACCAGTTTGTGCCAGGCACAAAAGTGTGGGGATGCATCAGTATACAAGATACAGACCATGACCATCCCCTCGAAGAGTTCATGGTCTAGTGAAGAAAACAGACAAGAAAAAACAATTAAAATAGGTAAATAATAAAATGGAGCTAAATTCCTGCTATCATAGAGTGGATAGGACAGGAGTTGGGGAGTAGCTAGGCACAGTGAGGGAGGATTTCAGGAAGCTTAAAATATTAGAGGCTTAAAATGAGTAGTCATTAGCCATATAAAGAAAGAGAGGAATATCGTTACAAGTGAAGTGGACAACTGGTGCAAAGGCCCAGGGAAGAGAGAGAATCAGGTGCCTTTGGAAAACTGAAAACAGTTTTGGCACGAGTGGAGGGTGGAATATATGTGTTGTGGGGTAGAAGCGAGCAGTTGGTGGAGGGGAGACTGAAGAAAGATGAGACTGGAGATGTAGGCAGGAGCCAGAACATGAAGCTATTTTTAAGGACTTCATCCTCAGGGAAATAGGGAGCCAATGTAGGGTTTTAAGCAGGGGAGTGTTGTGATCACACTCGAGCTTTAGAAAGATCACTCTGGCTGCAGTGTGGGGAACAGATGGGGAAGGGACAACATTAGAAGCAGGGAGAGCACTTATTACTACAGCAATAGCAAGAGCAATTTTGGTAATTGTTTCTTAGATATAGTAGATATCATAGATCGATACTGAGACTGAATAGCCATCAAATGCACATTTCAGGATTTTCAGTCTTGAAATTTCTTAAGTAGCTCAGAGGGCTCAGATGCATTAAGTGCTTGTCTTGATCAAAGTTCCTGGGAGAATATTAGGCCCTCCTATATTCTATTTTACAATACCATGGGCCCAATTCTAATGACTAAAGAATAAGAACAAGCATGCTTTTGCATGAAATAAATTAGACCATGATTTTGCCATGCATCTTCATATTGTCAAAATATTCATATTTCCATCTCTGACTTTTCTGTGTAAACTAATCACATTGGTCCGCTCTTGCCTTTCCTCTCTGAAAAATATCAGTTTATCTACATATTCCCAATAATTAATTAATCCTTCTGATGAGTAACTTCAAATTAGACATCAGTAGGATGGCATTTCTGTAACCTCTCAATGGATCTGCATCACTGTCAAATTGTAGTACAATTGACTGAAAGAGTTTATATTCTATTATTAAAATGTTTTGGAATTAATTTCTAGGATCCATTTTTAAATGGGGAACATGGTGATTACTTTGTGGCTATTAAATTTATTCAGAAATATGCTATAATAGCAAGAGTTACAATTATGAAATACATGTCATAATGTCTCATTGCTCAAGCATAACAGAGTAATGCTTCATTTATCTGGAATGTTGGGAGATGAGCCGTTCCACGAGAGAGAATTTTCCAGGTGTTAGACCCATACAAATCTGACCATTTGCAGTAGAAATATCTAAAATATATTACATCCCTGCTTCCTTAAGCAAATACACCAAATATAACAAACTCTTCAAAATCAAGGTTCATAATGCCTGCTTGCAGCTGCATTCCCTTTGCTAGGAAGCTCCTAGGAGTCACTGCTCATTGTTGTATCTTCAGGTATCTACCATAGTGACTGGAAACAGCAGACACTCGATACGATTTGTTGCATGGAAAGTCTCAGGTGCTATTCTAACAAAACAGAAAGCATACAGAAGCACTAATCTGCTTCTTATAATTTTTTTTTATTGATTGGTTTGCTATGATTTGCTGACATGTTTTTTGCTTTGTTATGTTTCCATTTTGTTTTAATATATAAAACTGATGCTTAGGATAGTTCCACTGATCCTACACAGAAAGTGCAAGGGCTCTGTGATAGTTATTTGCTTCTTAAAAGTACTTTTAAATGTATATCTCAGTTTATGGCTATGTGTCAAATGGCTGAATTTACCAGAAGTCTACGTCTGAGGAAGTAGGGAAGTTCTGTAAGAAAGACAGCAGGGTTTTCATTGTTCTAACGTGATGGCCTTTGGTCAACCACCCAGTATGTTTGTACAAAGAAATTAGGACTGTGATCTGCTGACTGACCTTGGCTTGATAACAAAAACACAGTTCATTTTTAAAGCTTGATTAAGATCTCTATAACCTCTCCATTGTTGCACAAACCTCTGGGGCTGAAAAATACTACGCTTATGGAAGAAAAAAACTGACCTGAGGCCAAGTTTTCAGATTCTTAACTCCAGTATAATTCTCACTCTTCTAAATAAGAAAATCATTGTTCTTGTCACAGTAATTAGGTCATTTTCCTCATCAAAACATTTTTCCTTTTACTCATTTCATGATTTAACATTATTTCTATTTGGCTTGTTAACACTTGCTTGTAACTATTTTTATCTACATCCTTAACTGTTTCCTCTGCTTCAGGAACTTAAAGTGTTTGTTGGATTTTCTTCTTCCTCAAGCCATTTCTAAGCCATCATCCTCATCATTCTTATAGTTGCAGAACTGTCCTTTCTATTCCTGAGAACCTGCTTTTACCTTTATTCTAAATCGATTTATATTCAAATTCATTTCTGGGAGGCAGCCTGTCTTGAGCCTACCCAAACCAGCAGAATTTGTGCCCTAAGAAAAGGAAAATGAGCAACTAAAATCCTAAAATATGTCTAAAAATAATGTCACACTTTTGGCCTTTATCCCTTAGTACGTAAACTTCACTGCCAGCAGGGCTGGGTTGGTCATTCTTTGTACACAAGGAGGTAGGGATTAAGGGTGCATACTTTGGTGTCAGACAGACTGGGCATCAGAGTCTCCATACCTCCACTTACTAGCTGTGTACCCTAAGTGAGTTACTTACCCTATCACTGTTTTCTCGAATGTGAAATGGGGTTAGTGGTACCTCTCCTTATAAGACTAGCATGATATTGTATTAAAATACACTTGGTATAGTACTGACACATTGTAAGTGTTCAAAAATATCAATTAGTGCCATTATTATTATCATTATTATTTCTCAAAAGATGACTACTCAAAGTGTAACAATCAATATAATTACCTCAAAGTCAAAACACCTTGAGGAAAGAATAAAAAATTTCCTCAGTTTACTGATAAAACCTACATAGGGGGAGGTGGTATTGCACAGTGGATGTGAGCTTGGGCTTTGGACACACACAGTCCAGATTTGAACTCTGGCTCCACTATGTACTAGTTGCATGACACCAGAGTGGAACTTCAGCCTGAGGCTTATTTTATCATTTAATAAAATGATATTATTAGAATATGTGAGATCGTCTACATAAAGCAACCAGCAACGTCCAGCCCAGATCATCATTTGAAAGGTGGCTAAATTCAGCTAATGGACTGGCATCTAATTATTTGTCAAATTTACTTTCCATAGCTCTTAACATGTAAAGGTAAAGACGGGACAGTAAGATATGGAAGAACTTATTGTAATTTGCTGCTGATACAGTAAACTCTTCAGCTGCTTTCTCTATCCTCCTCCTCCCCTCAAAGTGACAGTTCCTCAGAAAAAAATTAACCAAAGTTAGTCCTGGCTACCAGCTTTAAATTAAAAAGCTGACATGATTTTCTTATTTGTACAGAATGATTCCAATTATTGTAGAAATCGACTTTAGGGTTTATGACTGCATCTACAGTGGGCATTGTGGGAAAGCCAGGAAAACTGAGGAACAAAAGGTCTAGGGCTACAGTGGTGTGTACGGCAGCCACTGGCCACATGTGGCTACTGAGTACTTGAAATGTGGCTAGTTTGAAGAGAGACATGCCTCAAGTCTGGACTGCTGTGAAGAATTAGAAAAAAAAGTAAAATATATCTAATTAATTTGTATTGATTACATGTTGAAAAGGTACTATTTTCTATATATTGGGTTAAGTATACTATGTTGTTAAAATTAATTTCACTTGTTTCTTTTTAAATATGGTTATCTGGAAATTTTAAATTGAATATGTGGTTTGCATTTCGTGGCTCCCATATTTCTACTGGACAGTGCTGATTTGAGCATAACTCCTTTTCTCCCTCCCTAAAGCAGAGCATCATTTTTAATCTTGATGTTCCATAAATCAAAATAACCATGTTGCCAAACACTGCTAACTCTAAATGGCTCACAAAGATACAAAATCTCATAATTCTTATAAAAAAGCCAAAACTATTAAAATAACATTTTCTTATCTTGATAAATTTCTCATTTGCATCAGCCAGTCACCATTACTTGAAAAGGAGAAACAAAGAAGAATTCTAATAGAAAACTAAGAAAAGCTAAAGCTGAAGTAGTCACCATATTATACAAATGTAAGCAATACAAGCTTTTTTTTTTTTGTAAATCAGATTTGGTTTGAAGCAACTCCCAAAATACATATTCATATTTAAAATTAAATTATAAAGCATATTAAAAAATTATTCCACACAGCCAAGCTGGCAAATTATAGAAAAATGTCCAGTTATATACATGGATTGTAGGCTCCTAATAAGTTAATGTGCATATAGTTGGAAAATATTGATCATTTAATAGTCTCTCTATAATTGTTAAATGGGAAATAGCAGATTCTCTACGATCCGCCCTCCCACAGATTTCTTTCCTGAATCTTCAGCAATCATCCTCATATCATTCATTCTTTGTTTCTAGTAAGAAACTAACAGTTTCAAAGTCTATCGAGAGTATTAGTTAGTCAATCAATCTGTCAACCAGTTTTTAATAAATTATCCTACTGCCTGGTGAGTTAAATCTGTTGTCTTGGTAGTTTTTACTTATTGCAAAACATTATCTCCATTTCATGAAATACAAATAAGCTGCTGAATGGTTTCAAACCTCTAGAAACATTGGTGGAATTTATTTGTTGAGAGAAATGTAATTCAAGGATCCGGAAAGGAGAATGAGTGGGAAAGCCAGGACCACACATAGTAAGCCCTCATGAGAATCACAATTCCACTCATCATTATCATTACAAAGTCGTTCTTTATAGAAAATCTCACTTGAAATATTTATAAATTATGGGCACCTCCAAGTGTATTTGTAGAAACATTAACACATCATGAGTGCTAAACTTCTTAATTCCTAGAGCTTACTGCCCATGAGTTGCTGCATTTCTTCAGAATACAGTAAAGGATACACACAGAAGGGAGGAATATCAGTATGCCATGAATGGAAGGAGAATGAAATCTACTGCAGAGTTTGACTTAGGGTCCCATACTTTAAATTTGTGCCAGTAATCCTTAGCAGAAGATTGTTTAAAATAATTTATACCCAAAAGTACCCATAATGTTTTATTCTATAAAATCTTATTCTAAGAATCAAGCTTTGAAAGGTACATAAATTTAATTAGCTGACTGGCATCAAGTTATCTAATTGTCAACTTTATTTTCCAGAACTGTTAACATATAAAGGCAAAGTTGGAACAGCGGATATGGAAGAACTTGCTGTGATGTCACTCTGGCACAGCTAATTGTTCAAGTAAGGGTCAAAGATGTTCCCCCTCTCTCGCTTCCATTTCAGAGCACTGGTTACACCTAAAGTGAAAGTTACTTACCTCCCTGCTCTCTTTGTGAATGAAAGTGAAGTGGGAGGTGGGGGCAGAGACTGAAGTTCCGGAGGCACAGATGAGATAAGAAAACAAACAATTTAAATAATTTAATTTTGTGTATTCCCCAAAACCTGATTCCTGGGAGATATGTGAAGATTTAACAGAAAAGTCTCCCTAAGTCATATAAATTTGACTGAAATACTGAAAACTACATTTCTTTCTAAAGAAAGTCATACTGTGTGTTAGCATATTAAAATCTCTGAGAAGCCCTACTGTCAAGAACCCTATTTAATTCGACTTTCCAAAAGGAATATTTTCACACCACCCACCACCATCAGAGGCAGATAGTACAATGGATAAAACCTTATTCTGGAGCCTAACTGCCTAGGCTTGAATCCCAACTCCACCACTTGGTGGTGCTGTGACCTTGGCCAAGGTATTAATCTGCAGACACCTCGGTTTTCTTATCTGTAAAATGGGGCTCATGGCAGCATCCACCTGGAAGGGTTGCATGGAGATTGAGTTCATGTGAGTAATGTGCTCATCATGGAGTAAGCAGTGTGTCCAGGGAGCTACCTTTACCACTACCCCCAGGAGGAGTGTTCCAAGAAGCAGTAATTTTTGTTTGTAAGCTAAACCTCTTTGCTTTTTTGTTTCAAGAACCAATAACCATGTGCCCGAGTCCAAAAAGAAAATTATTTTCCCTTTCAGCAACAGGTTGTGTGAAATTTCTACAGAAAGATTTTAATGTGTTTATTCAGATTAGTCATATTATCAATGAATACAAAGTAGTAGTATGTGGAATGCAGGGAAAAGCACTAGACCAGGAGCAAGGAGATGGAGATTCTAGGTTAACTTCCACTAAATGACTGTTGACCTTGGGCACGTCACTGAACTTCTCTGCATCTCAGTTCTCACATATTATAATGAGTATTGGCCTACATGGGAGTTTCATTAATTCATTCATTTAAGATGATCTTCAGTTCAGGACAGTTTATAAATCTAAATACACTGTTTTCTAGATTTTACACACACACACACACACAAAGTATGTAGTTACATAAACCTTGTCCACTAGGTTGTAGGATAACTATAAAGAAGAATCATGCTGTCTTCATTTAAAAATTTTAGTGCCTAGATGTTCCCTCTACAGCTGGAATAGAACACGCACTCAATAAATGTTGAATGAATGCCTCTTTAACTGCAGTCAACCCTTATCCCTTCATTCAAAAACAATTCAAGACCCCTATGATGTAAGACACTAAGCTGGGTACAACTAAGTTTACATATTTCTGGAAAGCTATTAGTTTTACCTCTAAAGAGCTTGCAATTTAATCTGCAGTATGAGCATCAGATGATGACACTAATTGTTGCAGTTTCTGTTCACTACCTTTCAGTTTGAATCCCATAATTCAAGTGAGTTTCATGGTATTATTTTATACAGCAGCACCATGCTATTAACATTACTATAAAAAGGTGTTTAGTAACTATGATAGAAGAGATGGCAAAATCAGTATATTACAGTGAAAGCAAGTATGTTCTAATCAATTTTATGTAAAATTTTAGATTAATAAGAGTATCTATTAGGTGAAAACTTCTTGATGGGTTGGGGGAAAAAAAGCACATTTTAGAGCTGATTTTTAAAAATCAGGTTATCAATTTCCTTTTATTAGAAGACACAACTATTTTCCCTTCAAATGTATAGTTGTATGTAGCCTCATCCAGTCTTTAAAGTGACCAAAAGTGTTGATCTCTACAAACAATATAAGCGTACATCTTCTACAACTGCTAATTAAATTTCAGTTCTTCTCTTTACAGACAAAAGCATGCCATGGATCATAGATATTTTCTCTAAAATCAGAATGTCCCAAAGCACCCTGCCCTAATCAAATGTAATCTATCTGATCTAGGCTGCTCTGAGATGGGGAATGTGAATGCAGTGCTCATTGAATTTACTCTGAGTATTTAATCTTTGTGAGGAGAATGCAGAAACTCTTGTGAATAAATTATTAGATCTTTAAAATCCCAAAATAATTGTGCATCTTCATTGTTTTTCCTAGTGATTGCTTTATAACAGCTCCTCCTCTATTGGCATCTTTTTATCAGTAATGTAACAGGAACTTTCCAAGGACAAGAGTGGAAGACAAGGGCCCACATAAACGGCATGCATGATGTGACCAGACAGATGATTAGCAAGATGTCTTTAGTTTGCAGAGAGAAGGTTTCATTTTCACAGGTCTAAGAACATTTTTTTAAAAGTCCTCCTTCTTAGCCCCGCTGTAAACTGTTCCTATTGTAAATGATACCTAATTTGCAGGTGTCTGCCTAAAGGCAGGTCACTGAAAGTCAATGAAAATCAGGGCAATCTCAGCAACAGAAATTAACCTGAAGATCATGGCGGGTAAACATATATTTCAGAGAGCATTATTCCAACTGAAACAATCAAACCGGACTTCAAAAAATGAACAGAGACTTAAAACAACAAAAGCAACCGACGGCATCTATTTTAACATTGCAAATTTCTTAGATATTACAGATGTCACCCAACAGTGCGTGCATTTGCTTCCCATATGTGAACAAAACTGAGGCATCACCAGATAAATTTGAATGGAATGTTAATCTTCACTTTAAAATTTTTTTCTTTTCCTAGCTGACGACACAATTTTAGTATTATCATAACGGAGCTTCTGGCTGGAAAAAATTAAATTAATGGATGGATAAAAAAAGCTTAGAAACTTAAAAAAAATAAACAACTTTCAAATATCTATACTTGATGGTGTCAAGAGCCAAGATGAATGTATTTCAATTGCAACTTCCAAACTAAACTCACAAATTACTACCATTATGCTAAGTGTTAGCTACCCCACTGTGCAGTTTTGCTTTGTGAATTTTTACCTTCCTCTATGAACACTTTTAGCCACTGATCACACAGCCTTTCAATGTTTTCTGCCTTTTCCTTTAAATAAACTGGCTCTGGCTCCTTCCATCTGGTTCCCCTTCCGTCAGCAACCCTGCACCTGTTCACACCTCCTCTCCTGTTGGATTCCACTGAACATTTCCTCCTCTGCCAGGGCTATTCTGGCACTCGCAACCTTTCTGTCATTCAATCCATCTGTCAGAAGTGAACTTTGTTTACCGCAAGCTTCTGCTTTCTTCTTCAAGAAGCAAAGCCCCTCAAGGTCATTGTCAAATGAACTGTCGGTATGGATTTAAATCCTCTACCGCTAACCAGCAGAAGATGAAGTTCTGCTGTGTAATGTACTTGTGAAAATTACTTTTGGGTTCGGGAAGACAATAATTTGGAGTCAAAGTAGTAAGACATAGTGTTTTAATGATCATTTGTAAAACCAGACAGCTGATATGTATTCCCTTCATGTGTGTCTGCACTTCTTATTATATCAAGTATGAACTACATGTATAAGAAGCAAAATAAAAGTTTTAAAGTGAAATCAAAATATCATAAACAAGTTTACACTATGTAAAAATTGCTTCATACTATATAGCATTAACTTGAGGAATAAATATTTTCACTAATGAATTAGCCAAGGGAAAGAGTATTCCAATTAAGAAATTTTACACTGAAATGCTTAAAATGTACAAATATGTACCATTTCAATTATAAGCTATATATTAACACATAGCTCCACTACTGCTTTGAAAACCTTAACCCATGATATACAAATCAATTCATGTATATTTTAAATTCCATCATTTAAAAAATAAACAATTCTGCTTAAATAATACTCAGATATATGTTGCCAAACAAACACATCATCTATCTAAAGAAATGCAGTTGTATCAATAGGCCAGTTTTGTGAAAGAAATAAACTCATAGGAATTAGGTGAAAACGATACTCTCAATTAAATTTACTTTGTGTCATCTACAGCTATCAAGTACTTACCCTACCTTCATAAATTGAACATGAAATTACTTTATGTTGAATTATTCACCACTCTTTTAGACAACTATATTCTTTAGGAAAAAGGCAAAGCAATGACTTGACTCAAATTTCTTATAAGAAAAAGGAAGATCACTTTTTAGGAGAAAATATATTTTAAACAAAGCACTGTTACAAATGTAAAGCTAAAAGGCACTTTGTTCACAATGTTGCTTTTATAATTTGGAAGAATTACCCCAAGATTTAATCTTACTGCATGTGCTTTTATGAAGTAAAATTAATCAGGTCTGTAAACTTTTCTATATTATTTTTAGAAAAGATAATTAAACATTTTTTCACTGCCACATAATTGAAAGCAGGTTTTATTAATAAAAAGAGTCTAAAAACATGCAATTTAAAATTTGAATCTTAGGTTTGGACTGATTAAATGTAATTTATTTAAAAAGACTTTGTGAGAGAAATTTTTCAGATGCATTTAAGAAAATTATTGTAATACTAAATATAAAAGTAAAAACCAAAACCAAAAAACGATAGCTTAAAATCCAAGTACAAAGACATTCTTTTTTAGCTCTAATTTCAATTTTATTACTAATCTCTGAAATACTCTATATCCTATAAATCACTCTTAGCTAATATATATAATATAATTTAATATATGGATTTTGAACACAAAATATGAATTCTAAGAGGTGCTTTCCCTTTCATCTTCCTAAAACGTAATTTCTAAATAATTCCATTTTATGTGGAAAAAAATTCAAAAATAATATCTAATTTACCCAGCAAGTTTGTTAACACTGTTCCGGGTATTTTTTCCCTTTAGTGTAATCTGTGCTTTGACTGTAGTTTGGTTACCTGGATCCCTGCTTCTGAATAGCATGGAAAGAATACTGCTAATTTGATCACTTCTACGGTCTGATTTGCTATATAAAAGAAAGGAGTATTAGCAAAATGCTAGTTTAATAGAGGCTGCTTAAATTACCGTGAAGGAACTGTTCATTTTTAGCAAATTGCGTTTGAAAAACGCAGTAGTAGGCTTGTTTTGGAAATTTGTATAATAAGAACATAAATAAAAACCACTCAGTTTAACATCACTGATAGTCACACACAGATGCATGAATGTGCGCGCACACACACACACACACGCACACACACACACACACACACTTTTCCCCTCCATAAATACGTAAGAAAAAGAACAGGGAAATAATACTACGATTACTTTTACAAATGAGCTAATTTAAGGAATTCAAAGACTACTGTTAATGTTAATTTGCTTAATGTATAACATGCTTATTTTATATTTTAAATAGAAAACACTAGGAAAAAGTTTTAGATAGTTTGCTACCAACACGGGAAACACAAATTTTACAGAAAAAATAAAGAGGCATTGAAGCAATGTTGCCGGGTTGCACTAAAGAACAGGAAAGCCGTTTCTAAGGGCACTGCCAGGTAAAGACCAAGAGCTGATGTCATTCACATTCTTTAACATCAGTTTTCCTAAAACAGCATAGGGATGTAGGATGGAAGGTAAAATATTTAAACTCCTTAATAAAGAACTGACCTTCATTTATCTACATTCTGAATGAGACTAATAGTTCTGCTTTTCTAAGAACTGAAAATGATGAAAATACTATTATTTTCCTCTGGTTTATTGATTTTTCTGCCTATATATTCATGAAGTCTTTTAATACCAGAGGATATTCATTCTTCCACCCCCTTCCTCAATTACCTTAAGGCAAGACCTTCTTTCAGATGTGGAAATATTTGCAGGACTGCAGGACAAAGAACTGAGACATTTTCATAGAGTTGATCAAGGGGGAAAAACAGATTTGCAAGATTCTGTTAAAGAGTAAGAAGAGACTAAATGACAACTTTAAATCTGCCACAATCATTTACTAATGTGCTGCTATATCAAATAAGTCTAATTTTTTGACAGCACCGAATTAGATTTATTGCAGAAACTGCTGCATAAATAGCATATGGCTATGTTATACCACCTATTTCAAATCCTGGTAATGTTTCCCTTCCCCCTTCAAAATGAATAAATTGAGCCAAGCTACAAACCTTCTGCGAAAAAAGAAATATACTAGTTCAAAAACAGATGTAGGCGATCTGGATTTCTTTGTTAAAGTAATAGTTTTAGCATGAATGTCCCACTTCTATATTTAAAAAAACATGACTCCTTAATTAAGTTATTAAATTTAGTAAGTCAGTTTTCTCTTCCATTTCTTTCAGAATGACTTAATTTGATTTTTGTTTTAAGGTTTTAGGTTCTGAATTATGCTTACATTTTGATGTTCAATCCACAGTTACACGGGGGAAAAAAGAAGGGCAAGTGGCTCTGAATCAAGCATGGCTTAAATCAGGTTATGAGACATTATTAAGCACAAATGCATGTATTGTATGATTGCTTTTGGTTTTCATTTGTGAAAGACGTGGTAGAAATCATATCAAAAAGTCTTCGCTAATTTTAACTATAGCTTTGATACTGCAAACTCTTTGATGCATAAAATATATAAAGTGATCATTCCATGTGCCACACTATACACATTAGGACGGCAGAAACGTACACACTGCAAAAATCAAAGTTCCATGAAAACTGGGATTGAAAACTCACACGACAATTCCGAGATGGACAATTCTTCCTTTCTCAGTCTCTACCCTGATACCCACCCAACCCCCAACTGTGATGCAATTCAACTCGATTTTTCTTTTTGAACAAAAGTTTCAGTTCTTCCTTAGATGGGAAAGACATTGCAAGGTCTTATCTCAGACCAATGGGCACACCACTGCAAACATCATGGCACTCGGCTACCCCGCAGACTCCCTCTCTGTGGTCAGTCTTCCCAGCTGCCCTATCTGTTACTGTCTGATTAGTTCTGCTAAGGAGCCCCTCCCCTGCCAGCTTTCGGTGCCATCTGTTCTACACAAGATGGCTGCTGCCCAGCAACCTAACACTGCCCTCCTACCTGGCACCCGGCTACCATCCTTACCCCAAAGTGCTAACACAGGTTCTCACTGCTGGCAGAGTCAGGATTTCATTACTACTACTTTGACAAGTGCAGGGTTGTTTGTAATTTCTCTTTTATCCTGATTTTGATTGTACAACCACCTCCCACTGATTCAGTTTGCTTCAGTTTTGTTGCTCACAGATTTTACTCTCCACATTAATCTCCCTCTGGCATGTTACTGCATCTGTTCCCTTTTTTATTATTAATTTTCAAATTCCCACCATTTTTGACAAAAAGGAGGTAATCTACACTCTGTTTCTGCCCATTTCATTTTCTTTAATTTGGAAGATAAGTATGAAAGCATGCCAAAGAAGTTAATTCTCCGTTAACAGTTTATTTTCTGGCATCCCTAAGCCTTTGTATATGAAAAACAGATAGGAATAAATGTTGACTGAATCACAACAACATAGTCGGAACCATTCCTGAATTTAATGAAAAGCAAACATATGAAACAGCATTTTTAAAGTTTATTAGTTATATGAGTTGTCTCATGCTGTCATTCCTTCTTCCACTTTTAACAGATAATTCTTTGTGGAAATTAGTATGAGTGCAGGATCTGAGTTTGGGTACATCTATAGTTCTGACATGGGCTCTATTTTCACTGTAGATTAATTTTATTATTCCTTAATATAATTATCATCTTTCTTCAACCCAAACATTGATGATTAATTCACTTGCGAATGATTGCGAATAAATGCCTTATTTCAGAAATAGGCTAAGAATAGAGAATTGCCATCAGTGCAACAAAGCAGAGCTTAAAGAGCCCCCAGGTTGTGGAGCTGCTTCCGTGAGATCTTGTTTAACAAACAGTTAATATCAGGAATGGCAAGATGGTTTTTCCTCTAAAGACAAAGAGGACTACTTAAGATTTAGAAAATAGGAAGTCATATATTTAACAATATACGCTCTTTGTGCCCCTAATTTGTCACCACCACCACCTTGCAAAAAAGGACTTGAGTAATTTGATCACTGCCCTAACATTTTCTAGATTGAGCAACACATTGTGACTGATAATTAATTTTACATGAATTCATATTAATAGCATAGGATTCCCTGAATAGATGAGCAACACCTCAGATTTACAGAAACCTGAATGAGTTTAAGTGATTTTCATACTCACATATATCCTCATAAAATCACAGTAAAGATCTGTAGGAAATAAAGTACAGTAGTAGATTTTTCCAAAGGCGACAGAAGATAACCATAAACAGACCTATGCCCAGCCAGGTGAACCACACTTCAGATCTGCTATTGGAAGATCAGAAAATCTTGAACATTGCTAAAACCCACTTTTAAGGCCCCATCTTGAACACTGCCTAAATCTGTCTCTTGCATATATTCCAATAGTGACTTGTTACTTTATTTTATATAATTCTTTTGTGGGTACAGTTATATTTATAACTACTCCCTCAACACAGGGTGCATTCTTTTGGTAAATCCCTTGGCCAACAATAGGCTTCTTGGAGGTAGTCGCACATAGGTGTCAGAGGGATAAGTTACAAAGACACAGGGAGGTACCCTCCCTGCAGGAATTCCTTTGACACTCTCCCTGTGCACCACCCTCCCCATTGCTTGGTCAGGGCAGGAGATGCTCAGCCCTCCCACAGGTGACCTGCGCTTGCTGGGGAGAGGCCACACAGACCCAAGGTGAAGCAGTCTTTGCTCAGCTGGTCATCCGCTTTACAGGCTGCTTCCAAACATTTTCTGACCTCTCTTGTACCCACTGAGTTCCTGAATTCAGGGAACTGTCTCCTCTGCTTGTCCAATCTAATAAAATAGTAGCTTAAGAAAAGTTTGTTTACTTGAATTGGGCCCTGCTCCTCCATGAGACATGGCCCGAGATGGGCACTGAGGAGACTGGATATACTCCAAGCCTCCTCTTTTCTCATTATCCTTAAAATGAGCTTTGATTCCAGGATTTACCAACCAATGAATCACTCTACGATCTACTTGTGGGTATCAGGGAGACATTAAATTACAAGTGAGTAATGCCTAATACTAAGTTGATGATCTTTTATACTTCTTTTACCTTAAATTAGTATTAGAGAGCAGAGCTTTCCTGCAGAAAATTATTCAGACTTAGGGCTACTAGGATAACAATTCTGCTCTTGCTTTTTTTTCTCCTATTTTCATTGAACTTGATGTTCATTGTTTTGAATCAGGCAAGTGGTGTGGACGATGCCTTCTCAGTTTCCTCTGGGCTTCTTCAGAAAATGAATTGGCAGCCACCACCACCATGCTCCAGGCTGTGGGCCTGTGCGGCAGGGAGAAGAGTACATCCCCAGCATGGATTTTCATTGCACACACATTCGGGCTTCACAGACTGAGAGAAGCAAGCCAGGGAACGCTAAGCAGAACCTTCAGAGACACATTCCCTGGCAGCCTCTGACTCTAACCTCCCCTGCCCCGGGCCACACTGAGACCAGGGTTCTTAGCCCATCAAACAGGTGGAGCAGAGTGGGCTTGGGCAACGTGGTGTCCACCAGAGCAAAATGAAATGCCTTGTCTTTCCTGGCTCTCTGACAGCCTGTTCCCTCTGATACTGGGTGGGGGAAGGAAAAGAGGACGCAATTTAAAACAGTACCAAGGCTGTCTATTTCAAGACTTGAAGATGTTGGTTGCACATACATCCATTTAAAATTATTTTTGACACATTCTCTGCTTAATTTATTCATGAAAGGAGTATAAGAAAAAAAATGAACTTAACTTTTAAATGGAAACTTAAGGCTAAAAATTCCTCAATAATTTGGAAAAAAAAGATACAGTTCACTATGGAATAGCAAGAATACATGTCAATGTTATACCATTCCCTTCAAATGAAGAGATATTGAAAGCTTGGTCTTTTGACCTAAGCTAGTTGTCACCTGAAGAAGAGTGCAGTTCCTTCTGAATTTTTCACTAACGACAAAGACGAAAGGCACGTTTATCCAGCATTTACAGAGATCTTGTCAAACAGCCTGCTGACGAACTTGGTGCTGGAGACACAGAGATGAAAAAGGCCTGCTTCCTGGCCCATGAACTGAGAATTTACAATCCCCAAAGTATTTCTATTTAGCTTTGAATTATGTTTTTGTGCTTCTTTGTGAACATGAATCCAGATCACAGGTTCTAGAGTGTGATGGACCCAGTTCAAAGTCTGCCTCCTCCTTCCCCCTGTGTGATTCCTTGTCTCACCCTTCCAAGACTTGGCTTCCTTGGGCTTGTTGTTCTGACTGAGAAAGCAGGGTGTCTAAGCTTCTTGTGTAAAATATCTAATATTTTACAAAGCATTAGCTTTGTAAAATGCAAAAAAAAAGAATTATTAGGAACTTTTTTTAATTTAAAGATACAAAAAAAAAAAAGAGCACACTGACCATGTACTTGGATATCGTGGCAATTTAAAATGATAAAAACGTTTCCAAACACTCTCACCTTTGGATCTATCTTGCCACAGAGTAGTAACCTACAGCCCACCATGGACCACACTTACTATATAGCACTGTTACAGGAAAACAAGGCACAGTGCTTGGCACGTGCTAAACATTCACCTATGCATCCTTTATATCTCTCTTTTTATATTCTAAGAGTTCTTTAAATAAAACCACAAAGCATCCCTGTGGAGAACTGATCATGCCTCCTTGGATTTATGTTGACAATAGAGAATCTCTCTCAAACCAACATGACAGAGATGTACTCCTCTTTCTCTTTCCACTTCCAACCATCCCTTAGCCAAAGGAAAAAGCAGGGATTGTTAAAAAGACAACAGAAGGGACATCTGCTGTTTTATTTACTCAGGATCCTGACAACCTTCCCCTAGTAAGAGCACCTCCCCTTGCTTAGTACAACTCTCTTCCCTTACTCTTGAGGTTCTGCCAAGGCTGCCAGCCACAGCACCCAAAAGGGTGTGTGTGCACATGAGTCAGCTTTGAAATTTGAACTGAAGGTTCTGAATTGGAAGTGGAGGAGCCAGGATGTCACATTCTTACAGTTTGAAATCAAGGGCATCTCCTTTATGTTTAGTTCAGATTGAAGGATGTGGCTCCATGCTGTGGAAGAACCTGAAAGAATGAGCCAACATTCAGACAGAAGTCGAGCCCTGCGATTGACAGAAAATAACTGCACGATGGTGCCGCCTGGAGTCCCTGGTCCAAGAAACCCCGAGGCCCCAGTCGCACCTAGGTTTTACATGGTCTGGTTATCAAACTAATAATTCCCCCTTTGGGGGTTTCTATTACCTCAACCAAAGAGTCCTGACTCATACTGGTAATCTGAGAGGTCAAACCACTAAGAATGCACTTACCAATAGTTATTAGGTGGAAGCTAAAGGCTCTGGAATGGAAGCCTTAATCACCTCTCCCCAAGTAAAGCACCCATCATAATCGGATAACCTGGTGGCTTCTCTCTTATACTCTTTCTCACTTTCAAAAAGATACGAACACTATAGCTCAAGTTGCTATCTCTCGAGGACATAAGGTCAAATTGTCCCATCTAGATCACAAAAGTAGGTCATAGCATAATACCTATCTTATGGACCTCCCTTAGATTCCTGCTCTAAGAAGTGCTTTGAAGTACATATCATTAAAAACGTTATTTATGTAAAAGGGGAAATACACATTTTAAAGGTAGCCCTGCTGATATAAGCTGGAGCCTAATATGTAATATCATAAAGTAATCTGCCCACATGTATGTAAATGGTAGTCTTGTGAGAGGGATGTAAATTCTATAGCTTTTTAAAGATGTTGGGACATGTCAAAAACAAATACGTGAAGGAATTTCCACTTTTTAATAAAAGCCTCTCTTTCCTCTTGGGTAAAAAAGGAGTGAAGTAAAGGAGAATGATAGTTGTATTACAATGTGTTAAATGACTAAGGCAAATGATGAGCCAAAGGACACTGTTTCTTAGGAAAAGCATAGCCAAGACTACAGTTCACTGACAGGTATTTATATCAGTGTATAAGGGAGCAGCTAACACTAATCTCTATTATAAATTTACGTTACAGATTTTCTTGGTTGTCTTGTAGAAACAATCGCATTAATCCATTTTCCTACTAATTCACATAGAACTACAGACTGATGGATAACTGTATAGGCTTTGCAAGCAAATTGCTGGGTTTCAAATACATACCAGCTGTGCGACCTTAGATGAATTGTTTTGCTTCTTTGTGCCTAGTTGCATCAACTGTAAAACAAGGAAATAATAGTCTGCATCTTACAGGGCTATTGGGAGGGATAAATGAAAAGCACTCAGCTCAGTTCCCAGAGCACAGTAGAGGTTCAGTAAATGATGGCCCCTTGCCTTTAGCTCCTACCTCTATTATTATTTTTTAAAAAGCTACTTCATGTGACATGGTACCAGGCAGATCCTAAGATGAATATATTCTTAACGTCAGAGACTGATACTTGTATGTATTTAACTTACTCTCATGTATGCATGTGTACCTCCCAAATGCCATTTTTCCCTCTGGAATTTACCATGAAACTTCCTTCATTTCCACTTTCCTATATCCAAATGCTACCAAGGATCGCTAAGAAATTACCTGTCCCTCTGTCCCTGTAATACTTTATCTGGAATCTCCCTTCTGGATCTTATCATTTATCTTACCAACTCTTTGTGTATTTTTTTTCTTCCCCACTAGCCTATAAGCTTCTGAAGGGCAGCATATGAAGCTATTTTATATCTCCCATCATCCCTAGCACAGTGTCTTGTAACAGGAAACGTTCCATGCAGAGTGAGCAAATACATGAACAGATATCTTTAAATGTACTTCGAAGTTTGTTATTGAAAAGAAAAAAGTTGTTTGACTGCTACTAGCAAAGACATAACTGGGAAGGGAGTAGCCTTGCTTTTGTTTTCATGTATACTGGGCTATGTATGCTTAATGATCATGTTTATTAGGCACTGGTTTCAAACACTGTCAGAGGGGCCATCTTTTAATTACAGAGACCTCTAGTTTAAAATCTTGTGTGTGTGTGTGTGTGTGTGTGTGTGTGTGTGTGTGTCTGAGGTTTTCAAGTGAGCATATTTAGGGGAAAGGCATACTACACTTTACCAACCCTACTTGAATTGTTAGAATGGTTATCATTTGATTCGGCTATGCTTAAACATGTATGTGCATACTAAGTTAAAAATGAAAAAAAATTGCAAAATCATAACATAGTATAATATGTACAAGAAAAATTCCCAACAAAAATTTTCAATCTTATCTCCATGTCTTATTTTTTACCCTGATATACCTGATAATACATATATATGTATATATTTGTTTATTTATATATCAATACTGGGCTTTAAACAAATAGTCGTAAACTTGCAATATATTAACCATTCCTATAATAATGACTTATTGAGCTCCAACTCTTTGCAAAGGGCTGAGGTAGGTGCTCTAAAAAATATAATATTAATAAGGCCTCTCCTCCCACTTGAGGAATAATGCATTATAGAAGGGAAGACTAGCAGGTACATAAAAACTTCAGAGTATGAATTTATTTTTTTCAGATTTTCATTTTTCCTGTTTTGAGGAATTTATTCAGTAGTAGGAATTGCCTTCAGCTCTAAGTAGGAAGGATGATTCAGAGGGAAACGTGCTCCCTCTGGCATGGGTCATCAGGGAGGACTACAGTGGAAAAATCAGGATTTCAGGGAGACCTGGAAAAGAAGGTAAGATTACAATAGGGCTAGAGAAGCTCAAAGGGGTATTCTGGGTGCAGAGAACAGTAAAGGGGGAGAAAAGTCCAAAAGTTGAAGGAGGGCTGCATCTGCTTAAATCACATGTTGGAAATCAGCATGTGAGAGGATGAAACTGGTAGCAATGAAATAAAACCAGAAGGTTGGGAGCCTGTCAGGCAACCTTAAATGCTGAGTGGTCTGGACCTTCTACAATAGCATGGCACCAAGGAAGGTTTTGAGAGCAGGTAACAGAGTCAAGACAGTGCTTATGGATATCCACTTAGCAGTGGCTGGCACAAGAGACTGGAAGGATGTTAGGAGAGAATTTTCATAACCCTTATGAGAAGCTGGCAGAGCCTAAATTATGATGAATGTAAATGGTGGGTAGGAAGGACATTTCTATGAAATCTCTTTGGGCTTCAAACTAAGGAAACATTTTAAACACAGGATACTCCAAGCAATTTAAATATCTAATGTCCAGAAACAGGAATTTAATAATGCATTGTCTTAAATCATTGTTAGAATCATTGACTATCAGAGCTGGAAGGAAACTTGATGATCTAGTCTAACCTAGTTTTATAGGTAAGTTATGTGGGTTCAAAGAATTAAGTAATTTGTCAAAAGTTGCAAAGGTAGTGAATGCCTGTGAGAAGATACTATAACTCAGTTTCCTTAACCCTAGGGTACCTACCAACCGCCCCCCCACACCCTTAGTGAAGTGTGTGGTTTTAATTGTTACTTCACCAAAAGCATATTTTGAATCACTCTTTATTCTTTTCTTATACACTGAAGGTCCCATTTCAGTCTCCTTAGCTATTTTTCCACAGTACTTGAAAACATGGTCCTCTCTACATGCTTTCACCCACTCCTTCGGCTACAATATCTTTATGTAAAAGTATCCAGATCTAAACCTCTCGTCCTGATCTTTCTCCTCATGCTAGATCTACACTGGACATCTCCATCGGAGTTCCGAAATAAAACATATTCTTTCCTCTGCTACTCCTTTTACATTCCCTAGTTGAATTGATGGATCATCCAGTTAACACAGGCTAGAAACTTTGGAATCACCTGTAATTCTAGCCTCTCTTAGCACTACCTTAAATGCCTCTTGAAGATACTATTTCCTTTCCATTTTACTGGCTCAGTCACAGCTGAGGACTACTACTGTACTTATATTCTAATTGGAGTCTCTGCCAATCATCTCTTCCACAACCAATCTGTTTTCACAGTGCCTTTCAATTACCTTCTTTAAATATACATTGGATCCTATCATAGTTCAAGCTCTCTTGACTTCTTACTTGAGTTAAACAGCCTCGCAACTGAGGAACTGTAAATGTTTTCTATAAAGGGCCAGATAATAAATATTTTAGGCTTTGAGGACCATAGTCAATTCTGCCATGGCAGTGCTATACATAATACATAAAGGATAATCATGGTCGTGTCCAATAAAATTTTACTTATGCATGTATAATTTTTATGTGTCATAAAACATTGTTTTTCTTTTTTCTCCCCAACCCTTTAAAAATATAGAAAACATTGATAGCTCATGGACCATAAAAAAACAGATGATGTGCCAGATTTGGCCTATAGGCTGTAGCTGCCACCTCTGTCCTAGCTGGCCTTCTTGTCTCCTACAACAACTCTCCAAGTTCACTCTCCACACGGCTGTCTGAGTCAGGATCCCAACCCAAAAAGTTGATCATGTTGGCAGCCCTGATTAAAGTACATCAAGAGTAACTCCAGAATATGGCCCACAAGACCCTTCCTCTGGTTCCTCTCCCCTTTCCAGGTTTATCTCTTGCCAAACACCTAATGTGACTGTAGAGTTTATATTCCCTCCCATCTTTATGTCTTTGCATATATTGTTCCCTCTACCTGGGGTATTCACCCCACCTTTCTCCACTCTGAGGACTCCTATTCATGAACTCAGAAAGCTTTCCCTATCACCTTCAGCGGCAATGTAGAATGAGCCCGTTCTCCTTTATATGTGCTCCTGTGGCAATCTTCACTTCTCTAATTACACTGTTATCACACTCTACCATAATTGCATATATAGATCTGGCTCCTTAGTAGAGTGTGAACAACCTAAGGGTAGGAACTGAGTTTTTTTTTCTCTCTATGTCCAGGGCCATCCAGTGTACTTAAAAGATAGTAGGTGCTCAATAAATACTTGTTAAATAAGTGAATGCTATATTTACTAATTGTGTCCTTCAATAAATGAATTTCAATTTTCCATTTTTAAGTCCAATTAGACAATAAAGGGAAATTCCAAAAAAGTGACAGGTTATTTTTCTTTCAGATTGGCCTATGGATTTCTACCCCAGTTTTAATTGTCTTTGCCCTAGAAGATTTGAATCCTTATTTTATCATTACTTTATATCATCTTTTTCATATTTAATTTTAAACTTTGTTTAGAATATGCCACTCAAAATATTTAAATTAGACTAAATGAAGCACTACCTGTGTGGGATTTATTTATTTCAGCTGGTTTACACTGAAAAAGAAAGACATGAAGTTTCCCAGTCACACACTTGAGTATATGAATCAATAAAGAATGGTGAAGGGAAGCAAACTCTAAAAAACCCCAAACTATATATCAGAAATATTTAGCCCAACAACCAAGTCACATTTTCAGTGCAAAAGAGAGATATACACAGTTCCTTCCATTTTTTATTGTCATCTTTAAATTTATGAATGTGGATTTTATAAAACATCAATATAGACTAAGTGTAAAATGCTTACAAAAGAGTACTACTTTTAGAAAATAGGTAATTAAGTTTTATTTTCTATAAGACTAAGTTAAATTTTGGTAGACTTGTTGTAAATAAAGCTCAATAGAAAAAGCTTTCTATGGAACCAAGCAAAACCGTTTTTCTTAAGAACAAAGGAATTAGTTACCACCAGTCCATTTTCAGCAGTTGCTGCATCTTAATATGCTTTACTTGCAAGAAATGGATCTTGTCAGACAGTACAAATTGATACTGCACAGGAAAGCTCTCTATGGACTTTGACTTCAGAAATGAACTCTCTGAATAAGACAGAATGGCAAAGGGGACAAAACCAGCATTAATATTTATTTATTGAAGCTCAGCCACACTGAGACATTAAAAGCTGTCCAATTTCTGTGGGTTAGTGGTACTTAGCACACAAATGGTTGGTTCTCAATAGAAGTCTGACAGAGAAGAAGAACGATTAACTATCATGATCAAGCTAAATTCCAAAACTTCTAAGATTAAATAACCATAGGAACTATGTTAACATGACATTCTCAGTTCTATAATGACAATACTCTAAATGGGCATGAAAAGAATAGTTACTATTCTGCAATATTAAGCAATTTTTTATCATTAAAGTGTTTCATCTCTTAGGATTTTTCCAGATATCACACATGTATACATGATTTGTTTTCTTTCTTTCATTTTTTCCTTTCTCTCTTTCTCCTTCTTTCTTCTCTTTATCTTTCATTGTTTAAAAAGGAAGTTGGTAAACCATTTGGAATATTATCATAACAAAATGTTTTTAACCAAGTTTGATTTTAACAGAACTAGAGGCATCTTAACACTAACCCAAAACTTTGGGAGGTTCACCAACCTCTAGAATATTTTTTTTTCTCCAAATGCAGGCTGTTCAAGTGGTGCTTTTCTCCATCTGTTATCATACCGTGCTCAGAATTACATTGTCATATTTAATGTAAAAGGGATCAGTCCCCTTTCATAGTTTAAATTCAACATATTACTATGATTAGAAGACCAGTGTTTTTCTAATTTATGAATAAACCAGATTCTATAAACTTACATGTGTATTTACACAAAGTTCTCTCTAAAAACTGAAAAACTCTAAGAATTGAACAAACCCAAAGCCTTGATCTGAAAACTGAAAAATTGTACTAAAACTCAAAGGGAAAAGGAACCCATTTATATGGTAATGTGACTTACCTACAATTTCAGTTTAAATTTTTCTCTGTGTATATTTATGTATGTGTGTGTGTGTTTTCAATACAGCAAATTGCCCAATGTTTACTACCAAAAATGTCTTACTGTAATTTAGGGCTGAGCTACATGTTTACTAAAGTTTTATGACAATGATGATCACATCACAATATCTCATGATGGAAGCAATGTAATTTGAAATCACGATAGTGTAAGCATGGTTATAGTAAGGGTTTAAACATGAACAGTGCTAATCAATTTCATCTCTTAAATTTTACACCTCCTTAGGACTCAGGTTGCTTATTTTGTATCAGTTCCATCTCAGTTTGCATCTTAGAATGTCTTTTACTTTGTCTCTTTCACCACTGACAGTATCTGATTATTTTCCTAAATATATTCCTCAGATACTTCAGTTCAACATTTTTATTAGACACAGAATTAACAGGAGAGGTAGTGTAGTGGTAGAAGAAATATGTCATTTTGCTTATATTGATAGAGAATCACCTAAATATTTGAGCATTGTAGATGAAAGGTTTTGTAATATATCAGTAATTCCCTGCCACACTTATCATTCACATGTCTGGGTGTTTTGCTTACCACATCTCCACTTTTCTTAATATGCCTGAAAACTGTGTGTTAATTGAAGACTTAACTCTAACAACTGTTTGGAAGCCTGTGGCAAAAATCAGTGGAATGAAATTGGTGCTATGGTGCATAATGGGATTAGGCAGTACCTGGTGAGGTGCAGTTGGTGCTCAGATTTGCCCAGCAGTTCTGTCAGTTTCAGGCACTCCTCTCTGGCCCGGGTTGCCTTCTGCTGCTCCTGTTCCAAGTGCTGCTTGCTTTCACTCAGTTCTAAACTCAATTTCTCTATTTCCTTAGGTAGAGAGAAGAGGGAAAAAGCATCCTATAAAATATATGCACTTGAATTCAAAATTATCTCATTTTTATTTTTGCCATGAATTTTAATGTGATGAAAAATTATTAGAAAATTTAGGCTAGCTTCCATTTTATGACAAAGGGAACTAACACAGCCCAAACTGCACATTAGTGAGGATTTTTCAGATCGTAAGATTCAGTCTAATTTTAAAAATGAAATGATTAAATGAGAATAGTCAAAATGGATAATCTGCACTTTGAATATAAGGCTCAGTCCCTTTAAAAAATAATACAAACTTAAAAAGTCACTATTTTTAAAATACAACATTTCTGTTTGTGAGATTAGATCAGACATGTGCAGTGATTTACATCAAATATGAGACTCTTTTTTTTAAAAGATACACTTATGGTTTCATTTGGATGTTTTGAAAACCAAATTAGATCGTAAAATAATTTAAGATATCTTTTAGAAAAATGTGAGGTGTAAAAGAAGGCATCATTATGATGCACAATATTATTTGGAAAACAATAATTTAGGAAAAAAATAAAGCATGAGAACCTTCAAGTGTTTTGAATGTATGACATTTCTGAGCTAAAATAATACTGCATTATAATTGCATTTTAAAAAGGCAACAAAAGCACTCTAAGATTAATAAACATCTAAAATGTACGAAAATTTATGGTAGTTTATTCTTTGGTCTCAGTATGAAATTATCCTTTTTTTACTGAAACTCAAATATTTCAAAGCAAAAATATGTTACATAGAACATAGTTTAAATAATTTATACATTAAAGTACAAATATTTATTTATTATGGAACATCCATAATTTAAAAACAAAAGAAAATAGAAGAGATAAATATTCAGACTCTTAAAACAAGAAAAACAAAAAAGGGGAAAGTAAAGGGTTGAAACGTTTTCAAATTCAGCAGAAAGCAAGAAGCAATTTTAATACACAAAAATGCAATCTACTCTTGGAAAACAAAACCATGTCTAAGTAGAGTTTTAAACTTGGTATTTAAGTACATTCTAATTTCCTCATGTCATTACTCAACATTCTGAACAATCTACAACTATATTTAATATATCAGGCAGGATAAACTAAGTAATTTATTTTTCTACATTTATTACACTACAAATATTCAGTTTATCCCCATCAAAACTGTACATTACCAACAATATAATAAAACAACTTACTATAAGTTATTTATTTTAAAAAATCCTAAATAATAATGAGTATATTGCTTTCATTCAGAGTAGATTTTCTATATCTTTCAGATTAGGATACTAAGTGAAACTGATTTGTTTAAAATATTTTTAACCGTTAAAGTTATATCAATATATTTCCATTCATAACTAAACATAAATAAAGAGATGGAAAAATATAATAGAAAAGTCTCCTAAATTTTGTCTAACATTTATGAAATTAACAAAAAAGCAAAGAAATATAGAATTGGAATTATACATTAATTTTAAAATTTCAAAAATTCATTCATTAATTTTTTTACACAGTGCTATATGCAAGAATCTATACTAAATATTATGGTGGACTCAGAGAGTTTCCATCTCTACACTCAGGACGTAACAATTCAGTTGAGTAAATGAGACAAAAACACACAAAAAGACTATCAAAATACAAAGCATATAAAAAACAACAAATGAGATTTAGAGAAAATCTGTGCTTCAGTAGGCCAGATTAGGGATACACTAGCATGGGCAAGAAAAGTGGGAAAGAAGGTAAGGCCACATAAACTCATGCAATGATAGATTAGACCAATTATGAAACATCTTGAATTCTAGATTTATAAAGCTGTATTTTGCTTATAGAGAATGAGGAAAAAATGGTTTAAACAGGTATGCAATATGAGAGCAGAGCTTCAAAAAACTGGATCAATGTGTACGATCATTAAGATAGTAGAGACTGGCAGTAGGGAGACCACAAAAAGACAGGTGCAATACTCCAAACATGAGAAGCAGAGACACTTAAAACAGAAGTATAAAGAGAACATGATGAGTATATGTAAATATCAATAAAAGGAGAGCTATCAGGAGACAACAAAGAATATTGAATTGAGAGGATACAAAAAAATAACAGAAATAGAAAATGTATAAAATTCCAAACTTTCTTCAAAAGAAAAGGTACAAGGACTTCCCTGGTGGTGCAGTGGTTAGGAGTCCGCCTGCGAATGTAGTGGACACAGGTTCGAGCCCTGGTCCTGGGGGATCCCACATGCCGCGGAGCAACTAAGCCTGTGCGCCACAACTCCTGAGCCTGCACTCTAGAGCCCACAAGCCACAACTACTGAGCCCGCGTGCCACAACTACTGAAGCCAGAGCGTCTAGAGCCCGTGCTCCGCAACAAGAGAAGCCACTGCAATGAGAAGCCCACGCACCACAAGAGTAGCTCCCACTCTCTGCAGTTAGAGAAAGCCTGCGCACAGCAACGAAGATCCAATGCAGCCAAAAATAAAATAAATTTAATTAATTAAAATAAAAAAGAAAATGTGCAACAAGTTTTATAAGTATTTTCCAACAACAACAACGTATGTAACCTTACATTGGTAATTAGGTTTTAAGCATAAAGCAGCTGCCTTCTTAATCTCATGTAATAAAAAGTCAGAGGCCACACTGAAAGTCAGTCAAACACAGAGATAAAGAACATGGGCCCAAGAGTCAACACAAATCAGGGTTTCAGACACAGCTCTGGCACTTTCCAGCTCTGTGACCTTGGACAAGTGACACAACTCTTATCAGTTTCTTCAGTCTAAAATGGGAGTGATAACTCTAGCAAGCTCCTAAAACTACTGTGAAGATAAAATGAGATGATGAGTACTTAGCAGAGTGCCTAGCATATAGTAAGAGCTGAAAAAAAGACAGCTAGTATCATTAATACTGATTTTTCTCTGTCTTTCAAGAAGAGCAAAAATATAAGTAGAAGAAGAAGACCTGCCTAAGGATATATAGTTATCACTGAGGACTAAAGAGTTCTTGATTTAGTTCAATAAAATTTCCAGATAAAGTCCTATTTTGGAGAAAACTGAATAAAACTTTATTATAATTTCAAAATGCAAAAAGCATTTTTGCTAGGAAGATGGAAAATTACTGCCTGCTTCTGATTATCTGTGCCAGAGAAACAGCTTATTGGTGCAGATAATCAAAATCAACAAATAATCTAACCAGCTGGACCAGGGCTCAACACTTACTCCCTGAGTCAGGAAAATCTGCCATGGCACCAACTCCAATAGTTAGAAGAGGAATCTCTTGCCAGAAATGCCATACTCCCACTGGCAGGGTAACCCTTTGCCTCACCCAACTAGGTCAAGGCTGCTTCCTTGGCTGTATGTAGTGGTTCAGGGATTAAAGACCAACAACAGTCGTAGGCCAATTGTACGCTACTCTCAAAGTTCACTATTAACCTGCAATGTACAATGCAGTTTGATATGCCCATCTTTTGGCTAACCAGGCAAAGACGAGTCCAGATAGCTTTACACTGTACCAAAAGATACACTTCAAGTCATGAATGTAACCACAGGAATAACTAAAAGCAGAAACTGTTAAAAGTGGCTACCTCAGGAGAATAGTACCAAGGATGGGATGTGGAGAAAGGGAGACTCATTACTGTTCATTTATAATCTGTAATGTACCAAATCTTCTTATTAATCATGGTAAACTTTATTATAATTATTTATTAGATTTTCTTATCAAAGTGATGTGCCTAATTTAAGTCAGATAGTACACCCATCTCCAAGCCTAATCCTCAATGGCACACAGTATCCACCCTTGATATTTATCTTCATACTTTTAAGTAACAGACTTATAATGCTATCCCTTGATTTTGCTACATTAGACATCATCTACTGACTTCCTATATTAAAAAAGGTAGTGATTTAGCTCTCTTATACCACCCAATATACCTACCTCATCCTCCCATATAACAATTTTGGTTAAATCATTAGTCAGTAGTTCATTCACATTATAATGATTATAGAAATATTATTCACTACTGAGACAAGCATTATTCTGCTTAAATTAATTTTCTTGTAAAACATTTTATTATTTATGTAGAATTAATTGCTTGCTTTTTAATAGTTATTTTTCTAGGTAAGTAACATTTTTCCCCAAATGTTCAAACAGGTCACTCAAATACCCATCAATAAAATTTTTTCAAATAATGAAACATATCAGATAAATCATCAGTTCTGTTAAATTATTTTCCTAGATATATCCTTCTTGGTGACTTACATCTGGCCTGGTTGATCTCTGTCTTGGGTTAAGCCTTACCCATGCTCCTATTAGAGTTTCCTATTTTCTGGGTTTTAAGTCATCCTGTTTTACAGTTTACTCCCTTTTTTGCTTGAAATACATTCTCCAGGTAACTTTCACAAGAAAGGTTACATGAATAATACATTTTCAAAAAGTATCTGTATGCCTGAAAATGCTGTTGTTCTATGCATACGCTTGATAATTTGGCTAGGTATGAATATCTATGCTGAAATTAATTTTCATTCAGGATTTTTAAGGGATTACTCCACTGTCTTCAAGATTGTAATATTACAATTTAAAAGCCCTATGCCATTCTGATTCCTAATACTTGGTCTATGATTTGCTTTTTTGTTTCTGAAAGATTTTATAATAATTTTTTTCCCTGGAATTTTAAAATTTTACAATGTTAGACTTTGGGATGGGCCTTTTTTCATGCATTGTGCTAGGTTTTCAGTAGGCCCTTTTCAATCTGGAGGTTTGTTTTCTTTAGTTTGAAGAAATTTTCTTGTACTATTATTTTAAAATATTTTCATGCTATATATTTTAATAATTCCTCTTCCTGGAACTCCTGGACATTGGTTTTTGGCTCTGTTGAATTGATCATCTAATTTTCTTATTTATTTTCTGTATTTGTTTTCTGATTCTAACTTCTGAGATAGTCCCTTGACTTTATTTTCCAAAAATTTTATTGAATTTAAGGAAAAAATTTTAGCACAGTTTTCATTTCCATGAGCTATTTCTTTTTTTCATTGTTTTTATATAGCATGCTATTTTTATCTTATTAATATAATATTGTATGTCTCCATTAAAATATTGAAGTATTTTAAATGTTCTCCTCTGCTAATATTGCCTCAGTTTCCTTTTTTGCTATTTATGTGTTTTAGACACTCTATTATATAAGAGGCTTTCTTCAAATACATAGTGATACTTGGCTGTCTTTTCATATTTGAGAATGAAGTACTTAAGAAAAGTTTGGATGAAATGATTTTTGGGTAATGTAATAGTTTAGATTATTCTTCAGCAAATATTCACTTCTATCACCCTCCCACTGGGATTGGAATACGCTATCTCTCCCCAGTGACTTTGGGCTTAGCCATGTGATTTCACTTGGCCAATGGAATTTTCATGTCTATAATGAAAGCAGAAGTCATAAATATGTTTATGTGGTTTGACTTTGTTTTTATATTCTGGTGATTCCTTTGTTTTTATATTCTGGTGATTCTCCATGAGAAAAGCATGCCCTGCATAGCTGCTGCCCCTTTTGCCTGGACCACACAATAAATACATGTGGATCAGAACCAAACCCAAACCATAGCTAAGACAACCCACAACCCACAACCTGAAGCAGAGCCACCCAGTCAAATGCAGCACAACAGATCAAATGATATTCCAGCTGACCTGAAGGTTGGTGAACATGAGCATAAATGATTGCTATTGTAAACCATGAGTTCCTTCAATATAAAATAGTTGACAAACCACTCTAAAGGAACAAGGAGTGCTACAACTGTATATCATCTTAGAATGTATTTCATTTTTGAAACAACTGCATGAAGCATATAGGGCAGGTATCCTTGTTTTTCCAAATGAGAAACTGAGGGTCAAAAACATTGAATGATTGTCCAAAGAAGTAAATCTAAGTCTTGAACCAGATGTACTGACATTGCTCCTCCATACCATACCATAAATTAGACAATAGCTTTTAATCTTTTTTCTTTTCTTCTCTTTTTAACCAAGATCCATAGTAACAAATCCATTTCACATCACAATTTAGAAACATGCACACTCTCCCACATATATGTATAAATGTAACATTTCATAAAACAATATTAATCCTCATTATATGTGAAGCACTCAGACATTTCCTATTCCTTCTTACTTTATTCCACGTTTAAAAAAAAAAAAAAACTTTTGGTTTCACCCCATAAAATCGACTTCATGGTCCTACAATTTAAAAAGTAGGGAAGGAGCCAAGATGGTGGAGGAGTAGGAGGACATGGAGTTCACCTTTCCCCACAGATGCGTCAGGAAGTGGAACAGGGCTTCCCTGGTGGCGCAGTGGTTGAGAGTCCGCCTGCCGATGCAGGGGACACGGGTTCGTGCCCCGGTCCCGGAGGATCCCACATGCCGCGGAGCAGCTGGGCCCGTGAGCCATGGCCGCTGAGCCTGCGCGTCCGGAGCCTGTGCTCCGCAACAGGAGAGGCCGCAGCAGTGACAGGCCCGTGTACCGCAAAAAAAAAAAAAAAAGAAGTGGAACAGTTCTCACACAGCACTGGCTGAACACTAGCAGAGGCCCTCAGACACCTAAAAGGACAAGAAAGACCCCTGTGTAACTGGGTAGGACAAAAGAAAACAGAAGGGAAAAAGAAGAGGAGAGGAAGAGGGACAGCTCCGTGGGGGGGGGGGGTGCTGAAGGAGAGGAGAGGTTCTTGCATCTGGGGGAGCCCCCTCACTGGCGGGGAGATCAGTTGGGACAGAAGGGGAGCATCGGGGGCTATTAGAGGAGAGCACAGCAACTGGTCAGTGGCAGGCAGGACAGAGTGAGACCTACACAGGTGGTCCGTACCCCAGCCTGAGATGTGTGTTCGCTGGTGCAGACAGGGCCTGGAAGCTGGAATGTGAGGTTTGCAAAGCAAACCCAGGAAGAGGACTGCTGTAGGAGACAGCCTAAGGTAACAGGAGTGAGGCAATCTATGGCCATCAGGGTTTCCTCCGCAAGCATTCCATTTGCAGATTGAAGCTAAGCACCATTGTTGAGTGACACGCAAGGGGCGGGGCCGCCACTGCAGCCTCTCACCCCATGCGCCGGCCTCCCTGGGCACTAGGAAGGGCTCCCACCCATGGTCACCTGCGACACGAAGCACCCTGTCCCCCCCGAGGTCATCTCTCTTGCGCACGTGGCCACAGGCTCCCCCACGCATCCGTCCCCATCAAAGCTCCCCCCACCCAAGAGGCTGCAGCCTTCTCTGCTCTCTGTCCCCACCACAGCGGGCACTCTCACGACCCTGGCCACTGCCGCCTCTGTTGCCCCTCCTCGCCAGGGCAGACTCGTGTGCTCCAGGACAGTCCCAGGAGCTGACCTCTATGGGGCTGGAACCATAGCCAGGCCCCAAGGGCCGTGCAACTAAGGAAGAAAAGCTGAAATCTCTCCTCCCCGTTGCACAAACCATGAATTGACACCGCCCCCACTGGCTTTGTAAACTCAGTGCCTACAGAACATGTGAACGGACATCCAGTGCTTCTGCAACCATAACGGGTCTAGCTTTAGCAGCCGTAAACTTTGTGGGAACAAACACATGGGGGTTGGGCCTGGCCAGAGTCTGAGCTGTTCCCATAGCATCCACAGCGGGCCCAGATTCATGATTACTGCAGTCCTGGGACCTGACTTCAGTGGATCTATGCTGGTGGCCTGGTGAAAACAACGTCTGAGAGACACCAAGGGCCAATTGCCAGCATACCCACAGTTAAGGAGGGGCCGAGAGCAGTGTCAAAAACAGTGCAATCTGAGAGATCACACAACGGGTGAAAGGCGACACAACAGAGCACAGCCACAGGTGAACAGGTCCAGAGAAGGAATACTCAGTGGCTTCCCTCCCAGTGGGAGTGCTCCAAACCTGCCTACCTCACACCGCAGATCAGAAACACAGCTAAGAAACAGATCTGGGGGCCTCTACTGCAACAACTAGGGAGCAGACCCCACATCTGACAGGGCAGTGACAACCACAGAGCAAAGGGGAGGCCCTGCTCAATATCCAGTGCAAGCTCTGGTCACCGCAACATCAGTCATACCTCCTGTAAAAGGGATGATGGCCAGCATACACTGAGGAAAGAGGTGGCAGATATGTATACTAAAAATAATCCTCACAAGAAAAAAGCTACTATATGCCAATAAAATGGACAACCTAGAAGAAATGGACAAATTCCTAGAAAGGTACAACCTTCCAAGACTGAACAAGGAAGAAACAGAAAATACGAACAGACTAATCACAACTACCGAAATTGAAACTGTGATAAAAAACTTCCAACGAAAAAAAGTCCAGGATTAGATGGCTTCACAGGCAAATTCTGTCAAACATTTAGAGAAAAGTTAACACTTATCCTTCTCAAACTATTCCAAAAAATTGCAGAGGTATGAACACTCCCAAGGTCATTCTACAAGGCCACCATCACCTTGATATGAAAACTAGACAAGATATCACAGAAGAAGAAAATTACAGGCCAATACCACTGCTGCACATAGACGTAAACATCCTCAACAAAATACTAGCAAACCAAATACAACAACACATTAAAAGGATCATACACCATGATCAAGTGGGATTTATCCCAGGGATGCAAGGATTCTTCAATATATGTAAATAAATCAATGTAATACACCACATTAACAAACTGAAGAACAAAAACCATATGATCATCTCAATAGATTCAGAAAAAGCTCTTGACAAAATTCAGCACACATTTATGATAAAAATTCTCCAGAAAGTGGGCATAGAGAAAACCTACTCAGACATAATAAAGGCCATATACGACAAACCCACAGCAAATATCATTCTCAATGGTGAAAAACTGAAAGCATTTCCTCTAAGGTCAGGAACAAGACAAGGATGTCCACTCTCACCACTTTCATTCAACATAGTTTTGGACGTCCTAGCCATGGCAATTAGTGAAGAAAAAGAAATCCCAATTGCAAAAGAAGAAGTAAAACTGTCAGTGTTTGCAGATGACATGATACTATACATAAAAAATCCTAAAGATGCTACCAGAAAACTACTAGAGCTTGTCAATGAATATGGTAAGATTTCAGGATACAAAATGAATACACAGAAATCTCTTGCATTTCTATACACTAACAATGAAAGATCAGAAAGAGAAATTAAGGAAACAATCCCATTTACCATCACATCAAAAAGAATAAAATAGCTAGGAATAAACCTACTTAAGGAGTCAAAAGACTCAGAAAACTATAAGATACTCATGAAACTATAAGATACATTGTCAAAATGACTATACTACCCAAAGTAATCTACAGATTCAATGCAATCCCTATCAAATTACCAATAGCATTTTTCACAAAAGTAGAACAAAAAACTTTACAATTTGTATGGAAACACAAAAGATCCTGAATAGCCAAAGCAATCTTGAGAAAGAAAAATGGAACTGGAGGAATCAGGCTCCCTGACTTCAGACTATACTATGAAGCTACAGTCATCAAAACAGTATGGTACCGGCACAAAAACAGAAATATAGATCAAGGGAACAGGACAGAAAGCCTAGAGATAAACTCACACACCTATGGTCACCTAATCTATGACAAAGGAGGCAAGAATACACAATGGAGAAAAGACAGTCTCTTCAATAAGTGGTGCTGGTAAAGCTTGACAACTACATGTAAAAGAATGAAATTAGAACACTGCCTAGCACCATACACAAAAATAAACTCAAAATGAATTAAAGACCTAAATGTAAGACTGGATACTATAAACTCTTAGAGGAAATCATAGGCAGAACACTCTCTGATATAAATCGCAGAAAGATCTTTTTTGATCCACCTCCAAGAGTAGTGAAAATAAAAACAAAAATAAAGCAATGGGATCTAATTAAACTTAAAAGCTTTTGCACAGCAAAGGAAACCATAAACAAAATGAAAAGACAGCCCACAGAATGGGAGAAAATATTTGCAAATGAAGTGACTGACAAGAGATTAATCTCCAAAATATGCAAACAGCTCATGCAGCTCAATATCAAAAATAATAATAATAATAAAGCCAAACAACCCAATCAACATATGGGTGGAAGATCTAAATAGACATTTCTAGAAAGAAGACATACAGTTGGCCAAAAAGCACATGAAAAGATGCTCAAGATCACAAATTATTAGAGAAATGCAAATCAAAACTACAATGAGGTATTACCTCACACTGGTCAGAATAGCCATCATCAAAAAATCTACAAACAATAAATGCTGGAGAGGGTGTGGAGAAAAGGGAACCCTCATGCACTGTTGGTGGGAATGTAAATTGGTACAGCCACTATGGAGAACAGTATGCAGCTTCCTTAAAAAAATAAAAATAGAACTACCAAATGATCTAGCAATCCCATTCCTGGGCATATATCCAGAGAAAACTGTAAATTCAAAAGGATACGTGCACCATAATGTTCACTGCAGCACTATTTACAATAGCCAGGACATGGAAGCAACCTAAATGTCCATCGACAGAGGAATGGATAAAGAAGATGCAGTATATATATACAATGGAATATTACTCAGCCATAAAAAAGAATGAAATAACGCCATCTGTAGTGACATGGATGGACCTAGAGACTGTCATACTGAATGAAGTAAGTCAGACAGACAAATATCATATGATATCGCTTATATGTGGAATCTAAAAAAAGTGTACAAATGAACTTATCTACAAAACAAAAATAGAGTTACAGATATAGAAAACAAACTTATGCTTACCAGGGGTTAAGCAGGGGAGGGACAAATTGGGAGATTGGGATTGACATCTACACACTACTATATATAAAATAGAAAACTAATAAGGACCTACTGTAGAGCCCAGAAAACTCTACTCAACACTCTGTAATATCCTATATGGGAAAAGAATCTAAAAAAGAGTGGATATATGTATATGTATAACTGATTCACTTTGCTGTACACCTGAAACTAACACAACACTGTAAATCAACTATACTCTGATAAAAATTAAAAAAAAAAAGAAATAGAGTCACAGATGTAGAAAACAAACTAATGGTTACCAAGGTGAAAGGGGGGAGGGATAAATTGGGAGATTGGGATTGACATATATACACTGCTATATATATAAAATAGGTAACTAATAAGAACCTACTGTAGAGCACAGAGAACTCTACTCAGTACACTGTAATGTCTTATATGGGAAAAGAATCTAACTGGATATATGTATAGGTAGAACTGATTCACTTTGCTGTACAGCAGAAACTAACACAACATTGTAAATCAACTATACCCCAATAAAAATTAATTTAAAATATAAAACAAAAGTAGGGTATATTTCTGATTATAAATTATATATATATACCTTTTTTACATCTTTTTAAATAGGATTTATTTTTCTTGAGAAGTTTCAGGTTTACAAAACAATTGAGCAGAAAGTTCAGAAATTTCCCATAAATCCATCTCTCCCTCCCGCATAAAGTTTCCCATTAATAACATTTTGCTTTAGTGTGATACATTTATTACAACTGATGAAGCAATATTGATACATTATTATTAACTAAAGCCTATAGTTTCTATGAAGGTTCACTTTTTGTATTTCTTTGACTTTTGACAAATGCATACTGCCATGTATCCATCATTACAGTATCATATAGGATAGTTTCAGTGCCCTACAAATCATCTGTGCTTAAACTCTTCTTCCTTTCCCTTAACCCCCTGGCAACCACTGGTCTCTTACTGTCTCTATAGTTTTGCCTTTTTCCAGAATGTCATATAGATGGAATCATACTGTAACACAGTCTTTTCAGACTGCCTTCTTTCATTTGGCAATACACATTTCAGTTTTCTCTGTGCCTTTTTGTATCTTGATAGCTCATTTCTTTTTATCTCTGAATAATATTTTATTGTATGGATGTAATATAGTTTGTTTAACCATTTACCTACATCTTGGTAGCTTCCAATTTTAAGCCAATAATAAATAAATCTGCTATAAACGATCTGTATATAGGTGTTTGTGTGGACATAAGTTTATAACTTATTTGGATGAATACCTAGGACTACAGTTCCCAGTTTGTATGGTAAGACTATGTTTAGCTCTATAAGAAATTGCCAAACTGTTTTCTAGAATGGTTGTACCATTTTGCATTCCCGCCACTAGTGGGTGAGAGTTCCTATTGCTCTACAACCTGGCCAGCATTTGATGTTCTTAATGTTTTGGATTTTATCAGAAATGTATTTTGCAATTTTTTTCTTCAGTCTGTGATTTCTTCAGTCTGTGATTCATACTCTTAGTATCATTTGCAGAGTAAAAGAAAAACTATATATTTTATATAAATTAAATAGAATGAAATAAAAAATTTCATTAAGAGAATTTCTATTATATACTTCTCCTGATTTCCTGAGAAAAAAAATCTTAAGAAGTGAATGCAAAACACATTTAAAAAATTTTATGTCATCTTAATCCTGAAGGATAACCTTATTTGGAAAGAAAAGGTAGCATACAGGAACTATTTTAATCCAATGGTAGTGATTTATCCCTGCTACTAAACATTATGTGACTTAAAAATCATTTAATAATCATTAATACAGGGTAATTTATTTGTATACATAAGAAGAAAATGAGGAGAAAAGAAGAAAATACTACAGAACAGTAGGAAGGCTGGAACCCTTCCTTGCATAGTGAGAAAGAAGAACCTGTGGTTTTGAAGCTGAGAAAATTTGACAATATGAATTTATCACTCAGAACCCAATGAAATTCATAGAATATATTTAGAAAAGTAAATTGGCATATGACATTGAAAAATAAAACATAACAATCTATCACTTGGGAGATGAAAAATAAAACATAACAATCTATCACTTGGGAGATAAACAATAGTTTCTATCAAGTTCTGTGCGGGTAAAAAATATGTACTCATTAGAAATTGAGCATTCACCCCCTGACACTTTTATTAACTCCTAGATATTAAGAATGATTTTATCAAATCATTAATAAGGTTTGTCTGGAGCTACGCTAGCTACCTGTGGCTACTTAAATTTAATTTAATTAAAATAGAGAATGTAGTTGCTCAGTTGCATTAATCACAAAAGCGCTCAACAGCCACATATGGATCATGGCTGCCATATCAGACAGTGCAGGTGTAAAATATCTCATCATCACAGAAAATTCTACTTGATAACACTGGTCTAGAATATAGCCAAATTTATTTCTAAGATTCACTCTCAAAACTAGACTCTTGGAAAACCAGCCTAGGTAAATACAAAGATATTAGTAGTAGTAAGAAAGTCATTTTAGAAATGGACAAAATGGCTGTCCTCTTTACTGTAGTAGATGTAGAAGTGTAAGCAGCTCCTTTGCCCCTTTTCTGTTTGTTAATTCCTGTTTTCCTCCAGTCTTGATCATAAAGACGAGATTACCAGGCAACATTTAATCTAGTTCCTGATTTTTGCTTTACTGAATGTACACAATGCCTTGCCTAATCTATTGATTCCTTTCCTGGATTAGAAGGAGTAAGAATGAAGAATTAAGTAGTTAAAGAATGATTGACTCTCTACCCCTAGCTTCCCTTCAGTAAATTTGCAGGTGGACCCCACAGGTGCAGTTGGACCATGTGGGCAAGACAGCCTCCAACTGCAGGTGGACCACGTGAGCAAGACAGCATCCCAAGGAAGATCAGGAGAAGTCAGTAGGTCTGCATGCAATGGAAAGATGATGAAGAATCTGACCTCCTGCCTTAATGATTACGATTGCTTCCCCTTTTTCCCTTTAAATATTGTCATGGCTGAGCAGAATCTTCAGAGTTGGTTTCTAGACACAAGTCCACCTTCTCCCCAGATCGCTATCTTTTCTGAATGAAGCACCTTTCCTTTCTATTGACACTTGCCCCTTGATTATTGGCTTTTGAGTGGCAAGAAGCCAAACTTGAGTTTGGTAACAGAAGGTTGCTGCTATCATGGTTATCATTGTTGAGGGCACACAGCATTGATTTAATATGTTTTTACTTCAGGCCTAACAGTAATACTGATACCAGCTATCATTTTTGAGTGCTTACCATGTGTCAGGTGCTGTATTAGCATTCTGTACTTTTAAATTTTGTATTTTTAATCTCATTTTGTGTTCTTGACAATCTTGTAAAAGTAAATATCCTATCCTTGTTTTACAGATGAGAAAACAGACACAGACATTTAGTGACTTATACAAAATTATATGGTGGCAGAGATGAGATTCAAAATGGGATTAGTCTGATTTCAAGTCCTATAATCTTTTCACTATACAGTATATTGTCTCCCTACACAAACTTTCTGGATGTAACAGAAGATGAAGAAAAAAATGACACAATGTGCTTTCTAAAACCTCTTGGCCTGCAATTTGGCATAGGTAGAAGACACAGACAGACACTGGGAGAAGATTAACTCAGATGGCTGGGATCAAACGTCACACTAGCAAACACAAGGCTCTCAATTTGCAAAGCACTGGCCAAGATTCACTTTGAAGAAGCATTTCCCCATGAGACTTTAGGGGTAGCCTTGAGGAAGTGGAGTTTGGATGTACTTAGTCTCAGGTCCCAAAGTTTACATCACAAAGATTCCACACAGCATGGAAGTCAACATGGTGCTTGACCTTTTATCCTCCCCAATACAGTATGTAACATTTTGGTGAAACTTTTCAGTTTTTGGTTACTAAATCAATTCTTACTCTAAGCAAATATTCTTTAAATAATTTTAATAAAAGGTTTTTTTTCTTTCCTTAATGATAAGAGAAGTGGCATCAACTGATCACATACTCAGAAGCACTTCCTTAGAGCTACAGTAGCTCTCAAAACAAGTTTTCAAAACAGATGACATGGGTCTATGGCAGAAAAAGAAATGCCTTTCTTAAAGTATGTATCTAAAGAAGAAAAGAATTTAAGGCACCTGATACAAAGCTGATTCTGTTACATTGTGACAATACAGCAGACTTTTTGGTTAAACCAAGCTTACATTGCTGTTCTGTGATGCCAGAAAATTCATGGGCAAAAATAAGAATAATTGCAGCTCTGTGGTCAGTATACAAAAAAGAGCTGAGGTGATAGCACTACTTTTTTGGGCTGGTTTAATAAAAGCTTTATGCTTGCTAGGAGTAGAGAAAGGGCTTGCTTTGCCCTCTCATCACAGACAAAATATCAGGCCACTCATAAAGTCTATAATGTTTTTTTCTTTAAAATATGAGGTGTTGGACTTCCCTGGTGGTGCAGTGGTTAAGAATCTGCCTGCCAATGCAGGGGACACAGGTTCGAGCCCTGGTCCAGGAAGATCCCACATGTCAGGTAGCAACTAAGCCTGTGCACCACAACTACTGAGCCTGCACTCTAGAGCCCGCGAGCCACAACTACTGAGCCTGCGCACCACAACTACTGAAGCCCGTGCACCTAGAACCCGTGCTCCACAACAAGAGAAGCCACCACAATGAGAAGCCCACACACCACAATGAAGAGTAGCTCCTGCTTGCCGTAACTAGAGAAAGCCCACGTGCAGCAACGAAGACCCAATGCAGCCAAAAATAAATAAAATAAATAAATTTATAAGAAAAGAAACTGAGGTGTGTTTTTTTTTTTGTCCCCTATTCTACTATGTTCTTTCAGTGTTCTAAAATGGTGCAGTAGTAACAACATTCAAATCATCATATGCTTACACATTCACACTGTAAACACCATGGAGAGAGAGATCTTGGCCTTTTATGTCTGCTGATGTTAAGAGTTTAGGTATTGTTGGAAATACAAAGGAGGATTAAGATGATTCTGGATGAGGTAAATTCTGAAATAAGATGTAACTGTTGGAAAGCCATAAAAAAGAGGTGATAAATTTTTGAAATGATGCATTGCAAAAAAGTTGTTCGGTTGCTATGAACATGACTAAGAGCTAGTTGCAGGTCACAGATCAAATTGGATAAAAAAGACCCCACACTGTGGGTAAAAAGAAGTGAAGTTAAAGAACACAAAGTTGAAGTAAATGGAAGATTCTTAAATTTATAAAGGAAGATGGAAGATTCTTTAAATTTATATAAATCTGCTAATTGCTGACCATGCCACATGGTCAGCATCTATCAATGATGTGGAGTTAAAATGGTCTGAGAATAAATTCTGCATTGGTTCAATACCAGAAAATGTATCAAGAGATGCACTAAAAATGATAGCCATCTATCATGATGATAAGAAAGAATCTACCACTTCAGAGGTATACCTGCCACCTACCCAGGTATACCTCTGAGTTGAATTCTTCATCTTCTACCTGGAACCTCCCCTGTTTCTGCTCTACAGTTTGATGTCAAGGGCCCTCAGTGGATGCAATCTCACATTGCCCTGCTGTGTGGTACATTTCATCCTTGTTTTCATTCATTATGATCATAGAATCAGATGGCTGAGAGTTAACATTACTGCAGCAGGAATATATGATGGAGTTGCAATGTCTAACAGCAAGAAAGAAATGGAAGTGTAAGTGACTCTGAATACCATTCAGCTCATTAAGTGGACATCTTGGAATGAATATGAAGAGTGAGACATGAATCTATTGAGCCCTTCATCAGTCAAAATGCATGTGTACCTCTCACAGTATGAGCATCCCACCACACTAAGTATAATTTCATATAACAAATATATATTTCATACACATGAGCTCTCAAACACAAGCTAACTTGTTTATATCTGGTCCCTGTCTGAAAAACAGTACTCTGTCCCAAACATAAAAATAAAATGATATGAATTAAAGTTTTTGAGGGTGGTCCAGTGGTTAGGATGCCTCACTCTCACTGCTGAGGGCCCAGGTTCAATCCCTGGTCAGGGAACTAAGATCCCGCAAGACCTACTGGTGCAGCCAAAAACAAAAAAGTTTTTGAGAAACAGTATGAATGTCTCCAATGTGGTAGGAATATATGGCTCAACACATATAAAATCAATACATACAAATCTATGTAGACTATGTAAATTATGAGTGATTTAAAAGATTTTAGAAAGTAATTTTGACCTTTACTTTTCCAATTAAATTTAGAGCATAACCCCCTCCTGAATTGTCATGACACTACAGTGAAATATGCTGAGTTTATTTTAGTAGTAGAATTTATTTCAATGGGTTCATACATAATTTTAGTTCTTTATTTATAAACATTCTAGAGGTTGAATGGGTCAGTTGTACATCTATTCTACTGCACATATCTTAAAATGTTGCATGGGGACATTTAAACAGTCTTGTAATTTTTTTTGTGGAGAGAATATAACTAAAAAGACTAATGCAGGTCTAAATTCCTGTGTACTTATGAAGGAAATCCTTTAATATGCTGTAACCACCCGTGTTATAACTTTTAAAACAAAGAAAGGCTCAAAAAATAACTGTTTGGCTTCTTATTTTCTAGAAGGAAATTTATGTCACCAATGTATGTAACATTCCAATTTAATAAAAGGAGAAACCATTTTACATTTAAAATGTTAAAATATAAAACTGACTTTATGGGAATGTAAATTGGTGCAACCACTATGGAAAATGGTATGGAGAGTCCTCAAAAGATTAAAAATAGAACTACCATACAATTGAGCAATTTCTCATCTGTATATTTATCTAAAGGTAATGAAATTACTATCTTGAAAAGATATCTGCACCCTCATGGTCATTGCAGCATTATTTACAACAGCCAAGACACAGAAACAACCTAAGAATCCATTGACAGATAAATGGATAAAGAAAATGTGGTATACAAACACACACACACACATACACACACACAATGGAACATTATGCAGCCATAAAAAAGGAAATCCTGCCATTTGTGACAATATGGCTGGACCTGAGGGCATTATCCTAAGTAAACTAAGTAAGACAGAAAGAGACAAATACTGTATGATCTCACTTATATGTGGAATCTGAAAAAAAACAAACTCATAGACACAGAGAAAAGACTGGTTGTTGCCAGAGGTGGGGAATGCGTGGGTGGGCAAAATGGGTGAGGGTGGTCAAAAGGTAAAAACTTCCAGTTATAAGATAAATAAGACATTAGTTAAAAAAAAAAAAAAAGCCAAGAATAAACTATGACTCCTTCCATTCTTTCCTGAGAATTGGGGCCATGGTCCTTTGGTTGAGGGGCAGGAGAGGGTGGTCAGGGAAGATAACCCCACTGTTTCTGAGGTAAAAGTCACCAATGCAAAGGAGTCTTTGACTTGCATTTCCTAACAAATTAACACAATTTTTTTAATAGTAGTAATTCATGTTAAAAAAATGTTAGACCTAACTCTAACCCAATCCTTTTGAAGACACTTCAGAAGTATTTTGCTAGCTACAATAAGTATATTCAAAAGAAAAATAAACCTGGAGTTGTTCCTCTCAAAATGAACTGTATTAAAAACAGGAAGTTCTCTTTTCTGATGGGGCATCTTTATATAAAAAGATTGGTGTTTTCAAAGACCAAAAAATTTATTTGATATGCTTTCCTCTCTGATGAAAGAGGAACAATCTAATAAGTACAAAAACTGGAAGATAAAAAAAAAAAATACTAAAGAAAAAAATCTACAAATAGTTACTGCAAGCTCAAATGTTCAATACAGTTAGTTGACTTTTATCACCATTTGAAAAATAGTTTTATTACCAATTGAGAAAACCAACCAAAGTAAAAATAAAATAAAATAATTCCAATTTAGGAAAACAAACTGTTACTTTATTCCCCCTTAAACAATTCCTTCCCAACCCCTCAGTTCAACAGAATAAATATTTTTGAGTACCTATGTACCTACTATGTGCCAGACATTGTATAGTATGTATATTATATATTATATATATAACCCAGATTATATATGTAATCCAGGTGGCCAATTACAAATATATATCCAATCTGTCTACTATTCATCTCACTCTGTCTTTCTTGTCCTTTAAAACTATTAAAATATAAACTAATTTCCTATCGTTTTGATTAAAAAGCAAACCCAGTGATACATCTAAACTGTTATATCATTTCCTCCTCAAATTTATAATCATCTGGGCTATGGTAAATAACAGAAATTACTGCCATACTCTTGTTTAGTTCTTATAAAAATTTATAGCAGAAAATGTCTTACAAGCATTAATATTAAGGCTCCAGGATTCATGTTAAATGAAGTCTACCCATAATTTTCAGATTATATTACATTTCGGGTATAATTTTGTTCCTTATAGCTCTGTATATTAAAGCTGTGAATATTTTCCAATAGAATAATTCAACTTAAAATACATTAGAAGCAGCTCTATTTACAATAGCCAGGACATGGAAGCAACCTAAGGGTCCAACAACAGATGAATGGATAAAGAAGGTGTGGCACATATATACAATGGAATATTACTCAGCCATAAAAAGAGATGAAATTGAGTTATTTGTAGTGAGGTGGATGGACCTAGAGACTGTCAAACAGAGTGAAGTAAGTCAGAAAGAGAAAAACAAATACCGTATGCTACACATACATATGGAATCTAAAAATAAATTAAAAAAAAAAGGTTCTGAAGAACGTAGGGGCAGAACAGGTATAAAGACGCAGACGTAGAGAATGGACTTGAGGACACGGGGAGGGGGAAGGGTAAGCTGGGACAAAGTGAGAGAGTGGCATGGACATATATACTACCAAATGTAAAATAGCTAGTGGGAAGCAGCTGCATAGTCCAGGGAGAGCAGCTCGGTGCTTTGTGAACACCTAGAGGGGTGGGATAGGGAGGATGGGAGGGAGACGCAAGAGGGAGGGGATATGGGGATATATGTATATGTATATCTGATTCACTCTGTTATAAAGCAGAAACTAACACACCATTGTAAAGCAATTATACTCCAATAAAGATGTTAAAAAAATAAAATACGTTAGAATATATGATTACAATAACTGGTCATATTGTCCACTGCTAATTACAGTGTTATTGATATTGCAGCATTCTTTATGTGTAGAAATGTGACTAAACACAAATAAAAAATAAGAGTAAATATAAAACCACACTAAAACAATTTTAATAAACAAGAGAATGAAAGGCATTTTCAAGTAAGATATCCTTATATCTTTATATTTATTTATCTATCTGTAAAGATAAATAAATTTAAGTGAACTGAAAATACTGCTAATTCTAAATTATATCTGATTTTGCCACCAGAAACATTATAAGTAAATTTAAATATGTGAAGTTTGTTATGTATTTATGGTTTATAAAATATCTTTTTATTACTAAATGTATTTACAATGATGTCAGGTTCTCATTATGAGATTAAAAATATTTAAAAGACATCAAGGATGTCCTTTATAATCCCAAATTAAATAGTTTTTTTCAAAATTGAGACTATTACTTTACATGAATTGCAGTATAAAGTTCAGTGCAATGTGGAATTTCAATAATTTCCTATATTTTCCTTTAACGCTTTAAATGTAGTATTTTATTTTTAAATGTAGCATTTTTTCAGATACTATCATTACAGGGATACCAATATAATATTCAAGTATACTTTTCAAAGCCAAAAAGTTTTTAGAGTAGATATAAAAGTACTGACAACTACAAAATCACAATTTCCAAAAAAAAAAAAAAAAATTAAATAAAGCTGTTCCTATTCCAATAATAAGCATGATTTTTCAGTTATTTTATCAGCCATTAAAAATTGTGTAAAAATAAATTAGCCCATTTATTCTTACCTAGAAGAACAGGGAATGCTGGCATAACTATTTTGTCTCAGATGCTGTATACATTTTTATTATTTTGCAACTAGAACAAATTGAAACTCTTATACTCAATGTTGCTTTTATAGGGGTTGTCAGAAAAATATTGGTTAAATATTCTGATTCCTGAAGGGAAAATACAAGATAGGTTTTGGGCTATTTTGCACCTAACTTTCAAGACTTCAGTGTACATTTTTTTTTTTTTTTTTTTTGTGGTACGCGGGCCTCTCACTGTTGTGGCCTCTCCCGTTGCGGAGCACAGGCTCCGGACGCGCAGGCTCAGCGGCCATGGCTCACGGGCCCAGCCACTCCACGGCATGTGGGATCTTCCCGGACCGGGGCACGAACCCGTGTCCCCTGCATCGGCAGGCGGACTCTCAACCAGTGCGCCACCTGGGAAGCCCCAGGGTACATTTTTAATTTATCAAATAAAATTCCTCTTCCTTAAATATTGTGCTGGCTGTATTTCTTCTACAAAAATGTGTTCCAACCAAAAGGACCCTAAAACATTTGGGAGTTTAACTCCCCTGTTTACATCATGATTTTGTTCAATGAAAGCACAGGCCTTTAAAAAAGAACACAGTTAAAGATAGAAGACACCTCAGTTATCATCTTTATCCCCTCCTTTTACAGATGAGAGCACTGGGGTCCAGTGAGGTTGAATGACCCACTGAGGCCCACTAAACTGGACTCGAACCCAGGCTTCACGCTCTTCGTCCATACCTAGTTCCCTTCAAACATGGAATAATGCCAAACCACAAAGCTAACCCAGTTATGAGCACAAACAAGCTTCTACTGGCAATAATTAATTTTTTAAATGCAATAAAGAAAACTATCATCTGTTTCTTCTCTGACAACTGTTATTCAACAAGAAGTTTTCCTTTTTGCTCTATGTATTCTCTTATTAGTTAAATTCTGTCAATCTCTGACAATCAGAACAAGTTTAAGACTCAGACCCCCTTTTGAAAAAGCTAGTTTCATAAGACAATATACATCATTTCTTAATTTAGGGAAAAATATATTTTATTGGATTTTATTTTTATCAACATTACTGTTTAGTACAAAATATTTCTGTTCTCTCAAACCAAGAAAAGCTCAAACCTATTCAAGATCTCCCTTGAGATTCCATTCAAATGGAATGATTTTATTTTACAGGAAATCGTATTTTAATTTTTTACTAAATCAGTTCCATATGACTGAGAAAAGGAAACCCCTATCCAAGGAGTCTGGACGCTTAACAGTACAGATGATGGAACACAGCTCCTGTTCTTTCCCATACAAAATCACTGGACCTCTGTGAGGTCACCTCTCTTTCTACCTACACAGTTTCTATTACTCCTTGGTGTACCTGATTACAGAGAACATCATATCAATGCTCTGGCTCTAAAACTCTAAAGAGTAAGAGAAGTGGAACATTACTGAAAGCATTCCTAGAGCATTCAGACCTACAGGCTCTTCCCTGAACGTTTATACTTGGATTCAAAATATTCTGACCACTGAAACAGCATGTCTGTCTTCAACTCACCTCTCTGCTGCTACCCTGCTCGCAACACAAAATGGATCATCTTCCACTGGAAAACTGGACAATTTAATCTTATCTTGCTGGAGGATTTTCACCAAAATTAATGAGATGTTCTTATGTGAAGAGGAAACAGCAAAAAATTTCGTTGTTAAAATAACAACAGGGCTTCCCTGGTGGCGCAGTGGTTGAGAGCCCGCCTGCCGATGCAGGGGACATGGGTTCGTTTCCCGGTCCGGGAAGATCCCACATGCCGCGGAGCAGCTGGGCCCGTGAGCCATGGCCGCTGAGCCTGCGCGTCCGGAGCCTGTGCTCCGCAACGGGAGAGGCCACAACAGTGAGAGGCCAGCGTACCGCAAAAAAAAAAATAATAATAATAACAAAACTAGGTTTATTTTTAGAGACAAAACTGTTTGGAAAAATAAATCCTTCTGTACTGAGACAGGGCGTACGTAATCTCACCTTACGGGGAGTTTTTAGAAAATTCACTTTAGCTGTGGATTATGTAAATATTTCTGTAAAATACTATTTGGGGAACTTAAGAATTCATTGGACTAAGCTTTAACTCTAAAATCACCTATATCTTCTAACTAATTTTGGCAAGAAGCCTTCAATGTAAAGTAGATGCTTTAGTTAATAAATATTTGGAGTATGATTCAAATTAATAGCATCCACATACAAAGGAGTAAATCCATCTATTCAATTTACTATCTATTCAATCATAAAAGCTCTATGTATGTATACAACTTTTCATAGCTTAGAAAACACTTTCATATGCAGTACTGAATTTATATGCTGTGACAATTATAAAACACATAATTCTTGCTTTCACTCATTTTCATAGAGGAAAATGAAATAGGTATAAAACAGATAAATATAGGGTAATGATTAGGACAGAACACTTTTTTGTATTGAGATATAATTGACACATAACATTGTATTACTTTCAGGTGTACAACATAATGATTTGATATATGTATATGGACATAATACTTTTAAAAATGAGAGTAGGTCAACAGAATCAATAGAAGAAATCTCAGAAAAATGATTTTGTAGACTCTAATTCCTTAAATTTCCAATTTAGTCCATTTATCCAGATTATTTAGATGAAGAAATTAGAATTCCAGGCAGGCCCATTCCCCTTCCTTTGGGAGTTTCCCAGCACAGGTTTAAATCCTGCCAACTAATAATCCGCTCCATATTTACAAAGGCACTTTGATTTCTTAGCCACCCATGCCTAATTTTTCACAATTTGCCACCACTGTAATCTTCTGTCACATGGCTCAGTGGTACCTAAGCACACTAACTGTACATAGTAGGTACAAAAGTAAATATTTTTTGATTTGACTAGAATTATTTTGAAGAAGGTAAATGGTCTGAATCTTAAACAGGAAAACAAACACATCAGTTAAAAAAAATCATACGGAAGGCAGAATGGAAAATACCAAGCTATAAGGAAGTCTTCAGTGACAGGTTGCAGGGCTCTGCCCTGCCTTTCATGTTACACTGTTTAATCCACTGACTTTAATGAGGACACCAATGATACAATGATCAAATTTGCCTGTGACAAAAACCTGAGAGGACTAATTTATTATGGTGAAATGTTAAAAACAGAGTCCAAAAAGGTTCAAACAAGCTGATACCATAGGTCCAAACTAAAATGATCAAGTTTCAGAGAGACATGCAAATATCTGTATTTACTGCCCAATTGTAGGGCAGTAGACTTATGCCATTAGAGGTTTTAACTGAATTTAAGCTCACTAAGAGTTCACAATGAGACATGTTTGATAAACACATAACCCAAATGATAACTGGCTCTGAAGCTAGATTAATATAAGCTTAGATGACAGCTCCACTTCTATGTATTGCTGAGGTCATACCAAAAATATATTTAGTTATCATCATGACTCTTTAAAGCAACTAGATAAAATAGAACACAGGAGAGAGAAATGAGGATATAGAATGTGAATAATAATCATAACAGCATTAGTAAAAATAATAATTATTAATATTTATAGATCACTTATTAATGTCATGTACTGGGCTAAGAGATTATTACCTCAAGGTTTTTACAAAACACTATAAAGTGGTAATTTTTTCTATCCTCATTTTACAGATAAGAAAACTGAGGCTTGGGGGCTTCCCTGGTGGCGCAGTGGTTGGGAGTCTGCCTGCCGATGCAGGGGACACGGGTTCGTGCCCCGGTCTGGGAGGATCCCACATGCCGCAGAGCGGCTGGGCCCATGAGCCATGGCAAAAAAAAAAAAAAAAAAAGAAAACTGAGGCTTGGATATATTAAGTAATTTGATCAAGTTCACCGGGTAGTAGATATTAAGGTGAGAATTTGACTTTAGGCAATCTACTTTCAGGGTCTGAACTTCCTGCTACCTAACCACCCACCCATCCAGTTCCTGGGACCCTAATTGTATGCTAGGCACTGAAGCACTGGAATACAAAAGTGGATGTGACAAGTAAGAGTCTCTGACCTCAAACTTACATTCCAATGAAAAAGACAGATATTTTTAAGTAAAAAAAATAATAAAAAATTATAATAAGTTCCATGAAGGAAACAAGGTACTTTGAGAGAATAATGGAGCAGTGCAAGGGGATACACATTAATAGTTAGAGAAGTGAAGACATTTAAGCAGAAACCAAAGAAAGAGAAAGAGGTGGTTAAGCACAGGAAGAGTGAAGAAGAACATATAAGGCAGATGTTTGTCCAAAGGCCTTGGAATCTTTGAGAAGCTAAAGGAAAACCATGAGGCTCAAGTGAATGCAGAAAAGAAAAGTAGATAGGAAGAGTAGATGTTAAGACAATTGCGATCAGATTATGCAGGGCCTGGTAAGCTATGGAAAAGAGTTTGGATTTATATTTCTAAATGCAAATGGGAAGACACTCCAAGTTGTTAAATGGAAGAACAACATGATTCAGTTCACATCTGCCTTTGCTAATATGTTGTGTATGGACTGGGGGGGACATGACTTCATGAAGCTAATATCGTGGCAAGGAAAAAACAGATAACAAACACAATAAATGAGTAAGATGTGGAGTAAAATAAAGCAGAAAGGGGAAAGAGAGTACTGGGGGAGTGGTGTACAATTTAAAATAAGGTGGTCAGGGATGGGCTCACAGAGGAAATATGAAAGCAATTACTTGAAGGCATTAAGCTAGTGATCCATAAGGCTATCATAGGGAACAGTGTTCCAGGCAAAGGGAATAGCAAGAACAAAGGCCCTGAAGTGGGATTGTATCTGATGTGTTTGAGGAACAGCAAGGAAGCCAATGTGGCTAGAGCAGAGTGATGGAGGAGAAAAGTAGGAGATGAGGGGCAGAGAGGTAACAGGAGGACCAGACTGTGCAGTATCTTGTAGATCAATTGTGGGGACTTTGGCTTTTACCACGACTAAGGTAGGGAACCACTGGTAGTTGCAATCAGAAGAGGGACAAGATTTGTCTCTGCTCTCTGTGAAGGGACTAAAATGGGTTGAAGCACAGAAAAAAGGAAGCCAATTAGGACATTACTACGATAACACTGGTGAAAATGATAGTACCTTGAGCTAGAGTATAGCAGTGGATATAGCGGAAGAAGATATAGGGATGGCAAGCAAGCATCTGAAAAGATGTTTAATATCATTAATCATTAGGGAAATGCAAACTAAAGCCACAATGAGATATCATTATACACCTACCAGAATGGCAGCATATAAAAAGACTGATCAAACACTTTAAACAAATATAATTGCTGAAATATAAATATCATTATAAAAGAAGTTATTTTCATCCTGATTTTAAAACTTTCTAGGCAGAACACTCTTTGACATATATCGCAGAAATATTTTTTTGGATTTTTTTTCCTTTTCCTAAAGTAAAGGAAATAAAAGCAAAAATAAACAAATGGGACCTAATTAAACTTAAAAGCTTTTGCACAGCAAAAGAAACCATTGATAAAATAAAAAGACAAGCTACTGAATGGGAGAACATATTTGCAAATGATATGACCAATATAGGATTAATATCCAACACATATAAACAGCTCATACAACTCAACATCAAAAAAAAAAAAAAAAAAACAGCCTAATTAAAAAATGGGCAGAAAAACTGAATAGACATTTTTCCAAAGAGGAAATGCAGATGGCCAAGAGGCACATGAAAAGATGCTCAACATCACTAATTATCAGGGAAATGCAAATCAAAACTACAATGAGATAACACCTCATACCAGTAAGAATGGCTATAAACGAAAAGTCTACAAATAAGAAATATTGGCAAGGATGTGGAGGGAAGGGAACCTTTGTACACTGTTGATGGGCATATAAATTGGTGCAGCCAGTGTGGAAAACAATATGGAAGTTTCTCAAAAAGTTAAAACTACCATATGACCCAACAATTCCACTCCTGGGTATATATCTGAAAGAAACAAAAACACCAATTTGAAAACATACATGCACCCCAATGTTCACAGCAGCATTATTTATAATTGCTAAGACATGGAAACAACCTAAGTGTCTATTAACAGATGAATGGATAAAGATGTGGTATATATGTATATATATATATACATATTCACACAATGGAATAAAAAAGAATGAAATTTGATGGACATGGAAGCATTATGCTAAGTAAAATAAGTCAGAGAAAGACAAATACTGTATGATATTACTTATTTGTGGAATCTAAAAAATACAACAAACTAGTGAATATAACATAAAAGAAGCAGACTCACAGATATAGAGAATAAACTAGTGGTTACCAGTGCGGGGGCAATGTAGGTGTGTGGGGGGTGGGAGGTACACACTACTGAATGTAAGGTAGGCTCAAGGACGTATTGTACAACACGGGGAATAAAGCCAATATTCTGTAATAGCTGTAAATGGAAAGTAACCTTTTGAATTGTATAAAAGTAAAAACTTTAAAAAAACTTTCTGCCTGATATAGCACAACAAAGGTAAACTAGGAGTTAGAGGATCTGTCATCTAGTTTAGGTACTATTACTAATTATTTAAAGTTCATTCTTTAGTTCACTCAGGCATTCATTTACTCATTCATTGAACTAACAGATAAAACTTACGATAGGCCTTCTCTGAGCTGGATACCAGGGATACAATGATGAATAATATATGGACTCTGACTTCATAGTAGTTTACAGACACTTCTGGCAAATAATAGTTTTCTGGGGCTCAGTGTTTCTATCCTCATTTCTTATGCCTCCTTTTGCCCTCCAGGAGTATATGGAACAGTGTCTTTGCATATTCTGTCCCTTTTGCCTGAATGGCCTTCCCTTCCCACTCTCTCTGTTCCCCCTCCAGACTAGGTTGAAATATGAATTTCATGGTAGAATCTTTTTTTAAATAACAGCTTTATTGACATAATTTACATACAACTCTCCCATTAAAGTATATAGTTGAATGTGTTTTAGTATATTCAGAGTTGTGCAACCACCACCTTGATCAATTTTAGAACATTTTAACACCCCAAAAGAAACTCCATACCCATTAGCAGTACTCCCCATTTGCCCCCAACCCACTCAGCCCAAGCATCTACTAATCTTTCTGTCTCTATAGATTTGCCTATTCTGGACATTTCATATAAATTATACAATATGTTGTCTTTTGTGACAAGCTTCTTTCACTTAGCATAATGTTTTCAAAGTTCAGCCATGTTGCAGAATGTATCAGTACCTCATTCTTTTTTATTGCCAACATATAGCTGTATAGACACAGATATAGATAATCACATTTCATTTATCCATTTATTAGTTGAAAAACATTTGTGTTGTTGCCAGTTTGGGGCTATTATGAATAATGCTGATATGAACACTCATGAACATGTTTTTTTAAAAATAAATTTATTCATTTATTTTTGGGTGCATTGGGTCTTCGTTGCTGCCTGCGGGCTTTCTCTAGTCGCGCTGAGGAGGGGCTACTCTTCGTTGCAGTGTGTGGGCTTCTCATTGCGGTGGCTTCTCTTGTTGCAGAGCACAGGATCTAGGCACGCAGGCTTCAGTAGTAGTGGCACACGGGCTCACTAGTTGTGGCTCGCGGGCTCTAGAGCGCAGGCTCAGTAGTTGTGGCACATGGGCTTAGTTGCTCCACGGCATGTGGGATCTTCCCGGACCAGTGCTTGAACCCGTGTCTCCTGCATTGGCAGGTGGATTCTTAACCACTGACCCACCAGGGATGTCCCTCATGAACATGTTTTTGTGTGGACATGTTTCATTTCTCGTGGGTATAGACCTAGTAGTAGAATTGCGGGGTAACTTTTGAGAAACTGTCAGACTATTTTCCAAAGCAGCTGCATAGTTTATAATCCTGCCAGCAGTGTGAGGCTCCAATTTCTCCACATCCTCGTCAACACTTGTTATTATCTATCTTTTTGATTATAGCCATCCTAGCAGGTGTGAAGTAGTATCTCATTTTCGGTTTGATTTGCATTTCTGTGATAGCTAATGATGATGAGCATCCTTTCATGTGCTTATTTGCCATTTGTATATCTTCTTTGGAAAAGTATCTATGAAGATTCTTTGCCTGCTTTGGAAATGGTTTATCTTTTTATTATTAAACTGTAAGCCTGCTTTATACATCCTAGGAACAAGTCTCTTATCAGATAGGTAATTTGTAAAAATTTTCTCCCATTCTGTGGGGCTTTTTTCCACTTTCTTGATGATGTCCTTTGAAGCACAGAAGTTTTTAATTTTGATGATATCCAAGTTATCTATTTTTTTCTATGGTTGCTTATGCTTTTGGTGTCATATCCAAGAAAACCATTGCCTAGTCCAAGTTCACAAAGATTTTTGCCTGTCTTCTTCCAAGAGTTTTGTAAGCTTAGCTCTTACAGTCACGTCTTTCTATCTACTTTGAATTAATTTTTATATATAATATAAGGTAGGGGCCCAACTTCATCCTTTTACATGTGGATATCCAGTTTTCCCAGCACCATTAGTTGAAAAACTATTTTTCACCCATTGAATTTTCTTATTTTCCATGTTGAAAACTGATTGACTGTTGTGTAAAATCTTTTTGAATTCTCTCCCACCAAAGTAAGCTACCCTTCCACTGAGCCCTCATCTTATCACATTCAACTTTCTCAACAGACCATAAGAGTTGTATGAGCAATACATATATTTTATTTTTCAATGCAACCCCAGCGCCTATTTGTTAGTGACACCTAATAGGTTACCAGTAACTATTAGTTAGATAAATGAATGCATTAAAATGAGGTATTAACTCTCAGCTTACTCACAGTCTAATCATTTATGAAATGAAGGGGCCAAACTAAGTCATTAAAGTCTTTTTGGGTCTCAGTACCCACCAAGCTACTGCCCTTTACTATCTGATGTCCTCCCTTTGATCCTTCATATGAAGCCACTGAAACAAGGGAGACTAAAGATAAAAATTACCTTCATGAATTTTATTGCTATGTGGTTAGAAAGCATCTTCTGAAAAATGCCAAGCTATATTAAGTTACTCTTAACAACCAGCAATGGTTGGGGGAAACGGGGGTGGCGAAAAGGAGCTATAGCAATTACAGTTTAAAAAAATCCATGATTATGGATCCCTCCTGAAAATACGGATAGAATATAATGATGGATCTGTGGTCATGTTGGCCCCTTCTAAGTTATAGTTGAATGTGAAACAGTAAATAGAGGTGAAAGCCCAGTTGTTCTTAGTGTAAATGTCTTTAGAATGCCTTCTAAAATCTTTCTCATTTTCTCTTCCTACTTTGTTTTTTTCCTTTTCCTCTACTCTCCTTTTCTTGTTTTTATAACTGGAACAACTCAAGAGTCCTTTGTTCTCTCCTGGCTGATGAAGTAAGTCAAAGGTATCCTAAATTCAGCATTTAGAGACTTCAGGCTCTGCTCAAGAAAAGCCTGCTTATCAGTAAGTCACACTTCTTATATTATGTATTAGTGAGACATATGTGCCATGTATCTATATATATATACACACATATATACAAATATCTGTATATATACACACACACAAAGATATTTGTCCTTAGATTTTTAAATATATAAATAGATATTTGATTCATCCATTTGCCTAAATCCCCTTTTAGACCAAAACATCTGGCTCTTGATATATAAGCCCTTAAACAGCTTCAATCACTGTACACACAGTGGACTTTCAATTACTTAGGGAAGAAACACTGCCCCAGCCCTATTTTTCTATGATAAACGTAAGTGTAGAGACAAGTTGAAAATGACACCCTAAAGTTTCTAATTCAAATTAGGATATGACAATTACCTCTCAGGATGAGATTATCATATTAAGTGAAGTAAGACAGAGAAAGACAATTATCATATGATATTGTTCATATGTGGAATCTAAAAAAATAATACAAATGAACTTATTTACAAAACAGAAACAGACTCACAGACATAGAAAACAAATTTATGGTTACCAAAGGGGAAAGCAGGGGAGGGATAAATTAGGAGTTTGGGATTAAAATGTACATACGACTACATGTACAGATAACCAACAATGACCTACTGTATAGCATATCTCATAATAACCTATAATGGGAAAGAATCTATATATAACTATATATGTAGTTATATATATATATATATATAACTGAATCACTTTGCCACACACCTGAAACTAACACATTGTAAATCAACTATATTTCAATAAATTTTTTTAAATGAGTGAATTCAGATTTCTATGCAGATAATTCTGAACAAGTGAAAGAAGGACCCAAAAGAAAAGGTAGTACTTGCAATGATGGGACAATCTTTCATGTCAAAGAATTCAACAGTTCTTTCTCCTCCATCTTCTTAAGATTTCCCTAAAAGTTTTTACCTCCCCCTTTTCCTTGGCTGCCACTTTCTCTAAGACACGAGCATTCCCTTGTACTTTATGGGGAACTTTCAACCACAGTGGACTCATGACTTCTGAAGCCAGGCCAATGCTATTACTTGCATGTTTTATTACCATGGCTGGGGGGGGGGCGGTGGTGACAGGGGGTGGAGGGGAAGAAGAAAGAAAGAGAGACAGGATGAATATGAATGAATATCAGAACTTCAGTTGTAAGTAGAGAGATTCTATACAGAAAAGAATTTTCTATTCTCCACAGGGAATGCCAAAAATTCTCAGGGAAGTCAGAAAGCAGGTCAGAAATAAGGACACTGCTGCTTTCTTGTCTTTTCTTTAAAATCTAAATGTTACTGTAAGTGATCCACTTAATTATAGATGTTAACACCAAGAAGGGTTAAATTACCTTGACCATCTCTTAAGAATAGTAGCATGAAAATCTAAACATCTTGCAATTTATTAATAGTCATGAGCAGCCTGCAGTTATATCTAGAATCTATGTCTAGGGCAGCCTCTCACATTGTACTCCAATGAGGGTCAGGGGAACATGCCAGGGATATGTGAAATCTCTAAGAGAATTAAAAACTTGTTCTCATTCTGATGATTAAAAAATCAAAATACAAAAAAAATGATCATATTCTAGGTCATCCAGATCCAGAATTGCCACAGCATTTCATTCCATGGCTGTATTTATGAGAGCACCAAGGAAAAACTGAAAGTGAAAGCATTAACTATTAATGCCATTTTCCTCCAAAGGAGTTACCAATTTATTCCCAGGGGTCATGGGTTCACACAGCTATGAAACTCTGACTAAGGGTATTTAATTCTGCAGGCTTCCTGAAAAGTGACTACTCTTCCAAAATACTATCTTGGGCAGTTTGCTGTTGCCTAAAATCCTTCCAATAGAACTTCATTCTTAATTCAGACTAGGACTTTAATCCTTATTGCAGATTAAATGGTATCTGTCTTGTAATTAAATTCAACTGTTTAAAAGGCTAGATGTTTTATTGTTCTACTATTCATCATAATGAAAAGAATATAATCTAAAACTGATGACAGTAAAATTTCATTCTTATTATAACAGAAGTGTCATTTTTATAAAATCAGAGTGAATGGGAAATTTGGAATGACACTTGAGACTCCATGTAATTTTACTGATTTTATTAATACTTAATTCATAAGTAAGAACAACAGAGAAATATTTCCTATGTTTCTGAAAACACAGGCATTTAGACATAAAGAAAACCTTAGCTTTCACTTGTCCAAGCTTCTCATTTCACTGGGAAAGAAAATGAGGCTCTGAGAGGTTTGCTCAGGAAGTTAGCTGAAAAGTCAAATTAAGTCTTTGGACTCACAGTCCACAGGTAAAATACTACCCTGTACACTCTGTGTTTCACCTTCCATTATTAGTCATGTGCAAATCTTCTACAAATCGTTAAAGTAACTGTCAATTCTTTTATTTCTAGAAAACTAATCCTACTTGATTCTAACACTGTTAATAAGATGGCATTTTGTTGTATGTCATCTGAAAATGATGTTGAAAATCTTAAAATTGTCTCATTACATAGAAAACACTACAAAGGAAACGAAAAACTTATGCAAATATTCCCAAAATGTAATACAACTTCTGTGCCTGACTGTAAGACATGCAGCATGTTATAAGTAGGCAATTACTTGGGATTCTGAACCTTATAGAAGACTTTTTTCTATGAGCAATCTTTTATAACAGAGATGTGGCACTTCAGATACTGAGGTCAGTGATACAAGTATGCTATGGAATCAAAAAACACATGCATTCCTTGAACACCTCCTCCTTCCCCTGTGCGCCTATCCCCATTCCTTTGCTCAAGCTGCCATTTTCCAACCTAAATGCCTTCGTCTCCCATCTATGGTGGGCAACATCCTTACCATCCTTCAAGTTTGTCCTCTCTCCTTCTCCTAAATCATCTTACCCTTCGGTAGTTTGCTAATGATAGTTATTATGTTCTTTGACATATATTTATTTGCAAACCTGTCTTACATACTCCCTTTTTTTAAGAACAGAAGTTCATTCTAGGCCAGCATAGTGCATGCAATATATGGTTACTGAGTTAAAAAAAAAACGAGTGAAACTTAGGGCAAAAGGATTCTAAATTTATAACAGTATCTGTTCTCTTCAAAATATGACTTATCACTTTCCTTTGAAAGTACATGTAAATGGCCATATTAAAGTGATCTATGAAGAGAAGGCAGCAACACGTAAAATGCTTAAGATATTGTTAAGTGGAAAAAGTAAAAACCATAATTACATCTATGCTATGTTTACTACTTGAAAATATTATATATGCATATGGACAAAAAGTAGAAGGTAAAACAGAAAAATGAAAACAATTTGCTCTGTTGGGTGGTGGAATTATTGGCTTCTGTGAATGTGTCTATGTTTATACAATAAATATTTTTTAAAATGTATACATATGTAGTAATTAGTAATATTTATACTGGATATTGGTACTAATATTTATGGACTATAAAACAAAAAAGCATCTGTAGCTGTCCTATGTCTAATACCACTCAGTTTGCCAGCCTGCATGGAAACATATTCAAAGAACTGCTGCCACCTGGTAGTCACCATAATTGCAGACTTGGTAATCAGAGAAGGTAACCGGTAAGGTTAGAAGGCTGGGTCAACTTTTAAGGTCAAAATAAGCATGCACAAATTTTTTAAGGACCGAAATATGAATCATCCACTGAAATTGAAATACGGCAAAACCTGTATTTCTTTAGGACCAATAGTTGATGAATCTTATGACTTCCTTAAAACACAAAAATATTTCTTGACTTCACTTTACAGTTTTATATTCCTATCCAAAGGCACACATTTATTTCTAAATATTTATCCCATAAGGCGTATTATTTCTAAAATGGCTTGTTCTGTTTCTTATTTGTGCCCTTATCTCTAAATAGCCCTATATTGCTACTTTCATATATATTGTTTCTGTGCATATTTGATTTTTTAAAAAATATATTATTATGGTGAATAGCATTATCATCTTTGCTGGAAAATCAAATGACTTTTTTGAACATACGAATTTCCATGGTGGTTTTATGAATGAGATATACATATACTGCCACCTAAAACCATGGCCCAAATCATTATTAAAGTTACTAATGCTAAATGCCCCAAGGATCTGCAACTTGGTATTATTCACTGGATTGATTTGGAACTGTTTCTTTGTTCAAAAAAATCAAACTCAATTTTTTACTGCTAATTTTCTGACCTTACAAACATAATTATAATCTTAAACAGAGAAATTAACTTTATGTGGTGTTTTAGAAAAATAATAAGTTGATAACATTTTATAAAATGGAGATATTTTAAATTATTTACGAAATCCTATTTGTTCCATTCAAGCATCACACAGCACAAGAACAAAAGAAGCTGATTTATTAGACATATGCCAGGGTGAAGAATTTTCTCAGAATTCTTGGTTAGCCTGTGATAAGAACACAAATTTATCTAAGTATGATGAACAATGCTTTAGGGCATACTTAGGGAAGATGCTATTTAAAAAAAAAAAAAGCTTTATTGCATCACACACATGGAACCAGATTCTCCCTCTTATGGGCTGTAGCCAGCATGAAGTTCACACTACATTAATTTGCACTTGTCGATATGCTACTTTGCAAGTATTTTTAAGGCATGTTCAAATGTGTACTCTGTCTCTTAAACTAGAATATAAACCCCCTAAGGGCAGGACCTGGGTCTTCTAGCTATCACCCCACAGTGCCTAGCGTTCTGGTCTGGGCAGGCCAAGCCCTCTCGAATGGCTGTGGTCTGAGTGAGAAGCAGGGAAACGAATGTGCTAAGCCTCCAGCACTGAAAGACGGTGTGAAGAACACTGGAGAGCAACTCTGTCATCACCAGGACCAAGTGATTACATGTACTATCGGCATGCCCAAGTGGCCCAATCCCAGTCATTTTTTAGAGATAGAAGTGAGACTGCAGGTGGTAGTTGGATAGTTTCTGAAGTCTAGCTCTCAGAAGCCATCCATTATCTCAATATATTCCCCAAAAGCCTTCTGAAGAGAGTATACAGCATTACAGACACATAAGACAGAACAGAGATGAACGGGATTTTTCTTTAATCTGTAGTTGCTAAATTACGAGTAGAAAAGACAAATATCACTACTAGCCAGTTTAACACAGTGAAATATTCCTAGGATGTTTCCAGAATCAAATAAAAGACAATGGACCTCAGAGGTCCATTAGCTGGGTCTTTAGGTAAAGCATATTACAGCTACTGTTTAAAACTAAAAATTTCAGGGAAGAAACTTCCATGGCCTGTTGTAGCAATCTATTTCAATCTCCTTACTGTCAGAAAGTTATTTCAGGCTGCTGTGATTTCCAGTTGCTGTGATTAAATCTCTTTGTTCTTATTCTTTCCATACTAAAGATTGAGAACAGGTGTTTAACTTTCTCCTTGAAATTATCTGTCAAGTCCTTAAAGACAGTGAAGCAATGCTTTAGTCTTCTCTAAGTAGAAAGGTACAATTCTTCAACTTTTCTTTATTACTTTTATTTCTCTGGCCTTACGTAGGACTTAACCTTTAGGACGTGTTGGGCTTCCTCTCATATTTACACAAAGCCATACAAAATAGCTGTACTACTCCCAACAATCTAATTCATTCAACTGAACTTAGGAAATAACTCCTGTGTTGATACAGTCCACATTTTTTAATGTCAGCATTAAAGTGTGGCGTCATACTGCTGTAGGTACGAGCAACACTCAAACCTTTTTTTGTGCTAATTTTCTAGCCAAAATTTTCTGATCTATTTCTTTTGTATATGTGCTCTAGCCTTAAATATTTGCTTTGATTACCCCCTTCAGGTAATTTTGAACTTCAACGTTTCCTACTCAGTATTAGCCACAACTCCAAAGTTATAAATTACACAATACTGATAAGAAAGTCTTTTTATCTCTGAAAGAAATTGAACCAACCTAAAAATGTTGTAATATAAAACAATTTATTTATGTATATGTGTATTCTCATCCAAGCCAGTTTTTAAGCCATGTGCCACTAATAATAAGATAATAAGACTATAACCAATCATATATTCACCTGCTGATGCCATTAGATGATTAAGGGACCAGGGATTAGGCACATTTTCTGTATTTCAAAATACTCTAAAACCATTAAGTTATAATTTAAGATTGATAAGTCTTCAATCTCAGAACTCCACATTCTAGCAGGGCAGGGGAAACAAAGTTTTATCTTTATACTCAGGGCAGGGGTTGGCAAGCTTTTTCTCTAAAGGCTCAGATAGTATTTCAGTCATGGTGGGCTATGGGGTCTCTGCCACAACTTCTCAGCTCTGCCTTTGTAGCAGGAAAGCAGCCGTAGACAATACATCAACAAATGAGTGTCGCTGTCCTCTTCTACAACTTTATTTGTAAAAACAGACTGCAGGTCAGATTTGGCCCATACTCTGTAGCTGGCCAGCCTTCTTTCACAGATACAGGACACCTGCGCATGTTAAACACACACTCATATCTGCATATGTAAGTAGGAGTATATATGTGTGCGTTAGCACACCAAATCTCTGTCTGTCTATCCCCATAGCCATGGTGGCTTCTTGGGCATGTGATCAGTGTGCTCATACAGGGCCCTGTGTTTAGAAGGGCCCTGAACTTGCAGTTTAATGCTCTGTGGTCAACGTCTTAAAATTCTTAATGATTTTATATTGGAATTTGTGGTTTTATAGGTGAAGTCTGATGGTACAATGGAAGCCCCAGTCACATCTGTGGTCTTGTCTCTCCACTGACTCATGGCAGCCCTGGGGCACTTCTTGGACACTTGTTCCCTTCTAGCTTCCTCTTCCTGGCCCCTGCCTTGGGACCTTGCTGCTCTCCATGTTGGGTGGGACCAGGTCATGGCAGTGTTAGGAGGAGGCATTCGTTCTGCCGTTACCCTTTACCTCTGGCAGGAGCCTGGATGTGAGCCTGGGAAAGGTTGGGTTGAGTGTGTACACCCCTAACGCCTGAGGGTAGGACATGGAGTTGACTATCCCTCCTCCCGCCTGGAAGCACTACAGCACACTCAACGGACTCAGCATGGAGCCTCTGCCCACTCTGACCCCTGTACCAAGTGTCTCCCTGTGTGGAGGCTGCAGTCTCTAGGGGGCTGCCCAGCTGACCACCTTGGGATGGAGAAGACTGACTCTCTCCCCTCCCCACCAGGGCATGGTGTATGGGTTCTGTGGCTAGTGACATGGAGAACCTAGAAACCATGGATTCATCTGTACACTCAGTCATGGGGCACCTATGGGAGTCTGCGTTCCCCCCACCATGAATATCCCTGTGCTGGAGGGAGTCCAACATTAAATAGCAAATAAAAACACCACGACATTCAGAGGGAGGGAGGAAGAGGGAGAAGGGGAGAGAGAGAGAGAGAGTGAGAGAGAGAGGAAGGGCTGCCTGCAGGATAGAGGAAAACGTTTTGTAATTCAGTACCTTTAACATCACTTTTTTCCTGCTTTTTGAACAAAGGGCCCTGTGTTTTCATTTGGTACTAGGCCCTGATCAAAGATTAGTGGCTGTAAAGAATCATCTTCTGCGACTCATCTACCAAAATGGAAGCTAATAAAGAAAATTCCACTTATGCATCACTCATTTCAGAGTCAGCTAACCTTCATACCGCCAGGGTAATAACAGGTTTCCTGCAGCCTTCCTAAATGTTAAATGTAAGGCTCTGAAATTAATTATGTATTTTGGATTTCAGTCTAAGGGCCTCCTTTCAGAATATGATGATTGGGGTTGCTGCAAGGTAGCCATTTCCTTCAGACAGTTTGCTACAGGATTAACTCATTTCCTTAGAATGGTGATGAGGTACCCTATAAATATAAAGCACAATCAAAACATTATGCATGAAATTTATTGATAACAACAAAGAAAGTTGAAACTTTTCTGAGATTTCCCTTTATTTCCTATTAAAGAAGGTAACACCATAACATTCTAACATACAAAAACGTGGGTTTCCCTGATTTGAATAAACTAACTGTAAAACAAACACTGTAGAGATGGTATTTGAATATGGGTTGGGCATTATAGGATATTAAAGAATTATTAATATTTTTAGGTATGATGATGACATAGTGATTGTGAAAAAAATCCTTCGTAGATGCACACTGAAGCATTTATGGGTAATAACACAATGTCTGAGATCTGCTTTACATACTTCAGCAAAAGCAGAAGAGAGGGAAGACAGAAGAGGAAGAGGAAGAGAAGATGGAGAAGAAAAGGATGACAAAGATGACAAAGAAGATGAAGATGACAATGAAGGTGAAGATGAAGGAGAGAAAAAAATGTGAGGTAGATGGAATAGGATTGGCAAAATGACGAGCCTAGGTGATGGAGATGTGGGAATTCATTATAATAGTCTCTTTATCTTCATATATGTCTTTAAATTCCCATAATGGAGTGTGTGTATATGTATAACTGTTGTCTACAAAAAATTTCTAATAAAAATCAGGGCACAGATTTTTCATTCTCCTTCATACCAAATGTCTTTTTTTTTTTTTTTTTAGTGCGAGAAGCATCCTCTGAGGCTGACAAGAGCTCTCTAAACTGAAGAGATACAAAGGAGTTGATGGGAAGGATAATCTGCCCATCAGTTCCTAACACAATAAAAAAAAAAGAAAAGAAAAGGAGAAAATGGGAGCAAGAGATTGCCATTGTTACTCTCCTAACCTTTCCTTCTAATTATGCCAGAGTCAAGGCTTGGGTCACAAGGAAAATGATTTGGGTGGTCAACCATTTGCCCTCTTTTGTATACATCAAAAAGCTCTTGTTCTCACCACATTCCAATCTGACAGATTCCCATCTACTTTAAAAATGTAAGAAGCCAGATTAACAAAAATATAAATAAAATGACTATATTACAAGGAACCCCCTTTTTTGTAAACATAGAGATAGCCTTCTTGTTATTCTGAATTACATGATATGTAACACTTTAAAAGTAAAATACACTTTATATTATTATAGGTACTTCAGATAAACATTCAACATGCCCAGCTTTTAAAAGTTAAATGTAAATTTCTCTCTTGAGTGCAGATGGTGGCCAAGCAAAGTAGCTCTTCAGTCATAAAGACAGAAGGTCAGGTCATGGCTGAAAGACCAAAGAACAATTGCTGCTTTGCTACTCCAGATCATCAATGGAATGAGACACCACTACTTTCTTTTTTTTTGAAACTGTCTATTCAATACAAAATAGTTACAAGGAGTACCTATAAGATTTCCTCAAATTATGTCCAAGAAAAAATACTAATAAGCACATCACATCTCTGACGTCCTAAAAAGGCACATCTCTAACTAAAAATAATACTAAAATCATTATAAAAACTGTCAGTGTTTCCCTATTTAGCAGGAAATATTTACAAATGAAAACTGCTCCTTTTATAATCCTGCAACTTTAGCCTCCACCTCATTAGTGGTTAATTAAAATGAGATATAGCACTAAAAGACAAATATTACAAATACTTCTACACACGTTATTCATTTACAAGGGATATTATAATCTTATTATTCCTATAGTGTTCTTTCTCCTAGAATATTAAAATGTAATTTTTAAATAACTCAGAGACTCTTCCTTACTGTATTTTTCCAGTTAGTCCAAAATGTTATGCTGGCAGATGCTACAGAATAACAGAAAAGGTATATAATAATGCGTAAGCATGCCAATATGATACTTTTTTTAAAAAGTCGTATAATATATCAGAAAAGGAAAGTTCTGTGTTGGTTAGTAATCCTAGATCTTCAGTTCCTGATAGAAAGGATTTTTAATTCCACTATCAGGCACGCCCCCAACTGGATGGAATGAAATATCAACAGTTTCATTATTTGTACATGTTAACAAGGAAAATTCTTCTGAGAATTTAAAACTCTTTAGAACACTTTGAATATAGTGATACAAAAGCATAATTTGATTTTGGTTGTTTAGATTTTAATTTAATGCCAGGGATTTCAGCTACAACTTGAAAAACTTTTTGTACTAAATTTCATTATCACTTTCATTTTCAATACTTTTCCCAATTGTCTTTGCATCATTTGCATAGAAGAGTTGATTGGGCTGAAAGGGAGATATGTTGGAAAATACGGTAAAAAGTGTTGAACTAGAAATATATTTCAAAAAAATTTATTTAGGACTACCCACTTTTAAACCATAGTGATTTCTTTAAAATAATGGCACTGAAAACTCAGTCTTATTTTAATTGAATAGATTTCTCAACCTGCTTTCACTGAATAAAAAGAATGAAAGCGTTCAATGTTTTGTACTATAACAAAATTAGAAAATCAAAAGTCAGCCTATTAGAACTGCCTCTCTAAAAACTTTATCCATGTTGTCAATTAAAATTGAAGTATCTACATGATCTCAACAAAGATGTAATGTAAAACATCTGTTCAAACTGAAACTGAAGTAAGTAGCAGTTTTTTTCCTAACATTTCCAATTTTACTGTATTTAGGTTTCCTGAGCAAACGTATTCATGGTTATCTTAGTTAAAACTGGTTTCACTCTGCCAACGATCAATTTGATTGACATATTTACATATCAACTCATCTCATCTCACAAATTTTAAACTTTTTCACTTAAAATTGGATTCAAGTTGGCATCTTTAAAGAACTTTATGTACATATATTTTAGGTTCAAAATGAACATTAGAACATTTTCTTTTACTTTTGTAAGTAATAGATACACATATCCAAATGTATATTTATGACCTGTCAGATTGTAATTTCATATGCATGCAGTTGTATTCGCACAATTTCATGTGAAAGGTGATAATTTTAGGCAACTGTAGATGAAATTCTTTTAACAGTATAAATTGGATCATTCCATTAGTTAGAAACAATATAATAGAAATGAATGACTTAGGAATAAAACCATAACCATTTCAGAAAAAAACATTAGTTATGTCTTTAATTGCTGCAGTTACGCTTGTATCAAATCTTACCTGATCTTTAATTTCAAGATCCCTTTTAGTTTTTGTTCTGTACTCTCTGTGCTCCTTTTCTGCCTCATCCTTCTCCATTTTGGTTTTATTCAATTGATAGCGCATTTCTCCACACACCTGTTAGATTATAAAAACTAGATCAATAGCTGCTGGAATCTACCAGGCAAGGCCTGCAATTAGATCTTTTGGTGCCCCCTAGAGGTCATATAAATAAAACACAATAGAACTTTTCTAAGAATGCCATTTTCTATTAGCATATTCAATATATTCTGTTAAGATGTGGAGGCAATATCAGATGTTATTGAGTCTTACAATTTCAAATGACAGATAAAGAAATGCATAACCAGGGAATTTAAATGATATATACAAGATTTTTCATGTAAAATAATAGTTTCAATTGCATATTATCTAAAATGCACTATCATCTTGCTTTTAACTAGGTAAAATTAGTAATTAAAATATTAAGCTATGTCATTATTCATTCAAATTGTCATGGTTATATAGATACTCTATATTAAAAACTTTCCTTTAAACTCGTTATCAGTTAGGCTTTTATTTAAGGAAATTTATAAAGGTATTTTTCTCTCTGCTAATAGACTATATTATCAATATTTATGAGTAGAGTATTACCCAGCTGGTATTTACCGTAGGCTTTGCAGATTATGTCAATCTTACCATGCACAATACTATGTATTTAAATTAAGAAAGTTAAAAGTCATAGACTGCAACTAAGCCCACTCTGCTTTTAAAATAGCTATGGCATTCAACATAAAAGGAAAATATACATGTAAGTGAAATGACTTTAACATATTGTTAAATAATAAACACACTCAGTATCTTAAAATTGTGTATCATTCTTTATGTAATCTTTTTTTTCAATCCAGGGCATCTACAGACAGATAAATACATTTGGAAAATACAACTAGCAGATAAATCTAAATAAAGAAGTTATTAACTTTTGAGATAACTGAGAACTTGTAGAGAGATCAAGTAATACAAACATCTGCTAAGTCAGCTTCTAAGTTACAAATACAAGTTTTTAAAAATCATGTATCATCTAATGGCTATACCTGTTTGAGACTTCGCAATTTTGGTAGTTCTCCAAAAATGATCATTAGAATTTTAGAAATTAGTTTCATCATTATTGAAGTATTAGAATCTTATAAAACCTATATGCATTTCTTATGTTCAAATAAAAAATACGTTAAAAATAAACTAATCTGTGTTCAAAAATTATAGTGACAAGACAGAAGAAAAAGTCAGTAAGTTTCTCCCCAGTGACCCTCAGAAAGCTAAAAAAAGAATAAAATTACTACAAATTGTATCTGAAATTCAAATACCTTCAATGTGCAAGAGTTGATCCTTCCCCTTTCAAAAATATTACTAATTCACAAAAAGTTACTAAAGCTAAATAAAATTTAAAAATTAAGAATTACAGAAAAAAATTAGAGGAGCCCTAATTGACTTTCTTCACTATTCCAATCTATTTGATTTACATATAGGAATAAAATTTAAAGACCCCAATTATAATACCAGAAGATAACAGTTATACAACCATGGTGTTTAAAACCCAACACCAGTACAAAATTATTATACATAATAAATATCTAAGCATTAGGTCCTGTTTAAAATGATTGTACCCCTTAATTTTATTTTTAAAGTTTCCTTGCCTCACTAATTTCAGTTTAAAATGCATTTGCTAAGTTTATCTGTAACACTTAAATTTCATCTAAAATAAATGAACAAATTAAATTTAACTAGAATTATATTATCCCAGGGTTGGAAGCAGGCTTAAGGCACTCCTCTGATGCTTGAGTCCTTTTGGACAGTTCTAAAGACAAGTAATCATTCTTTACTGTACCATATTTCAACAGAAAGTTCTCTCCTTATAATGAACTGAAAATCCTCATCATACCTTTCACCTATTAATCCAGGTTAACCATTTCCATCTCTCTGCACCAGTTCCCTTACTTCTACCCCTACCTCCACACAAACATCAATTATATTGGCAAATATGATATTTTAAGCTTCTACATTAGCTAGCTTGAATTTTAGAAAGCAAATGAAGAACTATATAAATTCAAGGAAAAAAAAAGAAAAAATAGGCTTCCTTTCCTAATATATATTAAAGTTAATTTAAATTACTGAGTTATAAAACAATAATGGCATTAAAAATGTGTCCAAATTTAGGAAAATATGTTGAGAAGTAAAATGCAGTATGAAATGGGTATGCATTTTAATAAAATTATCTGTGTATGTACTGATGAAAAATAAATTGATTTAATTTATTACATCATGCGTGTCCATATTTAGTGACTTAGTTTTAAAGCAATGATTACTGAAATCTACACAGACTTCTAGTGTTTCTTAAACATGTACCTTAGCCAGTTAAGATCATTAAGCATTTTAGTTCTTGGTTCACAAGTTTGTGATGCCCATAGTGCAGACACAGTGATACCACAGTGTAAAGTATAAATTTAAGGACCAACAGAATAAGAAGTTGTAGTATTAGAATCTTGATTTTAGACAACAGGTCTGAAAGAATGAGAGATGGAGAATTATGTTAAGCACACTTTTCATGTTATAAATAAATACATGTCTTTTAGTATTATTGTGAAGACCAAACTTATGCAAAAAATTACTCCTAGTTGACTAATTCAGATGTACAAGTTTTATCAGGTATTCAATAATTAAAGTAATAAAACTTGTTAATTTACAGTTCTGTCTCAGCAACTTAATCCTTAAGCTCTTTGAGGACATTATTTGTGTCTAATTCATCTTTGTATTTGCAGCACCCAGAAAAGGGCCTGCTGATAATAAGTAAATGTTTGCTGAATGACCATTATGTGGACCTTTATTATCTTGAAATAACAAAATTTTTATACCCCAGACTTCTTTTTGAGCTTTTAACACTAGGAAAAAATTTTCAACTAAAATATTTAAGTAATTAGTAAACTAAACTCTCTCTTTGTACCTTTGTGACATCCATTTCCCGGGAAGAAAGCTGGTTTTGAATTTCCTCTAGTTGATTAACAGCTGAAATTTTCTCTCTTGTAATCTTTTCCACCTGAGCCTCCAGTTGGGCAATACTCTGAGACAGGGTCAACGTCTGTACAAGGAAAAAAAGTCCTAAGTGATAATGTCATTTGACAAAAATATTTTAAATATCTTGAATTAATAGAGTCTCAGCATGGCCACTGGGCTCTCTCTGTAAGTCATTTCTCTGTGGATTGGGTATCTCCATTGCTCTGCATTCTCAATTCATCTCCCTTGACTATCACCTCACGTAATTTTTTTTTCTGGTGGTGAGAACTTTTAAGATTTGCTCTCTTAGCAACTTTCAAATACACAGTACAGTACTGTTAACTATAGTCACCATGCTTTTTAAATATTAAAAATAGAATCAATCAGCAGATATTAAGAAACTTCCATATGCTATACTAACCCTGTAAGAATACCAAAGTTTTATGTCCTTTAAGAATTTCTAACCACCTTATAAAGATATGCTTAATATCTGAAAAATTCAATAAGAATATAAAATAGTATTTTTTAAAAATACGAAGTATTTTAGAAATTTTGTACTATGGTAGACACAAGAATAAAGGTGCTGAATTTATCCTCCATGCTAAAATATATTTCAAATTTTCTTGATATATTATTTCTCAACTAAAATTATTTACATGCACAGTACTTAACACATCACACTGTTTTTTGTTGTCTGTTTCCTCATTAGACTAGAAGTTCCTCAAGAGCATGTTCCTCAACAGGTATATGTTTAACGTTTGATGAATGAATGAATCAGTAGAATAAATGGCTTTTCTGAGGGACTATACGGATATCAGGTTCTTAGTTTTTCTTCCCAGGGTCAGAAATGTTTTCTAGACCTTAGATTTAACCTTTATAGCTTTTGGTTTGCAATTAGATTTTACTCTGCTCCAGTAGGTCAAACTTTTCTAGGCTATTAATTTCTCATTTGTATTAGCAGTTTTAAAGTGATGAAGAAATGCTACCTTGCCCCAGATCAAAACATATGGGATAGCTATCAGTTTTTAATCAGCTAAAATAAAAACTGATAATAAATTTGAAATAATATTTGAAATCTGTCATTGTACACTAACATGGGTGTGAATTCGGTTTTACAACTGAAATCAATAACTAAAATTTTGTAATAAAAATCAAGATTACCTTTGTCAACTAATTAAAATTGACAACATGAAAATAATGAGCCCCAGTAGCTACTTTCTAATTTAGACGGTAGATGTATTAATTAACATTCCTGGGGATTGTGGAGAATTGTACATTTAACTTACGGCTGTTTACATGTCCTTCTTTCATCAAGAGACTGGCTACAAATCTAATTTGCACATAAAATTACTTTTACTAATACCAAGCTACAAACTATCCTTATGCAGATTACAATCTGAAACAAAAATTAAAGGTCAAAAGAAGTTAAATGTAACAAATCAAAAATATTAATTGAATTTTCTTAATTTAAAACTTCAAGTTCATGAGTAAGCATATTATGAATATGTAATTATAGCTTTTCTGGAACCATACAACAATAACAAACTTTAATTACCAGCTACTAAAAACCATATATTACTTATTTATGTGGATCTATGGTAAACATATTAATATTGTGTGGTTTTTTTGAAGTAAATGGGCAGACATTTATTTTGCTAATGGTAAATTCTGAGTCAGTTTCTATAGCATGTAACAAATCATACACCTTCCATATGATTCCTTCCCTCTGCCACCCATCACTTCATTCCTCTGCCCACTACCTGTCTGCTCCCTTCTGTCACCCACTTCTCAAGGCCTCCCCTCCTGTTGTCACACCTTCTTTTTCTCCATGCCCACCATCTGGAAGTCAACATTACACTGCAGGAGCTTCTCCATCCACATCTGTTGCAGGGGCAGAAGTAACACAGACAGCTGCAACACTGCTGGATGTCCAGGGTGTTGACATCAGATAAGTCCTTTAAACTTTGACAGGGGCAAGCAAGAGACAAGGACACCCAGGATGGGAGAGCTTGATAGAAATCTCTACACTAAAGCAGTCCCTAGTGTACTGAACGTGGTATAAAGTGGCATTCCTCATAAAAAAAGGTACAAGAATTAAGGATTCTAGCAATGGGCTATTATCAAGGGAACCAAATGAGAAAATACACAAACCACAGGGGGCATTCAATAAATAGATGATTGAAGGACTGATTGAACGAACAAACTTAGCGGTTCAGTGCAACCAAAGACCATTACTGATGCCAACAGGCAAACTCACAGCAAGAACTGTTCATGGGGGAATGATTCAAAATCTGTCTAGGTAGAAGGCATCTGCTCTCCTAGAGCTTCCCACACAAATGAAATTTTTAAGCAGTAAGAAGAAAGGAAAGAAGAAAAATAATAAAAAGAAGGAAAGAAAATCTACAAGTCTCATGAGCATTTCTACCACTAGGAAAGCAGGGACACCTGCTCCAGCACTAACCATGAGAAGTTACAACGTTATGATTAATTGTTCAGACGCCCTATTAAATTAACTTCCTGTGCTAAGCAGTGTGATAATTTTCTCTTTTAATTCCCTTTGGAAAGGCATGTATTGGATTAACTTTCAGTTGAAAAAATGAAAACTTAAGTAATGTTCCCAAGTTCATTTCAAGCTAATAAATAAAAAGTAAAGCTGGACTTTATATTAAAATTTGTCTGCTTTTACTAACACAAAGGTCCAAGAAATCTACCCAATAGAGCTAATTCTCTCTTTCACTAGAGTAAGAATAATAGCCACAAGCTAAAATTTGTTAAATGGTCTAACCTAAGCCAGGTATTATATTAGGTACTTTCAAAACGTTATCTCATTTAATCCTATCAATTCCTTGAGTAGATCAACCAAGGATCTACTACTCTGAAATTTGGAGAGGTTAAATGAATTGTTCAAGGTCACATAAAGGTCAATTTGGATTCAACACTAAATCCTTTTACTTCAGAGCTTCTTTCTGCCATTTTCTGTGAGAGTACTTGCTTCAGTGCTAGGATCACTTTCAGCTCTTTATTCATACATCTTTATTTAGGGCAGGATCTTCAGATTAAATGTCAAATAAGGCTTAATGGAGTCAAAAAGAAAAAAAGGACTCAGACTCAGAAATGCATTGTAGGACTTCCCTGGTGGCACAGTGGTTATGAATCTGCCTGCCAGTGCAGGGGACATGGTTCGATCCCTGGTGGGGGAATATCCCACATGCCGCGGAGCAACTAAGCCCATGAGCCATAACTACTGAGCCGGCACTCTAGAGCCCGCGAGTCACAACTACTGAGCCCGCGTGCCACAACTACTGAAGCCCACGTGCCTAGAGCCTGTGCTCCGCAACAAGAGAAGGCACTTGAGAAGTGCCAATGAGAAGCCCACGCACCACAACAAAGAGTAGCCCCCGCTCGTCACAACTAGAGAAAGCCCGCGTGCAGCAATGAAGACCCAATGCAGCCAAAAATAAATAAATGAATAAATAAATTAAAAAAAAAAGAAATGCATTGTATTTCTGTTAACACTTTCATTCATGAAATAATTATCAGTTTAAGAAAGTTATATATAAAAGCACCTGGAATATTCCCTGGCACAGTTCAGACTTCCTTTTTTTCTTCTTATCAGGAATTCTCATCAACATATTTTTACATAGTAGAACTACTCAGCAAGGCAAAAGTTTCCACTAAACAACCCAGAAAAAAAGTCTCCTAGGCATGAACAGTAGCTGATCTTTGCTCTTGATGCCATTCATTCTCTCTCTCAAAGCTCAGCTTGCAACTTTACCTCCCTCCATACCTTACTCATGTTGGTACATCTCCCCCACACTCTGCATTTCTAAATCCTGCCTGTTTTCGTGAAGCTCAGTTAAAATGCCACCTTCTCCACCAAGTGTTCCATGATCTCTTGCAGACAGAAATCTGTTCTGATCCTCTGAAATCTCAGTATTTTAGTCATGCCTTTCCAATGGCATGGAGCCTTCTTCCTTCCATTTGTATTCCCCTTGTATTCATTCAATAAATATATACTGAACACATTTTATGTGGGAGGAATGTGGCCATAAGGCAATAAGGATGTTAACAAACCATATATGCAAGGGAATCATAGTAAATTAGGGGAGATAATTCAATAAGACTTTGCAATACATTGAGTTATTGAAGCCCATAGGAGGGGCTCCCAAAAATTTATCATTGGGAGACTGTGAGAAGAGGTGGTATCGAGAACTCTGAAGGATCAGTCAGAGAGGTCAGAGGAAGATTCCTCTAGGCAATGGGGGTGAGGTGGGGGGTGTGGGGAGGGGAGGGGGGGGGCAAAGCCCTGAAAAATCCTGAAATGAAAACACAGTATGGCAGACTGGCATGTTTGCACATTTGAGGAAGTGCAAGTAGATCGGTATGGTGGTAATACAAGGAAGAAAAGAGAAGGGAGATGAGACTGGAGAACCAAAGAGAGGGAAAAAAATGTACAATCTTTATGCTATAGTAAAAGAGCGGGTTATAGAGAGACAAGAAAGGATTTTAAAGCAAGAGACTGACATATTGACGTGTTCATTTTAGGAAGATCATCCTTGGATCTTTGGGTAAGAGAACAGATAAGGAGGTGAGACTAGAAGCAAGGGGCTTCTACCACTTGGGGCTGTAGGAATCACCCAAGGGTGAGACATGGAGAGCAGTGGGATGGAGAGACAAGGCAATGTAAAATCGGTAAGGGCCTGAAACTCTAGAACTTGGTGACTTGATGTACAGGGTGAGGGAGAAGGAGGAAACAAGGATGACAGCAAGATTTCTGAGTTGGGCAAATGGATGAATGAATAGTAGTTCTACTATGAGAGGGAAGATGGGAAGTGCAGCTGGTTTGGGGGCTCACTAGAGAGCTAAAGATTTAGGAATCAATACCATACATATGAAATTAAAGCCACAGTACTGCTAAAGGCATCTAAATCTAAAGCTCTCTGCTAAACTCTAGAACCTCCTATCAAGGTGCTTTCTGGATGTGTCTCCTTCATCATCTCAAAGGCAGCTTAAACTCAGAGTAACCTAAAAGGCACACATCATCATTCTCCCAAAACAAGAATATGATTCAGGGCTTCCCTGGTGGCGCAGTGGTTGAGAGTCCGCCTGCTGATGCAGGGGACGCGAGTTCATGCCCCGGTCTGGGAGGATCCCACGTGCCGCGGAGCGGCTGGTCCCGTGAGCCATGGCCGCTGAGCCTGCGCGTCCGGAGCCTGTGCTCCGCAACGGAAGAGGCCACAACGGTGAGAGGCCCGTGTAGCGCAAAAAAAAAAAGAATATGATTCAGAGAAATCAAAGAAACAGAACCTTTTAAGGAGAATAAGAACGAAAAAATATTCACTAAAAATAGCACAAGGAGGTCTCCAGTGAACACAGCAATAGTAATTTCATTGGCTATGGGCACAGAAGCTGAAATGTAGTGGGCTGAAGAGTGAATGAGCGGTAAGAAAATGAAGATAACATGTATGGACAAATCTTTCAAGAAACTTGACTATTAAGGGGAAGAGTAAAGAGGGATATGGAATTACTAAGGTGGCTTCCAGCCTTGGCCACACATTGGAATCACCTGGACAATTTTTTAAAATACTGACCCCTAGATCCTACCCTCAGATATTCCCCCATAATTCGTTTGGGATGCAGATTGGGCAATGAGAGTTTTGGAACTTCTGTGTAGCCAAGATTGAGAATGACTGGATAGAAGAAAGATTAGTTTCTTTCAACAGGTGAGAGAAGTTTGAGACTATTTTCCTGGTGATGAGGAAAAGGCTATAGTGAAGGACAAAGGTTGAAGATTCAGAAGAGAGTGGGGAACTAATGGAAATAGGTCACTGAGGTGGTGGAAGAGGATGGGATTCAGAGCACGAGGAAAGGATTAGGATTAAGCCACTCCCATTCTGACACGGTTGCAGTACAGGTGAAATTTTACTTTAGGCAGAGGTAGGGGGGGATAAATAAGGTGATTACCATCTAATGGCTGTCAACTTTCTTTGTTAGGGAAGTAAGGCTCTCTGCCGAGAATGAGGGGAGAGGTGGTATGGTAGAGAATTTGAGGGGAATAAAACTGATTTGAAATAGTCCTTGAAAAATGTGTCTTAGATACCAACACTTCCCACCTAGACTACTATAATTACCTCCCACCTGATCTCCAGGGGTTTATTCTGGTCCTGCTTCAAATCTATTGACAGATGATTTTTCTCAAATATAAATGGGATCACGACACTGCCCAATTTACTGCCATTCAATGGTTTCCCTTCACTTTTGGATAACATTTAAAACCTTTCACATGGATTTTAAGACCATTCATGATTTGGTCCTTGCATACTTCTCCAAACTCATCTTCCACTACTCTGGCCCTTACTTCCTATGCTCCAGTCACCTGAGCCCTCTCTAAATTCCTAGAAAGTATGATGCTTTCTAGCTTCAGAGCCTTGGGAGTGTTGTTTTCCTGGGTCTGAAACTCTTCCCCTCAACTCTTCACCTGACCGCTCCTACTCAACTCTTTTGAGCCCCATTTGCAAAACCTCTTTCTTAGGAAAGTCTTCCGTGACTGCCCAGACTAAGTTATATTTGCCTGTTACACATTCTCATGGTACCCTATACCGTACCTTCATGCCTTTATCATAGTGGTAAAAACTCATTTGTGGAAGTATGTGTTTAATGTCTACCTCTCCCACAAGTCTATAAACTTCATGACGTAACTGCATTGGTCCTGTGACTACCACATTCCCAGGACCTCCAATTAATATCTGTTGAATCCTGAATGAACAGGAGAGAGAGGAATGCATAGGAGGACTGCTAGAAAGCACCAACAGAATGGTGGACATTGAACCATAAGTGTATGGTGGTGTCATCTGCAAGATTATAGGATTTTTCTTCCCTAGCTGAGATCACCAATCCAGGTCAGAGAATGTAGATAACTAGACTGACCTGTAAGTAGGTTTTGACAGGCACAATTTTTTTAAAAAGGATAAGAAAATGAGGGAGTTTATCTTGGCTCAGGTAAGGTAAGACTTAAAACTCATTGGGCAGAATTTGTGAGTTTTCTCTTTATATAGCCTTAGGCTTACACACTGCCTTGCACATGGCAGATACTCAGTAGATACTTGCTGAATGAGTTAACTACCACATGTTTAAGACAGCATGTAGGTATAAGCTGTGAGCCTGCTTTGAAAAAACAGAACATGTAACCATTGTTTGGGTTACTTGAGGGACCACATCTTGCTCAATTTTATTCAACTGTAGCAACTTTAAAGCTAGGTTCCACTAAACTCTGTATTCTAGCTTGTTACTCTTTTTCAAACACTGCCCATCTCATGTTATCTGTTCCTTTTGACTCTAATTTCTCTCTTCCATGTATTCATCTGGTTATAGTCATTATTCATCATGTAATTTGCTAGAACCTATTTTGTACAGAGTATACCATCACTTTTTGTTTTGGTTACTTGGTTTCTTACAAGTGTTTTACCTTCTTAAAGGCTAATTTAGGAGTGAGGGATGAAATGGGGGAGTCATCTCTCCTTGATTTAACCAAGCTTGAAATAAAATCTGGATATCTGCAGAGCACCTGCTCTCCTCTGACAAACAGAAAGGGAATCAAACAGAATGGCAGGATTAGAGTAAATTTCACATTTTCCTATCATGAAATCTAATTGATTATTTTCTTTGGAAAGGTCAGAGAATATAACTTTTATTGAGAAACACATTGAAGAATAGAAAATTTTTATGAACTCTAAGTTATAAGCAAATTGACTACTTAAATGGTTTAAACATGTAAGATCATTCAAGGGAGGCTCAAGAGGGAGGTGATATGGGGATATATGTATACTTATAGCTGATTCACTTTGTTGTACAACAGAAACTAACACAACATTGTAAAGCAATTATACTTCAATAAAGATATTAAAAAATTTTTTAAATAAAGATCATTCAAGAATTGCAACCTGCAGACTCATCAATTATATCACCACAAACATTTCTTCTGCAATGTCGATAACAAATTGAACCCTTTAAATACCTTTGAGCCCATGTCCTCTCTTTCTTTTGTTATTTCTCTTTTCATCATCTCTTTCTCAAAGGCTCTTTTTTCTCGCTGAGATGCGAGTTCTTTCTCAAGTCGCTCTGTCTGCCTCTCCAGTTCATTCTTCAACTGTTCGCACTGGATTAAAGCCTGCCAGAATAAGACAGAGTGAAATGGGACCTTAGAATTTAGAAGAAATGAGAGGGAAATAAGACAATTAAGCTTTGATTTTATTTAAAATAGTTACAACTCACTGTAAAGTCAAAGTAAAGAATATTTTTATATTTGTTTGTCAACACCACTTACTGATTCATATGTTACATGTATTCAAATGTTGTATTTATTCACATATTTCAGTTTGCACAATTAAGGCTATATTAACTAATCAACTAAGAAATTCAGGTAACAAACCTTGATAAGGGCCACAGAGGAGTCTGAATTTTATAAAAGGGAATCAGAAAAACCAAGTGTTCTAGTATTTTCAATTATATATCATGTTTATACTACAAGAAATATATAAGTATCTAATTTAACTGATTTTTCATCTCGACATGGTTAAAAATTATTTGTACTTTAAATGATAAACAGATCAAAATTTTAAGATGAGATGTACTTATCATTACATACAGGCATTTACTGTTTATATAATAACTGAGCTTCCTTAAATATAAGTACGATAAGATTTGGTTCACTCTCCTTACACACATAACTAAAGTAAAAACTAGGTAATAATCAAGTTTAGATAAGGAAAGACTCAAAACAGCATTTACTACCTAGTTTTGTAAAATGAGAAGTGTTATATTTCATTTCTGGCAATTTAAAAGTCGATAATTGTCCTTTAGTTTAAATTTCCCACTCTGAATTTCCAGAAGTAAATTCTCTCTAACTTCCTTTTGGCTATATTTACAATATCATTATGCATAACACACAATAATAAACTAAATTCAAAATCTCAAGAAAAAAATAAAATTAAGGTGCCTGACATAGAAAATCTGAGTCATACTATGGTGTCTTAGTCTCATCCCAGTGGCTCATTATATCCTCCTCACTCAAACTCTATTGTGCTCCCCTGAATTGAGAGAAAGAAACTCAAGTCTCATATGACTTATATACTATGTAATTATAAAATGATAGTCACAGTTGTTGTTAATGGAGATGGAAGCAGTCTCAGTAAGCACTGTAAGCTCTATGCATTGCTATGCTTCCCTCTGGTGAAAGCTATAATAAATATAGACAATAAATATCTAGGATATGTGAATTTTCTTCTTTTTATCATGAGAGCATTAAACCCTAATTTCTTTCAAACTCTTCTGGAAATGTTCTATACTCCTAGGCATAAAAACTGAGGATAAAATGCAACTGTCCCAGATTAACCGATAAGCAAATAAAATGCCTGAAAAAAGATTCTCCTAGGGAGTTAGTCCCAAGTCCAATTCTAGCTGAAAATGTCTGGAAAATAAAATTTTACATTAGATTTTAAAAGAAATGGAAAAGCATAATTTTTCTATAATTTAAACCCTTGGAGCTTGAAATACTATGAATTAGAGATTTTTGTGCTTCAGAACACAATTGCTCTTGTGTAAAATATTTTTTATGAACCTAATAAAAATGTTCATAATGTTCACTGATATATGAATATCATGAAAGACTAAAATGATTATGGAATATAAACTAATACATTTAATCAGAAGGTTTTTCATTGAATAAAAACTCAGGAATCAACCTTATTAGGTACAGAACAGTGGAAGGAACTGCTGAAGATCAGGCTAACATGAAGAGCAACTAAAGAGTCAATTCAAAGAATTCAGTCAATTCAAGAACAAGGAACAGTAAATGATCCTGACAGGTAAGAGGCCTAACGCTAAGATAATATAAACAAAAAGCACAAGGGAGAAGTTGTAAATCACTTAAACAAAACCGTTGCTGGAGCCTTGGTTTCATGGATGGCCTTCTATGTGGAGTACACACCACTGAGAGGTGATGGTGAGTATGAAAGCAGTAACGAAACACTGAATAAAAATATTAGGTTAAAAACTGGATATTGATCACTCTCAGTTTGTAGCCAATGATTCCATATAAAATAGCTTTTGCTTGTTTTGATTTTAATATATATGTCTGGTCACAATGAAGAAAATATTAAGTAACATTTGGAATTAGAAAAGTCATTTAATCTTACAGTGGTCCTCATATACAAGATTTGGGTTTACTAAATAAATATTTATACATTCCTTCCATTAAAGCTTTGTCTTTTAATTCTAAAACTTACTCTCCTAGTTTTCAGAATCCCAGATGACTCAGTGCTCCCTGATTATACTCCATATAATCGTTCAGTAAAGGCATATAACCGAATCCTCAAAGACTATCGACCAAAAAGTTCGTTTGGGTTTTTCCGTAAGATGTTTGGCCAACCCAATTAACTGATGGATCTTCACAGGTGACCAAGTTAGTTTGGAATCTGCGGCTGCCATTTCTCCTAGTAGTTCCCAAGGTCGTGGCTCCTTTCTTTCCCTGAGCACAATCCCTTTCTTGGTGGAAATGGCTGTAGGTCTTGGGGAGTTGGGGATTTACACAACCCTCACCCTCCAGTAGACTCAATCTTCAAAGGGCCTTTTCTCTTCTGGGAAATTTATTTGTGGTCATTCTTTGTTGGCCACAGTAACACATTTTTCAAAACATAATTTATTGGGCTTGATATTCCCAGTCCTGGTTTTATTAAACCAAAAAGTATGCATTACTATCTTAATGGAGTCAAAACATTTTCCAAAATAAATTTGTACCTAGTCAACTCAATTCTTAAAATAGGGAAACTCTTTTAGGAAATATAAAAGTCCTTCCCAGGTGCTAGGGTTAGGTTCCTAGATATCCTTGTGATCAAAGAATTCATGATTATAGGATTAAAGAATTATGAGGAATAATAGAGTCCACACTTATGAACATAAACTTAAAAATTTATGAAAATGCTTTCATTTTTATGAAACATAGCCCACAACATAAAAATGATTTTCAACATGTTTTAGGCATTTAATTTACAAATAATGCAAACTATTGATTATTAATTTATAAACTCATCCTTACTAGGAACCTATCAGTCAGTCTATCCCTATCTCCCATTTTCAAGATATTTATAATTTGTTTTTGTCTTGTGGAAGATAGTGTACATATCAAGAAACATTGTATTCTACATTTGTGCTTGCAATCAAATGCTCAAGGCTTTTCTGATTTGCCTTTTACTTCGGGTTTCTAATTCTTGCCTTTCTGATTCTGCTGTAGTCTAAGGAAAACAATAATTTGAATACTTAAAAAGGAAAAAAAAAGTTTGGGGGGACATTTATTCAAACTTCTGGGTTGGTATTTTTTAAAAAATGTTTCTTCAGGGCTTCCCTGGTGGCGCAGTGGTTGAGAGTCCGCCTGCTGATGCAGGGGACACGGGTTCGTGCCCTGGACCGGGAAGATCCCACATGCCGCAGAGCGGCTGGGCCCGTGAGCCATGGCCGCTGAGCCTGCGCGTCTGGAGCCTGTGCTCCACAACGGGAGAGGCCACAACAATGAGAGGTCCGCGTACAGCAAAAAAAAAAAATTTCTTTAGAGGATTATCTCATTATAGATATGCTCATGGGAACATCATGCCAAAGCCAACAATTTCCCTTCCAATAGAGGCAGGCAGGTCTAAGGCCCAGTTAACCTTTTTATCTTGTAGCTTTACCAAAACATCACTGCAAAAACCTCTACTTTTCTACCTTCATTTATTCCCAGGTTAATTTTTTTCTCCCTCTTAAAATTATTCCCAGTTGTAATGACTTGCAAATTTCAAAGAAAAACAAAAACATTTATTGATCACTTATTGTGTGCCATATACTTTCCTAAATGGCTTACATGGATTAATTTATTTAACTCTCTCACTGAATTTTAAGTGGCTTTTATCACTCTGTTGATAAGAAACTGAGGCTTTGAGACATTAAGTAACTTGCCCAAGAGCACAGACCTAGAAAGTGGCAGAATAGGGATTTGATCCAAAGAAGTTACACAACTGAATCCAGGCATGGCACTATAATTTTCTCATGTTATAGATTTATTTTCTGATAAAATTCTCAGGTGTTTTCATTGCCACTGTAAAAGTACATATAGTCTGTCCTCCTTATCTGCAGGTTCTGTATTCACAGTTTCTGCATCCAAGGTTTCAACCAGTCACAGATTTCTGTCCTGGAACCAATCCCCCATGGATAAAGAGGAGGACTGAATATGATATGACATGATATAATACAATATTAATGTAATGTAATGTAATTGCTTCTACTTATTTAGCATGCAATATGCAAAATAGAACACTAGGTGGCAACAAATGTTAAGGAACTATAAGAAGAAAGTAACCATTTCATAACTCAGTAATAAAGCAGTTGGTTTTAAAATTAAAATATGTATGCTGCTTCACTCTTTAATCTCAGAAAGCAAAATTCCTAATACTTTTTTTTATACATCTTTATTGGAGTATAATTGCTACAATGTTGTGTTAGTTTCTGCTGTACAACAAAGTGAATCATCTGTATGTATACATATATCCCCATATCCCCTCCCTCTTGAGCCTCCCTCCCACCCTCCCTCTCCCACCCATCTAGGTCGTCACAAAGCACCGAGCTGATCTCCTTGTGCTATGCAGCAGCTTCCCACTAGCTATCCATTTTACATCTGGTAGTGTATATATGTCAACGCTACTCTTTCACTTCGTCCCAGCTTCCCCTTCCCTCCTGGCGTCCTCAAGTCCATTCTCTACATCTGCGTCTTTATTCCTGTCCTGCTATTAGGTTCATCAGTACCATTCTTCTAGATTCCATATATACACGTTAGCATATGGTATTTGTTTTTCTCTTTCTGACTTACTTCACTCTTTATGACAGACTGTAGGTCCATCCACCTCACTACAAATAACTCAATTTCGTTTCTTTTTACAGCTGAGTAATATTCCACTGTATGTATCTGCCACATCTTCTTTATCCATTCATTTGTCGATGGACATTTAGGTTGCTTCCATGCCCTGACTATCGTAAATGGTGCGGCAATGAACACGGTGGTACATGTCTCTTTTTGAATTATGGTTTTCTCAGGGTATGTGCCAAGCAGTGGGATTGCTGGGTCATTTGGTAGTTGTATTTTTAGTTTTTTAAGGAACCTCTATACTGTTCTCCATAGTGGCTGTATCAATTTACATTCCCACCAACAGTGCAGGAGGGTTCTCTTTTCTCCACACCCTCTCCAGCATTTATTGTTTGTAAATTTTTTGATGATGGACATTCTGACCAGTGTGAGATGATACCTCTTTTTTTTTTTTTTTTTTTTGGTACACGGGCCTCTCACTGCCGTGGCCTCTCCCGTTGTGGAGCACAGGCTCCGGACACGCAGGCTCACGGGACCAGCCGCTCGGCAGCATGTGGGATCCTCCCAGACCGGGGCACGAACCCGTGTCCCCTGCATTGGCAGGCGGACTCTCAACCACTGTGCCACCAGGGAAGCCCTCATTTTGGTTTTGATTTGCATTTCTCCAATGATTAGTGATGTCAAGCATCTTTTCATGTGTTTGTTGGCAATCTGTGTATCTTCTTTGGAGAAATGTCTATTTATGTCTTCTGCCCATTTTTGGATTGGGTTGTTTTTTTGATATTGAGCTGCATGAGCTGCTTGTATATTTCGGAGATTAATCCTTTGTCAATTGCTTCGTTTGCAAATACTTTCTCCCCTAATATGTTTTAACATACCTTAGAAATAAAAACTGCCAGACTTGCACTGCATTTTGTAAACTGCTTAGAAATCAATCCTTGAATTATTACTAACTCAGTGAAAAATAGATTTACAATACACAGTAGCCTTTCTAGTTCTTAACCACTAAGATTTTAAAAGCACTAATTACAAAAATTCATACTAATATTTAAAGCTAATAATTAACTTTACTTCAGCTCAACAACATTTATTGTACAATTAATATGTAAATGGCCATGTGAAGAATACAATGATAGATGTCACAGACCTGGTTTTTAAGGTCTTTTGGTGGAGAGGGCTATGTAAACAGCCACAAAAATTATACACAGCTCGCTAGGAATACAGAGAAGGAAGAGGTTAATTCAAACAAGAAGGTGCTGGGGAAAACTTCCGAGAAGACTGCCATCTGAGTTGCCCCTCATAGAATGAATAGATACTTCACAGATGGATACAGTGCAGGAAAGTACAACATGAGCAAATTCATGGAAATAGTCAATTGTAGGTCACGTTATAGAAACAGTATAGGTTATATGAAAACTTGTAGTGAAAGATAAGGCTAGAAAAGTTAGAGTGGGACCATATTGTGAAAGATCTGGAAGGTCATGCTAAGGATTTGTCTTATTCTACTGCAAGAAGAGAGCTGCCTGAACAGGGAGATTTACAGTTTAGGAAAACTTTGGCAGCAATGTGAAAGATACACTGGAATTGAAAGAGACCTGAGGGAGACCAATTAGAAGGCTATTGCAATAGGCCACATAAGAGTATGTAAAGACTTGAACCAGAGCAGGAGTATAGGTATGGAAGCTGCGGGCATAACTTAGTAGGGGTTTTTGAAGATACGGTGAGAGTCTGATAACTGATTGGATGTTGACAGTGAGGAACGGGGAGGACCCAAGATATTTTAAAGGTTCCAAGCCAGGGCTGTTGGTAAGATGATAATACCATTATCTGAGAAAAGATAATACAGAAAATTGTAGAAGGAAAAGGAGTGATAGACAGTAAGGAGGAGAGAATTTACAATTTGGTGGTGTAGAGTTTCAGATGCTAATGGCATATCATCCATAAAAGAGGTCTAGTAGAATCAAGAAATGTAGGTCTGGGGCACAGAGGAGTTCTTAGAGCTAAAGGCACAATGTGGAGGTGGTCAAGTGAGGGGGAGACACAAAGTCCTGGAAATTAGGGCAACATGGCTGGACAGCTAGGAACTGACTGAGGAATGTCTGCATTCCAGGCTGGTGGAAAACAAGTTAAAAGACATGTGGAAGAGTAGACAAGAGCAATGCAAAGAGGACCCACAGAGTGAAATATCAGATTAATCAAGGGGAAATGATGATATGTTATGCTAGTACAGTTAACGTCTTCCTGGAGTTGGGTCAAATGAGGACTGAGATGAAGTCACTGGGTTTAGTAATCAGGAAGTGACTGGTGACCATAATGTGACCAATTCAGTAGCATGAAATCAGACTACAATTTGTTAAAAGACTGACTGCAATGTGTTCAGAAGTGAATGGAAAGCTACAAAGGTAAAAACAATGGAGAATGAAGGATGGAAGATACAAGAAAGATGTGATAACAAATGTCTCAATGTCCCTGAAACCCTAGAAGTAGGAGATATCAAGAACTTAGAGAGATTCATCTTGGGAAGTAAGAGGACCAGATAAGAAAGAAAAAAATGAGAAGACACATTTGAGGGATGAGAAAGTGTTGATGAGGCTCTTGTCAGTTGGTTGTGATCTCAGTAAAGTAGGTCAGCTATTGAGAGTGAGGTGCTAAGAGTGGAGTTGGGAAAGTGAACAAAGTGGCATTCCTGTCTAGTCTAAAGTACATGTGGTAGGGAGACCTTCAAGAAGGTGGAGTAAGATGTGGAGATCACCTTCCTCCCCACAAATACATCAGAAATACATCCACATGTGGAACAACTCCTACAGAACACCTATTGAACACTGGCACAAGATATCAGACTTCCCAAAAGATGCCCTCAGGCAACCTACACACAGAAGCGGGGCCAAAGCGAAAGCTGAACCCCAGGAGCTGTGCGACCAAAGAAGAGAAAGGGAAATCTTTCCCAGCAGCCTCAGGAGTAGCAGATTAAATCTCCGCAGTCAACTTGATGTACCCTGCATCTGTGGAATACCTGAATAGGCAATGAATTATCCCAAAATTGAGATGGTGGACTTTGGGAGCAACTGTAGACTTGGGGTTTGTTTTCTGCATCTCATTTGTTTCTGGTTTTATGTTTATCTTAATTTAGTATTTAGAGTTTATTATCATTGGTAGATTTGTTTATTGATTCAGTTGCTTTCTTCCTCCCTTTTTTTTATATATATAGATATTTTTTCCCCTTTTCTCTTTTTGTGAGTGTGTATGTATATGCTTCTTTGTGTGATTTTGTCTGTATAGCTTTGCTTTTACCATTTGTCCTAAGGTTCTATCTATCCGTTATTTTTCTTTGTTTTTTTGTATAGTTTTTAGTGCTTGTTATTGATGGATTTGTTTTTAGGTTTGGTTGCTCTCTTCTTACTTTCTTTCTTTGTTTTATTACTTTTTAATTTTTTTAACTTTTAACAATTTTTTATTTTAATAAAATTGTTTTATTTTTCTTTCTTTCTTTCTTTTTTTCCTCCCTTTTCTTCTGAGCCCCGTGGCTAACAGGGTCTTGGTGCTCCAGCTGGGTGTCAGGCCTGTGCCTCTGAGGTGGGAGAGCCGAGTTCTGGATATTGGTCCACCAGAGACCTCTCGGCTCCATGTAATATCAAACAGTGAAAGCTGTCCCAGAGATCTCCATCTCAACGCTAATACCTAGCTCCACTCAACAATCAGCAAGTTACAGTGCTGGAAACCCAATGCCAAACGACTAGCAAGACAGTAACACAACCCCACTCATTAGCAGACAGGCTGCCTAATATCATAAAAAGGTCACAGACACCCCAAAACACACCACTGGATGTGGTACTGCCCACCAGAAAGACAAGACCCAGCCTCATCCACCAGAACACAGGCAAAGTCCCCTCCACCACGAAGCCTACACAATCCACTGAACCAACCTTAGCCACTGAGGGCAGACACCAAAAACAGCAGGAACTACGAACCTGCAACCTGCAAAAAGGAGACCCCAAACACAGTAAGTTAAGCAAAATGAGAAGACAGAGAAACACACAGCAGATGAAGGAGCAAGGTAAAAACCCACCAGACCAAACAAATGAAAAAGAAATAGCCAGTCTACCTGAAAAAGAATTAGAGTTATGATAGTAAAGATGATCCAAAATCTTGGCACTAGAATGGAGAAAATACAAGAAACGCTTAACAAGGACCTAGAAGAACTAAAGAGCAAAGACACAATGATGAACAACACAATACATGAAAAATTCTCTAGAAGGAATCAATAGCAGAATAACTGAGGCAGAGGAACGGATAAGTGACCTGGAAGATAAAATAGTTGAAATAACTACTGCAGAGCAGTATAAGGAAAAAAAAAAGAGAAGAATTGAAGACAATCCTAGAGACTTCTGGAACAATATTAAACACACCAAGATTCGAATAATAGGGGTCCCAGAAAAACAAGAGAAAAAGAAAGGAACTGAGAAAATATTTAAAGAGATTATAGTTGAAAACTCCCCTAATATGGGGAAGGAAATAGTCAATCAAGTCCAGGAAGCTCAGAGAGCCCCATACAGGATAAATCCAAGGAGAAACACACCAAGACACATATTAATGAAACTATCAAAAATTAAATACAAAGAAAAAATATTAAAAGCAGCAAGGGAAAAACAACAAATAACATACAAGGGAAACCCGAAAAGGATAACAGCTGACCTTTCAGCAGAAACTCTGCAAGCCAGAAGGGAGTGGCAGGACATATTTAAAGTGATGAAAGGAAAAAACCGACAACCAAGATTACTGTACCCAGCAAGGATCTCATTCAGATTTGATGAAAAAATTAAAATCTTTACAGACAAGCAAAAGCTAAGAGAATTCAGCACCACCAAACCAGTTTTAAAACAAATCCTAAAGAAACTTCTCTAGGCAGGAAACACAAGAGAAGGAAAAGACCTACAATAACAAACCCAGAAGAATTATGAAAATGGTAATAGGAACATACATATAATTACCTTAAATGTAAATGGATTAAATGCTTCAGCCAAAAGACACAGAATGGATGAATGGATACAAAAACAAGACCCATATATATGCTGTCTACAAGAGACCCACTTCAGACCTAGGGACACATACAGACTGTAGGTGAAGGGATGGAAAAAGATATTACATGCAAATGGAAATCAAAAGAAAGCTGCAGTAGCAATTCTCATGTCAGACAAAATAGACTTTAAAATAAAGACTATTACAAGAGACAAAGAAGGACACTACATAATGATCAAGGGATCAATCCAAGAAGAAGATAAAACAATTGTAAATATTTATGCACCCAACATAGGAGCACCTCAATACATAAAGCAAATGCTAACAGCCATAAAAGGGGAAATTGATGGTAACACAATCATAGTAGGGGACTTTAACACCTCACTTTCACCAATGGACAGATCATCCAAAATGAAAATAAATAAGGAAACACAAGCTTCAAATGATACATTAAACAAGATGGACTTAATTGATATTTATGGGGCATTCCATCCAAAAACAACAGAATACACTTTCTTCTCAAGTGCTCATGAAACATTCTCCAGGATCGATCATACCTTGAGTCACAAATCAAGCCTTGGTAGATTTAAGAAAACTGAAATCAAATCAACTATCTTTTCTGACCACAATGCTATGAGAGCAGATATCAATTACAGGAAAAAAAACTGTAAAAAAATACAAACACATGGAGGCTAAACAATACACTACTAAATAACCAAAAGATCAGTTAAGAAATCAAAGAGGAAATCAAAAAATACCTAGAAACAAATGACAATGAAAACACGATGACCCAAAACCTATGGGATGCAGCAAAAGCAGTTCTAAGAGGGAAGTTTATAGCAATACAATCCTACCTCAAGAAACATCTCAAATAAACAACCTAAACTTACACCTAAAGCAGTTAGAGAAAGAAGAATAATAAAACCCGAAAGTTAGCAGAAGGGAAGAAATCATAAAGATCAGATCAGAAATAAATGAAAAAGAAATGAAGGAAACGATAGCAAAGATCAATAAAACTAAAAGCTGGTTCTTTAAGAAGATAACCAAAATTGATAAACCATTAGGCAGACTCATCAAGAAAAAAAAGGGAAAAGACTCAAATCAATAGAATTAGACATGAAAAAGGAGAAGTAACAACTGACACTGCAGAAAAACAAAGGATCATGAGAGATTACTACAATCAACTATATGCCAATAAAATGGACAACCTGGAAGAAATGGACAAATTCTTAGAAAAGCACAACTTTCTGAGACTGAACCACAAAGAAACAGAAAATATAAACAGACCAATCACAAGCACTGAAATTGAGACTGTGATTAAAAAATCTTCCAACAGGGCTTCCCTGGTGGCGCAGTGGTTGATAGTCCGCCTGCTGATGCAGGAGACACTGGTTCATGCCCCGGTCCAGGAAGATCCCACATGTTGCAGAGCGGCTGGGCCCATGAGCCATGGCCGCTGAGCCTGCGCGTCTGCAGCCTGTGCTCCACAACGGGAGAGGCCACAACAGTGAGAGGCCCGCGTACCAAAAAAGAAAAAAAAATCTTCCAACAAACAAAAGCCCGGACCAGATGGCTTCACAGGCGAATTCTATCAAACATTTAGAGAACAGCTAACACCTATCCTTCCCAAACTATTCCAAAATATAGCAGAGGGAGGGACACTCCCAAACTCATTCTACGAGGCCACCATAACCCTGATACCAAAACCAGACAAAGATGTTACAAAGAAAGAAAACTACAGGGCAATATCACTGATGAACATAGATCCTCAACAAAATACTAGCAAACAGAATTCAACAGCACATTTAAAGGATCATACACCATGATCAAGTGGGGTTTATCCCAAGAATGCAAGGATTCTCCAATATACACAAATCAATCAATGTGATATGAACAAATTGAAGGAGAAAAACCATATGAACATCTCAATAGATGCAGAAAAAGCTTTTGACAAAATTCAACACCCATTTATGATAAAAACCCTCCAGAAAGTAGGCATAGAGGGAACTTACCTCAACATAATAAACGCCATAAATGACAAACTCACAGCCAACATCATTCTCAACGGTGAAAAACTGAAACCATTTCCACCAAGATCAGGAACAAAACAAGGCTGTCCACTCTCACCACTGTTATTGAACATAGTTTGGCAAGTTTTAGCCACAGCAATCAGAGACAAAAAAGAAATAAAAGGAATCCAAATCGGAAAAGAAGAAGTAAAGCTGTCACTGCTTGCAGATGACATGATACTATACATAGAGAATCCTAAGGACGCCACCAGAAAACTACTAGAGCTAATCAATGAATTTGGTAAAGTAGCAGGCTACAAAATGAACGCACAGAAATCTCTGGCATTCCTATACACTAATGATGAAAAATCTGAAAGAGAAATTAAAGAAACACTCCTGTTTACCACTGCAACAAAAAGAATAAAATAGCTAGGAATAAACCTACCTAAGGAGACAAAAGACCTGTATGCAGAAAACTATAAGATACTGATAAAAGAAATGAAAGGTGATACAAACAGTTGGACAGATATGCCATGTTCTTGGATTGGAAGTACAAACATTGTGAAAACGACTATACTATCCAAAGCAATCTACAGATTTAATGCAATCCGTATCAAACTACCAATGGCATTTTCCACAGAACTAGCAAAAAAAATGTTACAATTTGTATGGAAACACGAAAGATCCTGAGCAGCCAAAGCAATCTTGAGAAAGAAAACCAGAGCTGGAAGATACAGACTTCAGACTATACTACAAAGCTACAGTAATCAAGACAGTACGGTAATGGCACAAAAACAGAAATATAGATCAATGGAACAGGATAGAAAGCCCAGAGATAAACCCACGCACATACGGTCACCTTATTTTTTTATAAAGAAGGCAAGAATGAAAAATGGAGAAGAGACAGCTTCTTCAATAAGTGGTGCTGGGAAAACTGGACAGCTACATGTAAAAGAATGAAATTAGAACACTCTGTAACACCATACACAAAAATAAGCTCAAAATGGATTAAAGACCTAAATGTAAGGCCAGACACCATCAAACTCTTAGAGGAAAACATAGGCAGAACACTCTATGACATAAATCACAGCAAGATCCTTTTTGACCCACCTCCTAGAGTAATGGAAATAAAAATACACAAATGGGACCTAATGAAACTTAAAAGCTTTTGCACAGCAGAGGAAACCATAAAGAAGACGAAAAGACAACCCTCAGAATGAGAGAAAATATTTGCAAATGAAGCAACTTACAAAGGATTAATCTCCAAAATTTACAAGCAGCTCATGTAGCTCAATATCAAAAAAAACAAACAACCCAATCCAAAAATGGGCAGAAGATCTAAATAGGCATTTCTCCAAAGAAGATACACAGATAGCCAACAAACACATCAAAGGATGCTCAACATCACTAATCATTAGAGAAATGGAAATCAAAACTACAATGAGGTATCACCTCACACTAGTCAGAATGGCCATCATCAAAAAATTTACAAACAATAAATGCTGGAGAGGGTGTGGAGAAAAGGGAACCCTCTTGCACTGTTGGTGGGAATGTAAATTGATACAGCTAGTATGGAGAACTGTATGAAGATTCCTTAAAAAACTAAAAATAGAATTACCATATGACCCAGCAATCCCACTACCGGGCATATACCCTGAGAAAACCATAATTCAAAAAGAGTCACATACCACAATGTTCATTGCCCCTCTATTTACAATAGTCAGGACATGGAAGCAACCTAAGTGTCCATCGACAGATTAATGGATAAAGAAGATGTGGCACATATATACAATGGAATATTACTCAGCCACAAAAAGAAACAAAATTGAGTTATTTGTAGTGAGGTGGATGGCCGGAGAGTCTGTCATACAGAGTGAAGTAAGTCAGAAAGAGAAATACAAATACCGTATGCTAACACATATATATGGAATCTAAAAAAAAAAGCTTCTGAAGAACCTATGGGCAGGACAGGAATAAAGACACAGACATAGAGAATGGATTGAGGACATGGAGAGGGGGAAGGGTAAGCTGGGACGAAGTGAGAGAGTAGCATGGACTTATATATACTACCAAACGTAAAATAGCTAGCTAGTGGGAAGCAGCCACATAGCACACGGAGATCAGGTCGATACTTTGTGACCACCTAGCGGGGTGGGATAGGGAGGGTCGGAGGGAGGCCCAAGAGGGAGGAGATATGGGGATATATGTATATGTATAGCTGATTCACTTTATTATAAAGCAGAAACTAACACACCATTGTAAAGCAATTATACTCCAATAAAGATGTTAAAAAATATAAAATAAAATAAAAGTAGAAAAGTATATGTGGTAGTCAACTGCAAGGAAAAGAATTGCTAAACAGTACTTATACACTGAACATGACCGGTATTACTCTCCTGTGGAATTCATTCTGTTGCTTTCTTACATGGCTTCCCTCAGTAACACTTGATAGGCTGAAAATGACAGGGAAAACATGTATGATTTGGCTTAACTTTCACGTGGCACTGGTAAAGTAGTTAAATTGGAAAGGTAAGAATAACAGAATTCTAGAGTGTTACTGAGAGCACACTGCAATTCCCTTAGCGGATATTTACTGAGTACCTATTACTTACCAAACACTATGTAAGATACTAGAGATTTAATAGTGACAAGATGGACAAGTTACTTCCTGCCAAGGAGTTTAAAGTTTAATGAAAGATACAGACAAATAACCAATAATAATACATTTTGATAAATGCTGTAATGAGTAGTTCTCAACTGGGGGCAATTCTGCACCACCCCCCTCAGGGTCATTTGGCAGTGTCTGGAGATATCTTTGGTTATCAGAACTTGGGGGAGAGGGATGTGCTACTGGAATCTAGTGGGTAGAGGCCAGGGATGCTGCTAAATATCCTATAGCATGGAGGACAATCTCTAAAACAAAGAATTATGTACATCAAAATGTCAGCCATGCCAAGGTTGAGAAACCCTGCTCTAAAAGTACATAAGAGGTATATCAAATCTAGACATGGGAGATCATAGATTTTCTAGAGACAGTGGCATGAAGGATGAAGAAAATATCCAAGCAATGGTGTGGAGAAGAATTTGCATGGCATGTACAGAGACCCAGAGGCTAGAAAAAGCATGGCATAAACACAGGGATTAATAGCCATCACCATCACCACAACTACTTATTGAAGAAATATTTTGTGCCAGAGTTTCTATAAGATAACAGATGTAAATTTTAAAATACAGTCCTCATTAAAATCCTATGTGTCAGATATTATTTCCATTTCACAGATGAAGAAAAACTGAGGCACAGAGAATTAAATAACTTGCCCAAGGTCACACAGCTGGTGAATGGTGGAGCTGGAAGTTGAATCTAGGTCTCGCTAACTCTACTAAGACCATGCTCAACCTCTAAATTCTACTGCCTTTCCAAGCTGACAGGGGCTGAGTCTGTTGGAGGAGAGTAAAAAGTGGCACTAAAGGGTCGAAAGGAAGCACATTAGGACAGACCTCATAAGCATGTGAAGTAGTTTGGAGATTACCCTGAAGGCAGTGGGAAACCACTGATGGATTTTAAATCAGAGAGTCACATGATAAAATCTGCTTTGAAGAAAGATCACTTCTAGCTGCATTGTAGGGAACAGAGTGAAGGAAAAGAGACAAGGGATGTTATAATTCATGAATCCAGAGATTATGGTATCCTGAACAAGAAAGGTGACAGTGAGGAAAGAATTCAAGCAAACTTCAGGGATTAAAACTCCTATTTAGTGATTGGTTGGAAGCCAAAGGAGAGGATGACATCCAGTTCCCAATCAGGGCATGACAGTGGACAAAAGTGCCATTCAGCGAGTAGAGAACACAGCTGTTTTGATGAAGTGAATATAATGAATTTAGTTTGAGATCATAAAATGCACATCTAAATGGAAAGGGAAGAGGAACAGCCTGAAGATAATAGATAAAATAAGATATGAAAGGAGGTAGAAGAACTGGAGGCAGTTATGAGGACACTGAGTAGATTTAACTGAGATAGGGAGGAAGAGAAAAGGCTCTGGTCAGAGAGATCAGTTTGAGTTTGAGATCTCGTGGACCCTTCAGTTCACGTGGGAGTTACAGAAGAACATAGAAAATGTTAGAGTTAAGGAAAGCAAAGTGTGTCGGGACTAAGATGTTGCATATGTTAACAGTATGGATGTGGAAACCTTTCAGAATGATGAAAAGAGATAAAGTAGAGGGTGCTATGGACTGAATGTTTGTGCCTCTCCAGAAGTCACATGTAGAAATCTAACCCCCAATATGATGGAATTAGATGGTGGGCCCTATGGGAGGTGATTAGGTCATGAAGGTGGAGCCCTCATGAATGGGATTAGTGCCCTTATAAAATAGACTTCAAAGAGTTCCCTTGCCCCTTCCACCATGTGAAGACACAGTGAGAAGAGAGCTGTTTATGAACCAGAAAGTGAGCTCTCACCAAACACCAAATCTGCTGGTGCCTTGATCTTGCACTTCCCAGAACTATGAGAAATAAATGTTTGTTGTTTAAGCCACCCTGTCTAAGGTGTCTTTGTTATAGCAGCCTGAAAGGACATAGACAAGCGGGAAAAGTGTCAGAGGCTAAAGCTCTTAAAAGGTGTCAAAGATCTTACAACTATTTTATAAGCCCAAGTGATGGATGATTTTCTTTAAAAAAAAATGTCAAATAGTGTCTTCCAGATTGAGAGTTTATATTGATTAAAATTAGGGGGAGGAGAATCAACGATGATTTCAAAGAGAAATGGTAAACTAATTTCAAAGACGAGTTAGTAGGTACGAAAGCAAAGGCCTGGAAACGGCAGTATGGGGTGATATGAATGCTGACCCCTCCATCACAGTCACATGAGACAAAATGAACAGCAAAGGGCTTCACTGGAGGTTTTGAGGGTCATAACATCAGCAAGGGACAGCTAGAGTCAGTCCAAATGAAGATGTAAGAGTGTTTGAGGAAGCAAAATATGTTAGGGCATTTGGTCAGAATGAACATAAGTTTCAAAAGGCATAGGGGCATTATGAGGGTCAAATGGTCTAGGAAGAGTTAAAGATGGTCTGGATAGAGATAAACGGGTAAGGCAATGACTAAGGAGAAGCTTAATATAAAGGTGATTAGCCCAATAGTTTAATAAAATAGTGATGCTACTATATGGCTCAGGCCAATGCTACCTAAAGCATTTTTTGTGATAATGGACATGTTCTATATCTGCACTGACCAATACAGTAATCACTAGCTACATGTGGCTACTAAGTACTTGAAGCGTGGCTAGTGTGTTTAGGGAAAATACATAGCAACTTTAATGGCTTAAGGTGTGGCCCCCAAACACAGAAATGAATCATCAGTAACCTCCTACTATTCAAAGTGCTTAGAACACTGCCTGATCACTAAGTGTTAACTATTACTGTCATTATCATTATCATTAAATGCGTTTGACTTAAGCACACAATGGATACAGACTCATAGCTAAAGATGCTATTAAATACACATATATTATTATTGTGGCATATCTGGATGTTCTCAAACTTTCCCAGGTATAGAGGAAAAACATCTGTCTTCACATACATGAGCATACACAAATGGGTGACTATGGGTGTTAATAGTTTCACTTCGCATTAAAAGTTATCGGCAAATAAAAAGATTAAGCATACAAGTCTCTCAAAGTACTGTATCACATCATAATACTATTCTTTCAATAGTGATACAGCAAGAGAATTTGCAGGGGAATAAGAATTCTCCAAAGAGCATATCTGTTTAATTTAGAAAGTCAACATTAACAAACTGGTATTTACTTTGTGTGTTTGGAAAAAAACAGTTTAGCTATGGAGAATAACCAAACAAATACTCAGAAAAGAAAAAAAAAGGCAATTATGGCATGCCTTTATGTTATTAGACTTGCCTTGGTTTTCTCAAAGTTGGCCTCCTCAGTCATTTGCACAGCTTGTTTCACCTGCTCATAAGCACTTACTTCTCTTTGCTGCACCTCTGTCAAGCTGCTCCTCACGGAAACTAGTGCAGACATTAAGTCATCTCTTTCTCTGTCAGCACAAAAAGAACATTGAAAACAACAAATGATCAAATGATCGTGTATTCATACGTCAGGGAGAAAAAAGCATTAATATGTATTAGAAGAAGAGCCAGGGCAGGCCAGCTCAGCACATATTCAAGCACACCCCAGAGAAAGACCCTCCGTCCTCACTTGGTGAGGGGCAGGCAGAGCAGCCAAAAAAGCCATGAGCATTCATGGCAGGACTGCATCCACGTGGGATAATAACCAATTATGGAGAGGACTGGCACACTGAGGGCTGGAGAGGGAAGCCCAGAAAAGAGGAAATTAATTTAAAAATTAAAAAGGTGGGGGGCAGAAAAGGAGAAAAAAGTAATAAAGTAGGGAAGGTGGGGATTGTACTTCAAAGTAGAAGTAACCATGGTAAGAAGGGACTACTGAAATTTTGTTTACACTGCTGACTCCCCTCTCTACTAGAACAAACATATGTCCTTTCCTTTTCATCTTCCTTCACAATCCTCTTTTTCACCCTTCTCTATGAATTAAAAACTTTCACCTACTTATGAACATATTTCTTCTTTCAATGGGTAGTACTGTTGAATCACTCAAGTGCCCTGGTTACACATATAATGCTCATTATTTTACAAAATCTTATCCCACAGGTTTTGACCCTTGCCTAGATCCATCCCTTCCTTAGCAATTTTCAGAAGTACCCTAGGCTAAGCTATTTCTTGGGGATAGAATTGAACTGAATGCCAAAATGCGTTGGCATGTAAAATAGCAAGGATCCAATCTTATGGATTAAATAAATCCATATAAAATCCTACATGGCCAGCCCAACACCAGGCCTGAGTGAGCCTCTCACAATGGGAAATTTTACATGATTTATCAATGTGAGAATGAGAGGGCAGTTCTCCAAATTACCATCTTCCAAGGCAAAAGTTCTTTAACTGCTTAAAAATACCATGGGAATATTTTGATGAATATGATCAAGGAGTCTTTCAAACAAAGCAAGCAATGCAGCATTAACCCTGTAACATGCCATCATGATCCAGATGAAAGAGCAGCTGAGGCAGAAGATGAGGTAAGAAGCATGGGTGTCAGTTCTGGGATGAACTAACGAGCATGTAGTATTTAAGGAACCTAGTGCAATAATCAGAGCAAAAAGGAGAAAGTCCCTGAATAATCTTGGCCAATGTTTAAAATAAGGAAAAGGGAGAGTTGGGCTGATATATACATGAGCTTCATCTTGAAATATGGAGTGCCTAAGAAGTGCCTTTAATTCTTAAGTTATTCCACAGTTGCTAGCAGTTTTAAGCTTTATTAAGCATTGTTAATAAGTATTATCACTGTTTTTAAAAAGACAGTCTAGAAGGCTAACTACAACATTTCCTTATTCCTCATTTCTGGGAAGTTCCTACCCATAGTCTTTCAAAGCCAGCTATGCAGAAGATTGCCAATCACCCACCCCCAAGTCACAGGCTGGACTGAAGTCCCAGGATAGTACAGTAGTAATCACTTCTCCTGTCTGAAAAGTACACTGAAGCTCCTCCAAGGCACTATGAGCTACAGAAAGGAGTTTAATATAAAGCAGTTCCACCCTGAATCCCATTTGAAAGTATTTTGATCATTAAGAAAGAAAGAGCGGTTATTGTTGCTCTTACCTACTTCATGACATAATGAGGTCTGAGTGGAAGGCAGAATTAAAAAATACTATAAGGACTTCAAACCAACTTTTAAATTATATCCAATGTACTCAGCAGTTGTTAAGTATTCTCTCCAAAAAGTCCCAAGTGCCCTAACAAACACCACAAACATATGGGTCGTCTGGTCTCCAAGTTGTGCCTGATCCTCTCCTTTTCAGCTGTCCAATGTTGTGTCACATAGTCAATAAATTACATGCTAAAAAATCAACAACGTAGTTTAAAACTAGTGTTACAATGCTACATTTTGAATAGAGACCAGGAAACTCTTTTGATTTATCATATTTGGGATATAACTTTTTAAAAATCCGTATTAGAGTCATGCAGGAAATACTATGATACAGTTCTTTGAGGGTTCAGGCTTCTAACTATGCTTCAAACTAGAAATCCAAACGTAAAAAGTTTTGGTCACTCTTCAAAGTCAGCATACACTCAGTATTCAGCATTCTGCATTACTAAACTGAAAGAAACTGAACACCAGCTTAGGTCATATAGACAAAGATTTTCATTTATAATAAAAGCAGAAACCTTCCATAGTATACTGTTATTAAGGTAGAACATGAGCCAACGACATGCTGACAAAGCAGAAAACCAAACTGAGAAGGTTAACATTTATTTTAAGAGGCTAAGAGCTGAAATTTAGGATAGAGACAAAGAAATATATAACTGAGCAAGAATCTAATTCCTAAATGACTGCCAGACTTGGAATCAATGTAAACACTGTAGCTTCCTTTCAAAATATTTTTCTCATGACCTAAAAGGATAATATGAAATGCAATATAATAGGGGGGAAAAAAGTTTTTTATTTGTTGATTGGTTTTGTCAGACTACTTAGTTTATCTTAGACTATCCTCTTTATCTGCATGACTTTGAATATGCTTTTTCCATTTTAAAATTAAATTTTCATTACTTTCTCCTTATAATAAATTAATTACCAATATGGTTAGAGACCTATTTAAAACATATTTTCAATTTCAATGCCTTCTTCTACTTCTCCAGTGGTAATCACTGTTAAATATTGTGTGTTTATTCTTTCATATCTTTCTCTACGCATATATATGAACCTGGAGAAAATATATAGTAAGGTTGTGGATGGACCTCTGAAGGAATACAAACAGTTTCATACCAGGTATGTCTTTCTCATCTTGTTTTATTTTTTTCCTTCAACAACATATTTTGGAACTTGGTCCCACATTAGTACATATAGATCTACTTCAATCATTTTTTTTTTGGCTGTGCATAAAATTTCATAGTTATCTCAATTGTAGTTCAGTTATTCTTCTTTGAAGAATATTTAGGTTGTTCACATCTAAAAGAAAAACCTCTTGTTTTCTTCTACACCCAGTTTCTGTATTCACAACACTTCTGATACCACATGTGTAGGTTTTCCACATACAGCACTTCTCTTAATTCTCAGTGGACACTAACTGAATTCTGACACTAATTGCCTGGAGTTGGTACAGACCCCACAGGTTAAGGCTCAGTCCCACAAAACTGCCCTCCACTTTAGGTGCCGATTGCAAGTCCCAGGTATCTTGTATCTCTGACCAACTGGCCAGAAATCATGGGTTCCCATGACCCCTTCTAGGATTAAATACTTTGCTAGAACAGTTCACAGAACTCAGGAAAGTGTTTTCCTTACTATTTCCCCTTTATTATAAAAGACCCAACTCATGAACAGATAAACAGAAGAGATGCCTAGGGCAAGGTATGTGGAAAGGGGTGTGGACCTTCCATGCCCTGTCTGGGAGCGCCACCCTCTACCACCTCAATGTTTTGACCAATCCAGAAGCTCCCTAAACTCCATTGTTTAGGGTTTTTATAGAAGTTCCATAGGCATGCTTGATTAAATCATTGCCATTGGTGACTGGACTCCATCTCCAGCCCTTCCCCTTCCTAAAGGCTGGGCAGTAGAGACTGAAAATTCCAATCTTCTAATCATATGGATGGTTTCTGTGGCAACCAGCACTCCCATCCTTAGTGGGTATCCAAAAGTCATCTACTTAACATAAACTCAGGAGTGGTTGAAATGGGCTTCTTAAGAATAACAACCTATTTCAGAAGCAGGGGACAAAACCCAAATATTAGTACAAAATATGTACCTATTACTTTTACCACTCAGAAAAATACAGGAGTTTTAGGAGCTCTATGCAAGGAACAGGAGATGAAGACCAAAATACATATTTCTTATTAAATCACAATATCACGATACCATCACAAATAATGCTGCAAAAAGAGTTCCTACAAATGCCCCATTATGCACATACATACATTCTCTATTGTAGATTCTGAAATGTGTAATACATAATTTAAATATTAATGAATAGTGCTAAATTACCCTTCAAAGTAGTGTCAATTTATAGTTCCACCAGCAGGGTATGAAAATACACACTTATTCATAGCCCCATCATTCTTGAGACCTTTTTTAAATGTTCACCAATTTGATAGTTGGCATTTTTAAATGTATTTCCTTGAATAATAACAGAATGAATACCTTTTAAAATAAGATAAAACTTGCAAAGAAGAACTAGGTGAAGTGGAGATAAGCAGTCTCTAATAAAGAGTTCAAGTTAATGATCATAAACATGCACAATGAATTTGGGAGGAAAGTGGATGAACACAGGAAGATGTTTAACAAAAACTTAGAAAATACAAAAGGAATCAAACAGAGCTGAAGAATATATAACCTAAATTTAAAAATACACTAGAAGGAATCAATAGTAGGTTAGATAATACATAGGAAAAATCAGCAAACTGGAAGACAGAGTAGTAGACACACACACACACACACACACACACACACACACAAGAGAAAGAAATACAAACAAGAAACTAAAAATAGTCATAAAATGAAAAAGGAAAATAGCAAAAGAAGAAGGGACAGAAAAGAACTTCAAGAATAACCCCCAAACAATTAACAAAATGGCAATGAATACAGACTTATCACTAATTATTTTAAATGTAAATGGACTAAAGCCTCCAATCTAAAGACACAGAGTGGCTGAATGGATACAGAAACAACACCTGTATATATGCTGCCTACAAGAAACTCACTTCAGATCTAAAGACACACACAGATTGAAAGTGAGAGGATGGAAAAAGATAATCCATGCAAATGAAAATCAAAACAAAGCTGGGGGCAGCAATACTTTTATCAGACAAAATAGACTTTAAAACAAAGAGTGTAACAAGAGACAAAGAAGGACATTACATAACGATCAAGGGATTGATCCAAGAAGATGATATAACAAGTATAAATATATATGCACCCAACATAGGAGCACCTAAATACATAAAGCAAATATTAACAACCATAAAGGGAGCTACTGACACAATAATAGAAGTGGACCTTAATATCCCACTTAAATCAATGGACAGATCATCCAAACAGAAAAATCAATAAGGGAACACTGTCCTTATATGATACATTAGACCAAATAACTTAATAGATATATGTGGAACATTTCATCCAAAACCAGCAGATTATACATTCTCTCCATTCTCCAAGAAAGATCACATGCTAGGACATGAAACAAGCCTCAGTAAATTAAAAAAATTTGAAATCATATCAAGCATCTTTTCTGACCTTGAAATCACCTATGAGAAAAAAAAAACCTACAAAAACCACAAATACATGGAGTATAGACAATATGCTAAAAACAACCAATGGGCCACTGAAGATATCAAAGAAGAAATAAAAAATACCTGTAGATAAATGAAAATGAAAACACAATGATCCAAAATCTATGGGATGCAGCAAAAGCAATTCTAAGAGGGAAGTTTATAGAGATACAAGCCTACATCAGGAAACAAGAAAAATCTCAAATAAATAACCTAACCTTACACCTAAAGGTAGTAGAAAAAGAAGAACAAACAAAACCCAAAGTTAGCTGAAGGATAGAAATCATGAAGATCAGAGTGGAAATAAACGAAATAGAGACTAAAACAACAATAGAAAAGATGAACGAGAAGTCACAACCAACACCACAGAAACTCAAAGGATCATAAGAGATTATTATGAACAATATTATGCCAATAAAATGAACAACCCAGAAGAAATGGACAAATTCCCAGAAATGTACAATCTCCCAATACTGAACCAGAAAGAAATAGAACATATGAGTAGACCAATTACTCATAATGAAATTGAATTAGTAATTTAAAAAATCTCCCAACAAACCAAAGTCTAGGACCAGGTGGCTTCACAGGTGAATTCTACCAAATGTTCAGAGAAGAGTTAATACCTATCCTTCTCAAACTATTCCAAAAAAACTGCAGAGGAAGGAACTCTTCCAAGCCCATTTTATGAGGCCAGCATCACCCTGACACCAAAACCAGACTGAAGAACCTAGATGGAAATTAAATATCCTCAGCAAAATACTAGCAAACCAAATCCAACAATACATTAAAAGGATCACACACCATGATCAAATGGGATTTATCCCAGGGATGCAAGGATTTTTCAATATCTGCAAATCAATCAGTGTGATACACCACATCAACAAACTGAAGAATAAAAACCATATGATCATCTCAGTAGATGCAGAAAAAGCTTTCTGACAAAATTCAACATTCATTTATAATAAAACCTCTCCAGAAAATATGATTAGAGGGAACATACCTCAACATAATAAGGGCCATATATGATAAGCCCACAGCTAACATCACAATCAACAGTGAAAAGCAGAAAGCATTTCCTCTAAGATCAGGAATAAGACAAGGATTCCCACTCTCACCACTTTTTGGAGGGGGGGGTGGGCAGGGGGAGCAGAGAAAGGTTTATTGCAGGGGCGTGCAAGGAAAATGGGGGACTGATCCCCCCAGAAACCCTAACTCCCTGAACGGTTTCAGCAAAATATTTTTAAGGGCAAGCTGAGGGAGGGGTGAGGTTGGTTGTTGCAAACTTCTTGGTGCAGGAATCCTTTGTCCATGAAGGTTAGGTCACAATGTTCCTGTAAACCTCCAACAAAACAACTGTTACTCTCTGTTCTGCAACGTTTTATCTCTATATGAATGGAAAAGTGTTATACTCTTAAAGGTCAGAACCTTGAGAATGGGCTATCCTGTATATTTCAGGCTATAGGCAACATTCTTAACTTGAAGCAAAAGCCATAGAATACAAAGGTTAAAGTAAAAGAAACAGATTTTATATGGAGTCAGATTTGTTCTTCCCTATCACAGTATCAGACTCAAGGACACCACCAGCTATTCTCAAAACAGTATCTGCTGGCAGCTGCCACCTGCAACCTGATGGTCTCAAGGTCCCTCCTTGTAACTAAGCAATCATTTCAAGCCCCAGCCAATCGTTGCTTAACAGGCACCCTTACTTCTTCTTCTTTTTTTTTTTTTTTTTTAATAAATTTATTTATTTATTTATTTTGGCTGCGTTGGTTTTGTTTTGTTTTTTAACATTTTTATTGGAGTATAATTGCTTTACAATGGTGTGTTAGTTTCTGCTTTATAACAAAGTGAATCAGTTACACATATACATATATCCCCATATCTCTTCCCTCTTGCATCTCCCTCCCTCCCACCCTCCCACCCTCCCAGCTGGTCACAAAGCACTGAGCTGATCTCCCTGTGCTATGTGACTGCTTCCCATGAGCTATCTATTTTACATTTGGTAATGTATATATGTCCAGGCCACTCTCTCACTTTGTCCCAGCTTACCCTTCCCACTCCCCATGCCCTCAAGTCCACTCTCTAGTAGGTCTGCATCTTTATTCCCGTCTTGCCCCTGGGTTCTTCATGACCTTTTTTTTTTTTTCTTAGATTCCATATATATGCGTTAGCATATGGTATTTGTTTTTCTCTTTCTGACTTACTTCACTCTGTATGACAGACTCTAGGTCCATCCACCTCACTACAAATAACTCAAGTTCATTTCTTTTTATGGCTGAGTAATATTCTATTGTATATATGTGCCACATCTTCTTTATCCATTCATCTGTCAATGGACACTTACATTGCTTCCAAGTCCTGGCTATTGTAAACAGAGCTGCACTGAACACTGTGGTACATGACTCTTTTTGGATTATGGTTTTCTCAGTGTATATGCCCAGTAGTGGGATTGCTGGGTCATATGGTAGTTCTATTTTTAGTTTTTTAAGGAACCTCCATACTGTTCTCCATAGTGGCTGTATCAATTTACATTCCCACCAGCAGTGTATGAAGGTTCCCTTTTATCCACACCCTCTCCAGCATTTATTGTTTGTAGATTTTTTGAAGATGGCCATTCTGACTGGTGTGAGATGATACTTGCAGCTCCACTTATTCTACACAGTCAACTTATTTAATTTTGACACTCACCACTTTTATTCAACATAGTATTGGAAGTCCTAGCCACAGCAATCAGACAAGAAATAAAAGGAATCCAAATTGGAAAGGAAGAAGTAAAACTGTCATTGTTTGCAGATGACATGATACTATATGTAAAAAATCCCCAAGATGCCATCAAAAAAATAATAGTCATCAATGAATCCAGTAAAGTTCTAGGATACAAAATTAATATACAGAAATCTGCTGAATTTCTATACATTAACAATAAACTATCAGAAAGAGCATTTAATAAAACAATCCAATTTCCCATTGCATTAAAAAGAATAAAATACCTAGAAATAAATCTAACTAAGGAGGTAAAAGACCTATAACTGGACAGCTATAAAACACTAATGAAAGAAATTGAAGACAGCAGAACAAATGGAAAGATAACCCCTGTTCATGGATTGAAAGAATTAATATTGTTAAAATGTCCATAGTACCCAAGGTAATCTACAGATTCAATGCAATCCCTATCAAGATACCAATGGCATTTTTCATAGAACCAGAGAAAATAATTCTAAAATATGTTTGGAAACAAAAGACCCTGAATAGCCAAAACAATGTTGAGAAAGAAGAACAGAGATGAAGGTATCACACTCCCTGATTTCAAACTATACTACAAAGCTACAGTAATCAAAACAAATGGTACTGGCACAAAAATGGACACATAGACCAATGGAACAGAATAGAGAGCCCAGAAATAAACCCATGCTTACATGGTCAATTAATCTATGACAAAGTAGGCAAGAACATACAATGGGGAAAAGACAGCCTCTTCAATGAATGGTGTTAGTAAACCTTGACAGCTACATGCAAGAGTCAAACTGGACTACTTTTTCACACCATAAACACATATAAACTGAAAATGGATTAAAGAATTAAATGTAAGACCTGCAACTATAAAACTCCTAGAAGAAAACATAGCCAGCATGCTCTTTGACATTGGTCTTAGCAATATTTTTTTGATATATCTCCTCACAAGGGAAACAAAACAAAAATAAACAAGTGTGACTACATCAAAATAAAATGCTTTTACACAGTGAAGGAAACTATCAACAAAATGAAAAGGCAGCCTACTGAATGGGAGAAGATATTGGCAAACTATGTACCTGATATGGGGTTAATATCCAAACGACATATCTGATAAGGGGTAAATATCCAAAGAACTCATGCAACTCAACATAAAAAAATAGCCTGATTAAAAACTGAGCAGAGGACCTAAATAGACATTTTTCCAAAGAACTCAAATAGATGGCCAATAGCCACATGATAAGATGCTCAGCAACACTAATCATCAGGAAAATGCACAATTAGATAGCACTTCATACCTGTCAGAATGGTTATCATCAAAATGACAACAAATAACAAGTGTTGGCAAAGATGTGGAAAAAAGGCAACTCTAGAGCACTGTTGTTGGAAATGTAAATTAGTAAGCCATTAGGTAAAACAGTATGGAAGTTCCTCAAAAAATTAAAAGTAGAACTACCATAGGATCCAGCAATTTCACTTCTGGGTATTTTTCAGAGGAAAACAAAAACAGAAATTCAAAAGGATGTATGCACCCCTATGTTCATTGCAGTCTTATTTCCAATAGCCATGATATAGAAGCAACCTACATGTCCATCAACAGATGAATGGATTAAAGAGTATGTGATGTATGTGTGTATATACACATACATAAACAATGAAATATTACTCAGCCATACAAAGGAATAAAATCTTGCCATCTGCAACAATATGGATGGACTTAGAGGGTATTATGCTAACTAAAATAAGTCACACAGAGAAAGACAAATACCATATGATTTCATTTATGTGTGGAACCTGAAAAACAAAACAAAACAAATGAACAAACATAACAGAATAGAAACAGACTCATAGATACAGAGAACAAACAGGTGGTTGCCAGAGAGGAGGGGTTTGGAAGGATGAGTAAAACAGGTGAGAATAAGCACTACAAACTTCTAGTTACAAAATAAATAAGTCAAAAGGATGAAATGTACAGCATGGGGAATATAGTTAATAATATTGTAATAATTTTGCATGGTGACAGATATTACTAGACTTGTTGTGGTGATCATTTTGCAAATGTATAGAATTATCAAATCACTATGTTGTACACCTGGAACTAACATAGTATTGTGGGTCAATTACACTTCAATTAAAAAAAAAAGAATGAGTGCTTCCTCATGTATTATCTTCCTCTTTTATTGCTTACCAGTTCCTAATCTATATCCATTTTGCAACTGGGCAGTTTTTCTTTTCTGTTTCTTTCAAAGGAAATTATTTATACATTGTACCAAAATTTGTGTTATATAAAATGTAAATATTTTCCCATCTTTTTAGTTTGTAATATTGTATCATAAGGATGTTTTGTTTTAATGGAGTCAAGTTTTTTTTTCCTTTATGACTCTCACTTCCCTCGTCATGCTCAGAACTTTAATTAGCCCAAGGCCATAAAGATATTTTTCTATATTTTCTTCTAATACTTTTGTAGTCTAGAATCATATCTAGGTCTTTAAACCATCCTGAATTTACTTTTGTGAAGTATGATTCCATTCTTTTTTTCAAATATAAACAAGCAAATTTTTAACTTCTCTGAGCCTCAGTTTCCTTAGTTGTAAAATGAGGGTAATGTATTTACCTCACCAATGCTTTACTAAGATTAAAAGAGATTATGTTTTTAAATTATCTGGCACAGTCCTTGGCATATAAGAAATGTTTACCACAAGTTACTTGTATCTGAAAATATATTTAACATACTTAATAAATTGTCATTATGTTAAATATATATGTTAATAATATATTTAAGAATTAACATAATATTTAACAAAAAGCAGGACTACCACTGTAGATCATGAAAACTACCACTGGAGAAATTCAGTTTTTATATAACAGACAATAGGTTAGTCATACGTAGAAACCATGGCTACCAGACATTTTGACTGCTTCTAAAGTATGTGAGGTACAGAAGGATTTTAATATTTATAGAGAATTTACAATATGGCAGGAACTGTTTTAAGTACTATATAGGTATTCTTTCAATGTCCCCTCAAATATAACACTATTAGGTACTTTTATCTCCATTTTCAAATGGGGGAATTGAGGCATGAGAAATTAAGTAATTTTTGTGAGGTTACATAGTAAGTTATCAGTAGAACCAAAGTATGGACCCAGGCAGACTGACTCAAAAGCTAGTGCTCTAGTCACAAGGCTAAGCTGCATCTATAATATCCCAAGAGGTAGGTATTATTCCCCCAAACAAAAGAAGACTCCAAACTTAGGGAAGTAAAGTCATTTGTCCAAAGTTCAAAACCAACTTTATTGACCAAGTCTTTCGACTCCTGACACCAGTTCCAATTAGACGATCTCTGATGTTAAGCAATAAATACCAAAATGCCTGTAGGCCAGGTACTCTGCTAGAAGCCAGGGATACAGAAATAAACAAAGCACAGTTGCTGTCTGCAAGTATACACAATATATTATAAAGTTACAGGAGGAAAGACCCTAAATCAATTGAGGACAAAATGGGGTGAGGCTGGTGAGAGAATACTTCTAAGAGGAAGTGATGTTTGAACTATTTAAATGAACCCAAACAGACAGAGAGAGGTGACCTTGAGCACAGAGAAAAGTAGAAGGCATGTGAGAGAGAACACCCTCTATAAATCATCATTGGATGGTATATTAAATAATAATTCTCAACTTCTACAGAATATAATTTTCATAGGAAAGGGCTTCCTCTGGAATACTGAAAACAAAACAAAAAAGATGTACACAGAAAACTGTAGTATTTCAGCCTAGATGAAAACTTTGATTCCATAAAAGCTCATTTGTAATTTGTCCTTAGTCGATCTCAAATACTAATAATGGGATATAGTGGGCCCTTCTTCCAGTGTACTCATAATATTCTTCACAACAGTCACATGATAAAAACTTGATAAAAACTCACTTTACCTATACTACAGCAGGGATATCCAAAATAAGGCAAAATCGAAAGAATTCCTCTCAAACTCAGTCTTGTTATGAATAGTGCTGGATTTGCAATTATAGAGTTATAGAAATGAACAGAATTATAAAGGTTATCTACTTCAATTCTCTCATTTCAGATGAGACTGAAACCAAGAAAGATAAAATTATTTGTCTAAAATGACACGGCTATACACAGTTGGCAGAACCCACATATTCTGTCTTTAAGAAAGCTACAATGAAGGGACCTTTTAAAATCCATTTTATTTGAAGCTTAACATGCGATTTAGCATGGGCATAAAAAACTACTGTGCCCATTTAAAGACATGAGTTTCCATGTTGCCAAAGACTCCACATATAGAAACATACTTACTTAGACAGTCTTTCAATGGTCTGCATGTGAACATTATTATGGGTTTGGGAAAGCACAGCTTCATGCTGAGCACATTTCAAACAAAGACCACCAACACGGTTAGAAATATTAGCAGCAAGAAGAGACTCTTTATGCTTTAGTCGCTCTTTAAGATCTTCACAATTTTTCTGATATTCAACTAGGTCTTTCCTAAAAAGAAGGGAAAAAAGTTCCAGCAAATGGCCAGGTAAAAGTACACTACTTCTAAATGTATCATCATAGTAATAACTACTATCATTTACTGGTGCTTACCTTATTAGGTGCTTTACATACAGTACCTTATTAGTTCTTACCACAGCCCTAAAATGTAAGTGTAATTATCCTAATTGACACTTTGAATAAAATGAGCCTTGAAAATATTAAATTTCAAGTTGTTTTAAGATTTTAACAGATTAGTCTGCCTCTGATACTGGCTTTTTTTTCACAGGATCCTATCTCCACACAAAAAAATAAAACTCCAAACACAAATCCTAAATAGTTTCTCTTAATAAAGGGGTGGAGCAACATAACACAATATCCTTGAATTGAGGGAAATACCCTATTTCAAATGTTCACCCCTTAAAATTTGTAAAGACAACCTTAAAAGATCACATAAAGAAAATGGATTTTATGCATGAGTAATTTATTACTGTTCATTTTTCTTCAGTAAAAAAAAAAGAAAATTATCCAGAGACACAGATGTAGAGAACAAATGTATGGACACCAAGGGAGGAAAGCAGTGGGTGGGGGAGCAGTGGTGGTGGTGGGATGAATTGGGAGATTGGGATTGACATATATACACTAATATGTATAAAATAGATAACTAACAAGAACCTGCTGTATAAAAAAATAAATAAAATAAAATTCAAAAAAAATTATCTAATCTACAAAGAACTGCTTCAAAAGAGAGTGGGCTACAGAAAGAAGCTAGAACTTGCCAGACATAAGATTTCATAAGTAGCAGCTATTAGCTGGAAATATGCAGCTTGGTAAAGAAAGGGCTGAGGAACTGTGTGTGTGTGCTCTTTGTTTGTTTTAATGGGATAGCTCTTGGATGAGGTTTTTCTCCAAGTTGACTTGTCAAGGATTAAAAGACCAGTATATGGGTTGTATTTTCCTCCCCCTCCCCAAAAAAGCTTTGGTAAAGTCAACTTGGGTAAACTGAGCTTCCTTGCATACACATCCCTTTCATGTTGTATTTTTTTAAAACTTCCTAACTTAAAAAGGAAAAAGTTGTTCTTAAATTCTTAGACTGCTGAAGGCAGGCACTTTATCTCTGGCTCAGACTACTCTCTGCTGTTTCTATTAAATTCAGAGATTTATAGCCATCCTAATTTGTTCACTGTCACAAAGGAGAAGCCAATAATCAAGACACCTGGCTGTCACATACTACCTCGACTCTTGGGATTTAGGGGGCTTTGAGACAGCCTGGGAGAGGTGGGAAAGATCTACAGGAAATCTAAGGGTTAAAAAAAGCTAATCTAATGACACGCTGAAGCAGAAAAATAGGAGCTGTTGATGTCCTATTCCCAAGATGATATCTACAACATAATAAGTTTTCTTTCTACTTATCATGTAGAAAAAGTCTGACTTTCAAAGGCTTAAAAAGAACTTTAGAAGTACATTCCAAAGTCAGAGTCTCCATTACTATTTCTGTCAGGTTCAAATTCAAAACACTCAAGTAGATTCAGTTACATGAAATGGCAAAAAGAAAATTAAAAACAAATAGGTAACATAAAACCAGAGTTTATAAGAGTAGTGATTTTATTTCTTTCTTTAAGAAAATGCTGCTTCAAATAATCTTAAATTATACTAAAAGAAAATGAGGAAACAGAAGAATGCAGGAAACAAAGTCTGGTCCATTGCAAAGTGACGTTTTAATGTAATTAAAGATTGCATAGTTGAATTGTGAATGAGACAAAATAAGTCACATTCCCAAAAATATAATGACCTAGAAATATATCACTTTAAAAACTGAAGAACCAAAACACAATAGAAATCAACATATAGCAAATCAAGAAACCAAAAATTAGACCACCTTTTAAAAGTTTAGGTTTCTTCATGAAAGCTCTAGTAAAGATCTCTAGAGAAATCCTCAACCTTATGAGGCATGAAAAGCATAAGAGTATATTAAAATAAATGAATAATAACATTTGCAACAAAAGCCATGAGTTCTGGTTCTTAGTATTACTCTAGTTATGTTTCTAGACAATGTACAGCCTGGAAGATGTTAAATTTTATTTCAAATTGGACTTATTAAAATAAAATTATAAAAATATTTTAAAGGTTATTCCACTTGAAAATATTTCATTACCACTATTTCAATTAACCTTTAATTTAAAAAAATTAACTCCTATCTTTTCCTACTCATATAACAAAGCACTAATGGTTAATCTATAATATATAGGTTTTATTGGGATTTTTGATAACATATCAAAAAGTACATGAAAATTCATATATACTCAAATTCACCATGTATACAAATACTCAAACTATTATATTATTGTTGCAATTTAAAAATTAGACGAAGACTACCTACAGAGGAAAAAAATACTTGCTTGTAATTTGAAAATTAAAGTGCTTTATTTATACTATTTTATTTTAAAAACATAATTTCCATAAGAGCAACTTCTGATTCTTTTTTCTATGGGAAAACACAAATATTTTACAACTGATAAAGGGATAAAATTTATAATTTAGCTCACAGTTCTTTGAAATGGGATTTGAAAAAGGACTTCACAAATCCCCTTATCCTTTACCATTCTTGGCAAATTTCATATATTGCATATAAAATATCATCAAGTAACTCCTATACTGACTAAAACTGGCATTTCAGCAAACATTCAAACATATTTTTAACATCATTATGGTTTTGCCAATAACTTTAAATAGATGATAATACTTTACCTCAAAAACATCAATTGAGATTCCAGGATTTTACTCTTTTCCTCATAAGTAAGTTTTAGTCTCTCCTTTAGAAAAGAAAAAAAAAAGTATATTTCTCCATGCCCTGTGTTTTATAAGCAAATTTTAATTATTAATATTAAATTCATTTCTTTTTACCCAAGAGGAAAATCATTGTGTCCCCTCTGGAATCACGTTCCCTAGTCCACCCCAAATACTCTTATTTTTATTGAGCGGAAGCCTGCAGAGAACTACTGAGTCATAAAATGGTGATTACTAACAAAAATTTTTTTTCAAAATTGCATACATCAGTTCTTATTTTTAAAAAAGTGTGACTCTAGGCAAAACCAATTATAACCTGTAAGGTCCATGAGGACAAGAAACAAATCTTCCTGGAATCTCCCATCGTGACTGCTGCATAGCTGACATACCAAAAAATATGTGCCGGATGAATGATAAAAAGGATGCTATAAATCACAGGACGACAGACCAAAGTGATATACAATCTACAAGCCTCTGCTGACATCCAGTTTTTCTTTAATTCAACATATATTTATTGGGTTTCTAAGACGAAGACACCACTAACCTCCAGGAGATTTAAGAAGGAACAGAAAGACAGATGAACAATTACAACTATTTATAATTTACTCTAATGAAAATACAGAAGGTAAAATGAAATCAGAAAGGCAGGAACTTGTAATTCAGCTGAAGAGAAGTACAGAAGCCTTCATTGGAGGAGATGCAAAGACTTGAAGGATGATTTCCAATAGAGCAAAAGGCACAGAAGCTGGAGAAGGCATGCTATATATTTGGCCAATCAGTATCACTAGAATGTAGATTGCTAGGTGGAAGCGTAGATAGAGATGGGCTGATTAGGTAAGGTGGTCAGTGAGAAGAATAAAAATATGAAGACTTTTATTTAGTCTATACAACTAAATAAAAGTCTCTATGTAGTTGATGTATTAGATGGACATTGAAATCTTTTTATCAGTATTGAATCTTAAATTACTCTGAAGTGTGGAAAAAGGGGATCATCACAAATGAAGACATTGCAAATAAACATCAATAGGTGAGAGATAAGTGCATGAACAAGAGAAATCAAGCAACAAAGATAAAAAAGATTTAGTACAAAGCAGTATAAAAGTAAAATTGAATTTTTTTCTCTTTAGTGTTAAATTTTATTTATTTATTTTTCTATAAATTTATTTATTTTATTTATTTATTTTTGGCTGCATTGGGTCTTTGCTGCTGTGCGCGGGCTTTCTCTAGTTGTGGTGAGCAGGGGCTACTCTTCATTGAGGTGCACAGGCTTCTCATTGCGGTAGCTTCTCTTGTTGTGGAGCATGGGCTCTAGGCACATGAGCTCAGTAGTTATGGCTCACAGGCTCTAGAGGGCATGTTCAGTAATTGTGGTGCACAGGCTTAGTTGCTCTGCGGCATATGGGATCTTCCCCAAACAGGGCTTGAACCCATGTCCCATGCATTGGCAGGCGGATTCTTAACCATTGCGCCACCAGGGAAGTCTTAGTGTTAAATTTTATTTTGTTTTATTTATTTTTTTATTAAAGTATAGTTGATTTACAATATTGTATATGTTTCAGGTCCACAGCCAAGTGATTTAATTATATACATTTTTTCAGATTACATTCCATTATAGGTTATTATGAGATATTGAATATAATTCCCTGTGCTATACAGTAAATCCTTCTTGCCTATTTATTTTATGCATAGGAGTTTGCATCTGTTAATCCCATACTCCTAATTTGTCTCTCCTTCCCTCCCTCGGTAACCATAAGTTTGTTTTCTATGTCTGTGAGTCTATTTCTGTTTTGTATATAGATTCATTTGTATTATTTTTTAGATTTCACATATAAGTGATATCATATAGTGTTTGTATTTGTCTGCCTGACTTACTTCACTAAGTATAATATTCTCTAGGCCCATCCATGTTGCTGCAAATGCAATGTTTCATTCTTTTTATGGCAGAGTAATATTCCATTTTATCTATGTATATATATATACACATATCTTCTTAAGCCAATTGTCTGTTGATGGGCACTTGAGTTGTTTCCACGTCTTGGCTATTGTAAATAGTGCTGCTATGAACATTGGGGTGCATGTGTCTTCTCAAATATGAGGTTTCATTTTTTTCAGATAAATACCCAGGAGTGGGATTGCTGGATCATATGGTAGCTCTATTTTGAGTTTTTTAAGGAACCTCCATCCTGTTTCCCATAGTGGCTGCACCAGTTTACATTCCCTCCAACAGTGTATGAGGGTTCCCTTCTCTCCATACCCTCTCCAGCATTTATTATTTGTAGACGTTTTGCCTCTCACTGTTCTGGCCTCTCCTGTTGCGGAGAACAGGCTCTGGTTGCACAGGCTCAGCGGCCATGGCTCACAGGCCTAGCCGCTCCGCGGCATTTGGGATCTTCCCAGAACGGGGCACAAACCCGTGTCCCCTGCATCAGCAGGCAGACTCTCAACCACTGAGCCACCAGGGAAGCCCCTATTTGTAGACTTTTTGATAATGGCTATTCTGACCAGTGTGAGGTGATAACTCATGGTGGTTTTGATTTGTATTTCTCTAACAATCTCTTTTCATGTGCCTGTTGGTTGTCTGTATGTCTTCTTTGGGAAAATGTCTATTTAGGTCTTCTGCCCATTTTTTTATTGGGTTGTTTGTTTTTTTGATATTGAGTTATATTAGCTGTTTGTATTTTTGGATATTAACCCCTTGTTGGTCACATCATTTATAGATATTTTCTCCTTTTCCATAGGTTTTGTTGCTGGTTTCCTTTGCTGTGCAAAAGCTTTTAGGTCCCACTTGTTTATTTTTGCTTTCATTTCTTTTGCCTTGGGAGACTTATCTAAGGAAATATTGCTACAATTTATGTCAGAGAATGATTTGCCTATATTCCCTTCTAGGCTTTCTATCATGTCATGTAAAGTTGACAGAATTTCATGATTGAATAGATGTGGGGGAGAAAAAGACATTAAAAATAACCCTGGGTTGCTGAATTGAGCAACCAGGTGAAAGCTGATGCTAAAGATTTTTCCAGACTGAGAAAAGGAGGTAAATAGAACCATTAAAATGTTCAACTAATTCAAAAGAAGGCAGAAAAAAAAAAGGTGAAGAAATAGTAGATGGGGTAAAAAAAGACACAGCGAGATAGTGGATTTAAGCCCAAGTATATAAATAATCACATTTAAAGGAAAGATATTGTCAGATTGGATAAAAAAAGCAAAACTCAACTATATGCTGTCCACAAGAAACGCATATTAAATATGAAAATACAACTATGTTAAAAGTAAAAGGATAGGGGAAAAATACCCTGCTAACACTACTTTCAAAATAAAGTAGGAATCAGTCAAAATACAAAAAACCATGTGCTTTTCTCTATACCAGCATTGAGGAGTTATAAAATGAAAAATTTTAAATATGTATGTTGTTTATGATAATATCATAACTAGTCTAGAAATTAATTCTAAAGAAAGATGTGTAAGACCTTTACTCAGAAATTATAAAAGATTATTGACAAAAATTAAAGATGACCTAAATAGAGTGATACATGATTTTAATATTTCCCAATATATTACTGTAAAGATATCAATTCCTCCCCCCAAAAAATGACCTATACCTTAAAATGTAATCTCAATCAAAACCACTTAATGGCTTTTTGAAACTTGACAAATTAACTCTAAAATGTACTTGTAAATGCAAAAGGCAAGAAACAGTCAGGACATTCTTCAGGTCAATGAACGATGTTGGAAGACTTGGTCTACCAGATGCAGGGTTATAAGAATCAAGACAGAATAGTAGTAGCACAAAGAAGTAGTAGCACAGACACCAAGGAAATAAAACACAAAGCCCAGAAACAGACTCACACATATACACACACCTGATTTATAACAAACGTGGCAGGCAAATGATTGTCTTTTCAACAGTGGTGCTGTGATATATAAATAACCCTATGGAAGAAGTAACCCCCTACACTTCACATCAGATACAAAAATAAATTCCACATACACTGTAGTTCTAAATGTAAAAAGCAAGATTATAAAGTTTCTGAAAGATAATATAGGAGAATATCTTCATGACTTGGGGGTAGGGAAACACTTTTTATATAGGACACAAAAGGCACTAAAAAAATAAAGGGAAAACACTGATAAATTGGACCACATTAAAATTAAGAAATTCTAATCAAGAAAGAGAAAACGAAAACTCTCAAGAGAGTTCCAAGGCAAGCCATAAAAGTAAGAAAATATGTTTTAACAGATATAACCAACAAAGGGCTTGTATCCATAATATATTAAGAACTTCAAAAAAACATTGACAGATAATTCAAAACAATAAGTAGGATATTAGAACAGGCATCTCACAAAAGAGCACATCAAATGGCCAATAAATATATGAGAAGATATTCAATCACATGAGTAATCAGAGAAATGAAAATGAAAAACACAATGAGATGGCACTACAAGCCCATCAGAAAAACAGAATATCAAGTGTTGGCAAGGATACAGGGCAATGGTATCACTCATATGCTGCTGACAGAAGTGTAAACTGGTAAAAACCACCTTCGAAAAGTTTGCCCTTATCTCTCAAATCGAACATATATATACACTACGACCAACAGTGCCACACCAAGGTACATACCCAACGTAAATGTATACAACGCACACCAATAGACATATAAAAGAATGTTCACAGCAGCAATATTCACAATAGCCCCTGAAAACTGAAAAAATATAAATGTCTTTCAACAATAGAATGGATACATAGATTGTGTTATAGTCATACAGTAGACCCATCAATGAAAATAAACAAACTTCTAACACATGCAACTACATGTATGAATCTATCAAATATAATGTTGAACAAAAAAGTCTAGACAAAAAAGAATATGTACTACGTGATTCAATTTATGTAATGTTTTAAAAGCCAGGCAGAAATCAATTCGAGTGTTTGGGGATCATGCTTAGAGATCAATTTTCATAAAAGTCAAGATAGTGATTAGCTTTAAGAGAATGAAGGGGCAGTGACTGGGAGTGGGCATGAACAGGGCTTCTGGGACATGGTAATGTTAGACATCTTACAGGTGACAATTATATGCTTGTTCATTTGGAGATATATCATTAAGCTGTACGTTTTTGTTTTGCACACTTTTCTGAATTTATGTTAAATTGTTTCATTAGAGGGCTTCCCTGGTGGTGCAGTGGTTGAGAGTCTGCCTGCTGATGCAGGGGACATGGGTTCGTGCCCCGGTCCGGGAAGATACCACATGCCGCGGAGCATCTGGGCCCGTGAGCCATGGCCGCTCAGCCTGCACGTCTGGAGCCTGTGCTCCGCAACGGGAGAGGCCCGCATAATGCAAAAAAAAAAAAAAATTCTTTCATTAGAAAAATCAAAGGATGGTATGATCAACTAACGTACATATTACAGAATGCTGCTCCAAGGTTCAGGAAGATGAGGACTGATATGTGGAGGTTATTAATGACCTTGAAAAGAAACATTTTAGGGGAATATAGGTGGGGAGAAGCTCAAATAAAGTATGTTGAAGAGAGAATGGGAGGTTGAGAACAGAGGCATGAGTATAGACAACTGTTTGGAAAGACGTTGGGATGAAGGGGAGCAACTGGGTGATAGTTCAAAGGAAATGTAGGACGAAGAGAATATATTTTGTGTTTGTTTGCTTTGTAGATGGGAGCTAGTAAAGCACATATTTGGCTGAAAATAAACCAGTCATGAGGGATAAAAGATACAAGAACAAGAGGAGGTAAGTTTAAGAGTGAAATCCTTGAAAAAAGTGAGAAAGATTTGGAACATAAAGCACACAAATGCACACAGATGTGACCTTTGACACACACAGGATAAAAACAATGAACCTATAATAGTTATAAATAGAACACTAAGAGAAGACATAAGAGGGAAAATAATTCTAATGTGAGAAAAGGAGGAATGGAAGCATGTAATCAGGGAAGGTAGAATGGGAGGGGACACTTGAACTAAGTTTGGCAGGCTGGAAACATTTAAATATGTAGAGGATAAGAAGGAAACATTTTAGGTAGGGATGATTGCATAAACCAAAGTCAATTCTTCAAAGAGAAATGGAATTGGGAAATAAGTTTATGAAGTAGCAAGTAGTGAGTAGTCTGCATGCTTATAGCCAATACTTGTGAACATGACAGAAGAGTGAGAAGTGAGTCTGGAAATGTAGTTTGAAGTAAATTGTAGATGGCTTGGGAGATTGGTCTTAATCCTATGGGTATTAAGTAGATATTATAGTTTATTCAGCTGGAAAAAAACATATAATTTAGTCTTTCAGATTTTTTTTTTTAAAGAAAGGAACTCTTTCCTAAATAGTAGAATAAAGCTTGGATTAGGGAATGAGAAAGAGCAGGGAGATTTGGGCCAGAAAGAGCCTTTAGAAAACTATAACAACACCTGTAGATGATAATGACAGCAGAACTGTGATTCCCTCTATATTCCCTAGAACATTCTATTTTTGGTGTTGTTTTTACCCAGATCAGAGGACTTAAAAGTATCATTTGATCTTAAAATAGAATTACTTTAGACTCTTTGGGAAATTAGGACATTCAAAAGCATCTGTGTATAGGGGGAATTTAGAAAGCCACAAACATGCCCAGGGAAAATGCATGCTCAGAAAAGTCCTAAGAAGACCTGAAGCTTTCACTCAGGCTGATCTCTAGGCTCAGAGCAAGCCTAGCTGAATGGTGAAGACCAGCACAGCCAAACTGCAAAGACTTGGAGAGTTGGTTTTTCTATTTTGGGGGGCTTTTTGGTGTTTTTCTTGTTGTTGTTTGTTTCAGCTCCTGGCAAAGAAATCTGTCAAACATCAGCTGACCATGAGCTAATGAAACAGAGACCTCAATGATCACACATGACAAGGAATAGTTTCTACAGAAATAGTTTGGAAAACTCTTAAAAGAAAAGGACTACTACAGCCTTCAACAATAAAAAAAACAACAAACCTTAAAAAAATGGGATATCTGATTTCCAGAGTTACCACAGTATAACACTTCAATGCTCAATTTTCAACAACAAAAAAAATCACCAGGCATACAAAGAAAGAGGAAAACATGGCTCACTCAATGAAATAGAATAAATTTACAAGAACCATGCTAATGAAACTATAGACATCAGACTTACTAGACCAAAACTTTAAAACAACTGTCTTAAATATGCTCAAAATGCTAAGAGAAAACATGGACAAAGAACTAAAGGAAGTCAGGAAAACAAATTATAAAAGGGAACCAAACTAATTCTGGAGATGAAAACAACTAAAAACTAAAATGAAAAATTCACTAAAGAGATTTTAGGGATGATATGGGCAGCAGAACAAAGAATCAGTAAATCTGAAGATAGGAAAATTGAAATTATTGAGTCTGAGAAGCAGAAAGAAAAAAGAATGAAGAATTACCAAATGATCCAACAATTCCATTTCTGAGTATATACCCAAATGCCTTGAAAGTATGGCCTCAAACAGATACTTGTGCATCAATGTTCATAGCAGCCTTATTCACAATAGCCAATAGGCTGAAACCCCCCCAAATCCATTAACAAATGAATGGATAAACAAAGTGTGGTATATATGTACAATGGAATATTATTCACCCTTAAAAAGAAATGAGGGGCTTCCCTGGTGGCACAGTGGTTGAGAATCTGCCTGCCAATGCAGGGGACATGGGTTTGGGCCCTGGTCTGGGAGGATCCCACATGCCGCGGAGTGACTGGGCCCATGAGCCACAACTACTGAGCCTGCGCATCTGGAGCTTGTGCTGCGCAACAAGAGAGGCCGCGACAGTGAGGGGCCCGTGCACCGTGATGAAGAGTGGCCCCCACTCACTGCAACTAGAGAAAGCCCTCGCGCAGAAACGAAGACTCAACACAGCCAAAAATAAATAAATAAAATTTTAAAAAAAGGAATAAAATTATGATACATGTTACAACATGGATGAAACTTGAAAACTCTATGCTAAATGAGACAAGCCAGATGAAAGGAGAAATATTATTTGATTCCACTTACGTGAAGTACCTAGAATAGGCAAACTCAAACACAGAAAGTAGAAGAGGTTACCAAGGGTTGCAAGGAGAAGTGAATGGGAGTTATTGTTTAATGGGTAGAGTTTTTGTTTGGGATAATGAAAAAGTTCTGGAAATGAATGGTGTTGATGTTGCACAACACTGTGAATGTACTTAGTGTAAATAAATTATACACCTAAATTTTTAAATGGTTAAAATAGCAAATTTTGTGTTATATATATTTACCACAATAAAAAAGTACCCAAAAAAGTAGATGCCTAAGAGAGAAGTACCCAAATACTCACCAGTTCTAGTTTCCATTTTTCAGCCTCACTAGCAGATGCAGCTTTGTTAATATCTGCATTCCCATGGGAAAATGATCTCTTGGCAGCTTCATCCACCCTAGAATCTTCACCTGTTGTAATCCAAGAATTCTGTATGTTTCCCTAAAATAAAATGTGAAAGTACTTGCATTCAACCTTTAACTTTAAATCAATATACATACTTTACAAATGGAATACTGATTATTATCTGTGATGAAAGGAATAAGAAAAAGAGCAGATGCTTCTAAATACAAATCAAGAATTATTTTACACTTTCAAGCTATTAGGGTCATATTCCAAACAAGTGTTACAAAGTCACATTCCTATAGGTATAGGCAATAATGTAAATGAGCAAAGAGGGGTAGATATCAGTATATTGAACAAATGAACTTATCTCTTACTTCTTTGAAGACATATACTCTTGAAACACATAAACCTCTCTTGGTTTGTTTTTCATTTTCCACATTTCATAAAGGCATGACTAATAATAATAATAATACATATGATGTTTATGTTTACTATGTGCCAGACACCGTTTTATGTCTTCCACATATATTAACACATTTAATCATTACAACAATCCTATGAGAGAAGTTTCACTGTTATCTCCATTTTATAGATGGGGAAACTGAGTCACACAGAGTAACTGCTAAAAGTCACAGAGGTAGAAAGCGGCTAATAGGTGGCAGAGCTAGGATCTGAATCCTGGCATTCTAGCTCCAAAGTCCTAAACCACTATGCTCTTCTGCCTTTTCAGAAAATTATTTCTCTTCAATAAGAAAAACAGTGCATGGTGATAAATAGAACTGACATGCAGCCTGAACGTCAAGGACTCAGAAAGTAATGGTTGGGGCCATGACAGAGCAACCAAAGGAAGTAGTCACTACTCAGTTTCAGTCAATGGCTGCCATGTGGGAATACCAACTCACATTACCAAAAAATCTTTTGATTTTTAAAAAGATGAGGCAGAAATCTGGCTCTTCAACTGAAACAGTGTTAAATATTGAGTCAGTTTTTCAAACAAACAAAACATGCCTACAGACTGAATTTGGTGAACCCACTGTCAGCTTGCGAACTTTGGCATTCTTTCAACATTCAATGAAATAAGCAGCCCAAAGAACTGGGTGATTTATGTGTGAATCAAGAACTAAAATACTTATATTAATTTATTCAACAAGTAATTATTGAACTCCTGCTAAGGGCCAAGGGACACAGTAGTATTAATAAGAGAGGACATGTCCCCAAACACAGAAGTATACTGCAGTGTCATATGTTAGAATGTAGTAAACTGCATTCATCCAAAGTAGTATTCTGAGATTCTATTCCATATTCTTTGGGAAGTTCAGTTTAATGCAAACATCTGTGTAGTACCTACTATGTTCAGGCACTGTGCTAAAAGCTTGGGGAGGGGGGTAAAAATGAGCAAGACCAATATTATCCTCAAGGAGTTTACAGACTAATGAAGAAGAGAAACACCCAAGCAGGTAATTTCAATTTAACAAGGCAAGTGCTAGGCCAGAGGTGTGCATGGGGGATTACGCCAGAACAGAAGAGGGATACTAAGAGCAACTGGAGATTCAAGGAAAGTTTTCTGGAGAAGTTTTGACACTGGTATGATATCTGAAGGGTGAAAAAGAGTAAGCTAGATGGGAAGGGCATGCCAAGAAGAGAGAACATCATGAGAAAACTCACAGAGGCGTGAAACAGCATGGTGCCTGCCAGAGACCTGTAGGCAATTCAGCATTACTAAAGGTTGAAGCACAAGGCAATGAATGTCAGAAGATGAAGCTCTAACTGTTCACAACAGCCAAAATATGGAAACAACCTAAATGTCCATCGACAGATGAATGGATAAAGATGATGTTGTACATATATACAATGGAATACTACTCAGCCATAAAAAAGAATGAAATAATGCCATTTGCAGCAACATGGATGCAACTAGAGATTATCATACTAAGTAAAGTAAGTCAGAAAGAGAAAGACAAATACCATGATACCACTTATATGTGGAATCTAAAGTATGGCACAAGTGAACCTATCTACAAAACAGAAACAGACTCACAGACATAGAGAACAGACTTGTGGTTACCAAGGGGGAGGAGGGAGGGAGAGGGATGGACTGGGACTCTGGGGTTGGTAGACGCAAACTATTACATTTAGAATAGATAAATAACAAGGTCCTAATGTATAGCACAGGGAACTATATTCAATATCCTGTGATAAACCATAATGAAAAAGAATATAAAAAAGAATGTCTGTATGTGTATAACTGAGTCACTTTGTGTACAGCAGAGTTTGGCACAGCATTGTAAATCAACTATACTTCAATAAAAAAATTAAAAAACAAAAAAAGGAAGAAGCTAGAGAGTTAAATAAGGGTCTGAAACGTAAAGCGTGCAATGTTAATAAGCTTGAACTTGATTCTGTAGGTAGGGAAAAAATCACCCAAGATGTGATTGCATTCAAAATAGTCTTGCAGAGCAATGAAGGAGGGTGGTACTAATTTCCTACGGAGAAATTGGAGACAGTGTGTAGACTATAGATCACTGACTTATGATATAAAATATTGTTATTCTTTGGAAAGAAGTGCTAATCTAATTGACACTTTGTTCTTTCACAGATAGCTTTTAAAAAACTCGAATGATATTTGACCAAGATTTCAAAAATCAAATTACATTTACATCCCTGAAGATCACTGAAAACCTTTGATTTCTTAACTGAGGGGAGGGGTTGGAATGGACGGGGATGAGAAGAGACATGGAAAGAAATGGCTCAGAAATTTTCTACTTTAAAAAAAATCTCCTAGATCTTTGATTGACCACACATGCCAAATTTTCTAATAAAAAGCATATTTTAATATAATTTTTTGAACTCTCAAGAAAATCCCCTTAAGAAGGAAAAATGATGAAAAATGAAGATGGAAATGAAGTACTCTTTGAATGGTTTTAGTTTTTTAGAAATAATCTGCTTGCTTCTTCAACTGCTAGGTCATAAACTAGGCTAAAAGCTCAAAGTCATGTAGGCTGCCATCCAAGTCCCAGTCCATTGCAAACGAAGATGGTTTGGTTCAATATTGACAAGCTATTCTTAATCTAGGCAGAAAGGCAGTGTAATTCGAGGCCAGGTAGATGGATTTGTGGAGTCAGATAGTCCTTTGTTTGAGTCCCAGCTTTGTGACATTAGACCAGTTGCTTTGGTTACTTAACTGCTGTGTACCTTAATTTAATCACCTGAAAATAGACATAACAACACCTGTCTTGTGTGGCTATCATAAAATGGAAATAACATAATGTAAAGAAAGTACTTGATACAGTACCTGGCATATCACAGCCATGTAGTCATCAATAAATACTAATTCCTACTATATAACTATTTCAATTCTTTTTCCAAAGAAAGCATTAAGAAACTTTGAAAATATATATTCAAATCTGCCAACAGCTTTGGCAAGATTTACCATCAACATGGTAATAGGCTCATTAAAAAGAGTGCAGAAAAAAAAGAAGATAATATCTCTTGATCTGTTTATATTCAAGATATTCTAAATAGTTTCATTTACCTCAAAACTCTCAATACAACACCATGCATAGGTTGCTGAAATGCCTCAATTCACCTACACAAGTAAAAAGTGGGGGCAACAATTCTGTAACAACAAAATAACACAGAAGACTAACATTAAAATAGATATCAAGGTCACCTGACACATCTGCAACAACTGTTTCAATATTAGCACTATGTTTTAGCTCATGTGAATGTTTAAACAAAAACCTCTCTACAACTTTATCCTTTCTATAATCTGTATATCTGTAGTTTTCTTTAGCAAGTTTCCTTTGTTCACATGGCAAAGCATGTGAGCGTTTACCATCATTTCCTTCCCCTTTTGCATTACTCACTTCTCTTGCCCTCTGATTCACTTGTCTGCCTAATTTCCTTTCTTATTTCACTTCCCCATCTTCCACTTCTTTCCATTGTATAAATATTGAAGACTATGAATAACTGAGTCACTGTTCGCTGCATATTTGGAGGAAAAGCAAAAGAATATACTTATTTTAAAAATGAACTTACTTCTAAGTACTTTCTATATGGCTATATCATTTTCAAATTGACACCAAAATAATAAGAAACTAAGATGAAATTTTTAAGTACTAATATTAATAATATAATAATATAAGCTGTGATTAACTACATCCCATAGCAAAGGAGTAAAAAACATTTTGAAGGCAAAAGTATCTCTGATAATTCATAAAAAGATATTAAGCTTAAACTTTATTTAAATATCATCATAAAAATTTTATGTCACAGAATTATAGAGATCATCTAATTCTCTGTTCCTCAAAATGTGCTCCACTGATACTAGACTCACTTTGGCAGCTTGCTAATAATTCATATTTTTAACTCAAAGACTTAGCCCAGACCAACTGAACCAGACTCTCAGGGAATGAAGCCCAGGATCTGCACTGTCAGCAAATATCCCAAGTGACTGTCATTCACATTAAAGGTTAAGAACTGCTAATATTGGTGAATTTCTCAAATGCCAATAAATAAACAGAGGACTCATGAGGTTTCATGCTTGAAAGTCCCATAAAATTACTTGTTCAACACCCAGCTTGTTAGGGACAATGGGAAGATTAACATTTTGAATCTTGGACCCTCAGGTCAGTGTTCTTCCTGCTACACCATGCTAACTAGACTTATTGGAATTGAAAGTCCAAAGAAAATTTAGAGAAATACAACAGAAATCTAAGCTACAGTTCTGAACAGTTGCTGGATTTAACCAAGTCCTTCCTATATTACATACTCCCTGCTTTCAGACCTGCTCTTTCCATATGGAAAAAACATAAATGGTATGCTTGGAAAGGAAACTGGAGTGGATATTAGGCATCATTACATCATTTCATTTGAGGATTCATTCCACCAATAAATTAAAATAGTGAATTTTAATTTTTGAGGCCCCAAGTGAATACCAGCATAGCACTTCTGCCGAACTGCCAGAAAAAAAAATCTATGCAATTAAGAAGGCAGGGGGAAAGGGTAGGAGGCAACATTCAAACTATGTATTTTAGTTTAATCGTTTAAATAAATGCTCACAGATGCATCCAGAAGTGTTTGTTCCCTCATTGCTTCCTCTTGCCTTTGAGATTTCAGCTCTTGTTGGAGCCTTTCATTTTCAAGCACAATTACTTGTACCCTATTTTTCATTCCAGAGAGTTCCTCCTATAAAAAACAGAAACAAAAACCAAATACATTACGCATTTTTTTCTTTTATTTTAAGAAATGCCACTTGTGGACTGCATACATTAAGCAATTTTAAGTAGTGCTTTTTTTTGTTGATTACTAGATGATCCAATATGATATAAAGCATGGAAGACTGATGCTGTCTACCCCTTTTCAGAAATATTATAATTACATCTAGACAAGGAAAGAAGCTCAAGCATTAGCTAACAAAGAGAAGGCTGGGGGAAGATAGTAGAGGACCTGCTAATGGCCATATCACAGGACTGTGCGGTTTCTGACAATTTTTTGCAGGCTTACAGAAATGCTTTAATTAAAAGGTTTATCTAAAAGACTTTTAAGAATGAGGTAGACTGCTGAAAAATAAGGTAAGATTATTATTCTTGATCAAATGCCAATAACTTGTTGAAAATTGACAGAGGACTACATAGATAATAGAGGACACTGAGATAGAAAGGCAAGGAAAGTTACAATGAATATCTATGAACTGCTAGCCAGATGGAAGGAAGTTATGAGTGAAATTGTTTGGTGGAGAGCTCTTAAAGAGTGTTTCCTTGGCCGTGCAGGGCATAATACAAAGAATTACCAGTATACAGCAATTAGAAAAGCTATCAAGTTACATCTCACCCTGAAAAAATGTGAAAAATATTGATATATTGATGGTACAATACTTAACTTAATCTTCATTACCAATATAATTGTGCAGTCATTTTTTATTATACTGGTTGTGCAAAAAACTATTGTACAATATATGAAAATTCCATTCAATTATTTTATTCAGAAAAAAAGTCAAAGCTGTAATTGAAAACTGTAATTAAACATTGCATACTTCCAGTTGTTGGTCTGACATATAAGCAGCTTGGAAGACATCAATCCCATCTTCACAATCAGAAAAAAAGCTGAACAAACTGAAAAATCAACGACTCTTCTTAGATCCATCAGAGAAATAAGGTCACAGGGAAAACTATTATCCCTCAAAATGGAAAGACAGACAGGCACTCCTGAGAACCACAATCTACCAGGGCAGAAACTTCTGGGGGGACCAGTGCCAGGGTAGAAAAATATATCAATAAAGTAATTGATGAAATGCTGGAAGCTTAGTGTAGGCCAGTTTGAGTTAAAAACTCCAGGAGGACCCAATCTCTGGGGGGAAGGTGTCTCCTACACTTTTATATGACACTACCAGATTCTTACAGCAAAGACTAGAGAAAATCCCCCTCCTGCTTCCTCCAGTAGGAGAAGAAAAGTAACCAAAAAGCATTCTGTTCTTTTTAACCAGGCCTGCCTCAAGAGAAACTATCTTACCAGAGCCTAAAAAACATGTTTTTTTTTCAGAACCTAAGTGACCTGGGGGAAGGGAAAAAAACCAACTCCAGCTTCCTAGCCTTGCCATCTCACTTAAGGGTAGGGGGAGACTGAGAAACACTTGTGAAGGACATAGCCAAGGGGCACAGGGTCACTAAAAGACTGAGACCTAATCATAGGACTACAAAATGCTCCCCATACTCCCATACCCTACCACCACATCAAAAGGGCTCTTATATCATAACAAGGGAATACACTAAAATAACTGCACATCTCAGAATGTATTTAAGAATTCTCAAGGGAAGCCCAAAGACAACAGCAGAGACAAAAACCAGGACACTAGAGGAAATTTTAGCCTCTAACACCTATACTAACAGCAAACAGTAAACACAGTGTAACTCCTACAACAAACAAAAAACCTCACACTAAATGCATATTTCCCTCAGTTCCTTTTACTCAGTACATCATGTGCAGCATTCAACAAAAAATTAGAAGGCATACTAAAAGACTTAAAACACAGATGCAAGAGGCTAAGCAAGCATAGAACCAGTCTTGGATATAGCAGAGATGTTGGAATTATCAGATGGAGAGTTTAAAATAATTATGATTAACATGCTAAAGGGTCAAATGGAAAAAGTTGTCTACATGCAAGAACAGATGGGTAATGGAAACTAAGAAAAAAATCAAAATGCTGGAAATCAAAAACACTGTAGTAGAAATGAAGATTGCCTTTGATGGGCTCATTAATAGACTGGACACAACCTTTTTTTTCCCCCTATTTTTTTGGTCATGCCACATGGCATGAAGGATCTTAGTTCCCCAACCAGGGATCGAACTTGCACCCCCTGCAGTGGAAGCACAGAGTCTTAATCACTGGACCACCAGGGAAGTCCCTAGACTGGACACAACCAAGGAAAGAATCAGTGAGCTTGAAGAACTGTCAACAGAAACTTCTCAAACTGAAATGCAAAGAAGAAAAAGAATGAAAAAGACAGAAGAGAATATCCAAGAATTGTGGAACAATAAAAAAAGGAAAAGAAATATGTGAAGCAATAATTACTGAGAATTTCCCAAAATTAATTATAAGCACCAAACCACAGATCCAAGAAGCTCAGAGAACACTGAGCAAGATAAAACTAAAAAATCCACACCCAGGAATAGCATATTCAAACTGCAGAAAATCAAAGACAAAGAGAAATTCTTTAAAGAAGTCAGAGAAAAAAAATACCCTTACCTATCAATCACAGAAGCAATGATGAGAATTATATCAGCTACTCTTCAGAAACTATGCAAGCATGGATAGAGTGCAATGCAATATTTAAAGTTTCGAAAGATAAAAACCCCACCAACCTAGAATTCTGTATTCAGTGATACCAACTTTCAAAAGTGAGGGAAAAATAAAGACTTTCTCAGATAACCAAAAATTAGGAAATTTGTCTCTGGTAGACCTGCCTTGCAAGAAATGTTACAAGAAGTTCTTCAGAAAGTAGGAAATTTATTTAGATTATAAACTCAGATCTACATAAGGAAAGAAAGAGCATTTGAGAAGGCATATATGGAGATAAAGTAAAATATTTTATTTTTCTTAATGTTAATTGATCTAACAGGTAACAGTTTGTTCTGTATCATATTAGCAATAGTGTATGTAGTGATCATAGCTTATGGATAATTGAAATGAATGACAGCAGTGCATAAGGGTCAGGAGGGAGGAACTGGGAACCCTGTTATAAGGAACTTTCCCAACCCCTGAAGTGCTCACTGAAAGTAGACTTAGAGTAGTGGTAAATGTAACTGCAAACTCAAGGACAACCACTTATAAAAGTTAAAAAAAAAAAAGTTCAATTGATATGCTAAGAGAGGAGAAAAATGCAATCATATAACATGGTCACTCAAAACCAGAGATGGCAGAAAAAACAAGTGGAGGACAAAAAAAAGAAAGAAAGAACAAGGGTAATGAATAGAAAACAGTAACAAATATGGTAGGTATGATAGATATCCAACTATATCAATAATCACATTAAACATCCATGATCTGACTATACCAATGAAAAGACAGACTGTCAGAAAAAATAAGACCCAAATACATGTTGTCTACAAGATGCCTGCTTTAAATCTAAAGACACAGATACTTTAAAAGTAAAGGGATGGAGAAAGACATACTATGCTAACATAAATCAAAAGAAAGCTTGAGTAGCTGTATTAATTTCAGACAAAGCAGACTTCATACTAAGGAAAAAAATATCAGGGATAATAAAGAGGCATGACATATTGATAAACAGGTCAATTTTCCAAGAAGTCATAATAATCCTAATGTGTGTATGCCTAACAACAGACCATCAAAATACATAAGGCAAAAACTGATAGAACTGTAAAGAGAAACAGATGTATCTACTATTTCAGTTGGAGATTTCAATATCCCTCTATCAGTAATTGACAGATCCGGCAGACTGGCAAAATATCAGTATGGACATAGTTGAACTGAACGGCACCATTAATCAACTGGATCCAATTGACATTTATATACTACTTCATCCAACAACAACAAAATACACATTCTTCTCAAGCTAACACAGAACATTCACCAAGACATACCATATTCTGTGGCCTAAAACCATATGTTAACAAATTAAAAACAATAGAAATCACACAAAGTATGTTATCAGATCATAATGGAATTAAACTAGAAATCAATAACAGAAAGATAGCTGGAACACTCCTAATATATGTGGTGGTTAAACAACACTCTTCTAAATATATATGGGTCAAGAACAAAATCTCAAGAAATAAACTGAAAATATATATATATATTTTTTGCGGTACGCGGGCCTCTCACTGTTGTGGCCTCTCCCGTTGCAGAGCACAGGCTCCGGAGGTGCAGGCTCAGCAGCCATGGCTCACGGGCCCAGCCGCTCCGCGGCATGTGGGATCTTCCCGGACCGGGGCACGAACCCGTGTCGCCTGCATCGGCAGGCGGACTCTCAACCACTGCGCCACCATAGAAGCCCTGAAAATATTTTAAACTTAACAAAAATGAAAATACAAATCGAAATTTGTGAGATGCAACTAAATTAGGGAAAAATATTAGAAAAGAATAAAGATTTCAAATCAATACTCTCAGGAAACTAAAACGAACAAACAAACAACAACAAAAAAACCCAAATTAAATCCACAGTAAGCAGAAGAAAAGATAAAAAAAAATTAGGGTAGAAATAAATGAAATTAAAAACAGGAAATCAACAGAGAAAAGCAACAAAGCCAAAAGCTTGGTCATTGAAATGATCAATGAAATTGATTAGACTCTAGCCAGGCTAACTAAGAAAAAAAGAGGGAAGACACAGATTACTAATATCAGAAACGATACCACTACAGATCCTATGGACATTAAAAGGATAATAAAGGAATATTATGAACAACTGTATATCCATAATTTGATAACCTGGAGAAAATGAACCAACCCCTTGAAAGACACAATCTACCAAAACTCACAAAAGGAGAAACAGTTAATCTGAATAGGACTACATCTATTAAAGAAATTGAATAAATAATTAATAATCTTTCAAAACAGAAAGCACCAGGCCCAACATTGGTTCACTGGTGAATTCTGTTAAACATTTAAGGAACAAATGAGACCAATTCTGTAAAATATCTTCTATAAAATACCAGAGGAAATACTTCCTAACTTATTCTATGAATTCAGCATTACCCTACTACCCAAACCGGGTGAAGACACTATAGGAATGAAAAACTACAGACCATGAATACAGATGCAAAAATCCTCATCAAAATATTAGTGAATCAAATCCCACAATGTACAAAAAGAATTATACAACAGGACCAAATGGAATTTAATCTACCTATGCAAGTCTGGCTCAATATTTCAAAATCAAATAACGTAATTCAACAAGCTAGAAAAAAAATCATAGGATCATATCAATAGATGCAAAAAAAGCAAGTAACAAAATCCAGGAGCCATTCAAGGTAAAAACCTCAGTGAACTAGGCATAAAGGAAATACATCTTCAGTTTAATAAAGAACATCTACAAATAACCCATAGCTAACATCGTACTTCACGGTGAGACAATAGATGGCTTCCTACTAAGATCAAGAATAAGACAGTAAGGTAGATAGCTAGTGGGAAGTAGCCGCATGGCACAGGGATATCGGCTCGGTGTTTTGTAACCACCTGGAGGGGTGGGATAGGGAGGCTGGGAGGGTGGGAGACGCAAGAGGGAAGAGATATGGGAATATATGTATATGTATAACTGATTCACTTTGTTATAAAGCAGAAACTAACACACCATTGTAAAGCAATTATACCCCAATAAAGATGTTAAAAAAAAAAAAAGAATAAGACAATGATGTCACCTCTCATCATTCCTATTCAACATCATATTAGAAGTCCTAGCTAATACAATAAGGCAAGAAAAGAAAATAGAAGCTATACAAGAAGAAATTTTTTAAAAAGACAGCTGTATTTTTCACAGATGACATTACTGTCTATGAAGAAAATCTCAAAGAAACAAAAAAAACCTGCTAAAATGAGTGATTATAGCAAGGTTGCAGATTACAACATTAATATACAAAAGTCAATTGTTTTCTTACATATTAGTAATGAGTAATTGGTATTTGAAATTAAAATCACAATACCATTTACATTAACACAAAAAAATGAAATACTCAGGTATAAACTGCACAAAATATGTATAAGATCTATAAGAATAAAACTGCAAAACTCTGATGAAGACATCAAGGAATATCTAAATAAATGGAGAGATATTCCATGTACATGGATAGGAAGATTCAATATTGTCAAAATATCACCTCCTCCTAACTTGATAGATTTCAATACAATCTCAATCAAAATTCCAGAATGTTACTTTGTAGATATTTACAGATTGATTTTAGAATTTATATAAAGAGGTAAAAGACCCAGAACAGCCAACATGATATTGAAGGAAAAGAACGAAATTGGAAGATTGACACTACTAGACCTCAAGACTTACTATAAAGCTCCAATAATCAAGACAGTGTGGGACTTCCCTGGTGGTACAGTGGTTAAGAATCCACCTGCCAATGAAGGGGACACGGGTTAGAGCCCTGGTCCAGGAAGATGCCACATGCCACGGAGCAACTAAGCCAGTGCACCACAACTACTCAGTCTGCACTCTAGAGCTCGCGAGCCACAACTACTGAGCCTGCGTGCTACAACTACTGAAGCCTGCATGCCTAGAGCCCGTGCTCTGCAACAAGAAAAGCCACTGCAATGAGAAGACCGCGCACCTCAATGAAGAGTAGCCCCTGCTTGCTGCAACTAGAGAAAGTCCATGTGCAGCAAAGAAGACCCAATGCAGCCAAAAATAAATAAATGAAAAATAAATAAATTTTAAAAAAAGACAGTATAGTATTTGTGAAAGAACTGACCAATAGATCAATGAAGCAGAACGGTGAGCCCAGAAATAGACTTACACAAGTACAGTTAACTGATCTTTAACATGGAATAAGGGTAATTCAATGTAGATAGTCTTTTCAAAAAATGATGCTGAAACAGATGGATATCTACATGTAAAAAAAAATTTAAATAAATCTAGACACAGATCTTATACCCTCACAAATATTAACTCAAAATGGAGCATAGATCTAAATGTAAAACACAAAATAATCAAACAGCTAGAAGAAGAATAAGAGAAAATATTAGTGATCTTGGGTTTTGCAATATTTTTAGATATAACACCAAAAGCACAATTGCATGGAAAAAATTGATAAGTTGAACTTGATTAAACTTAAAAACTTCTGCTCTATGACACAGTTAAGAAAATCAAAAGACAAGCCAAAATTGAGAGAAAAGAATTGCAAAAGACATCATATGTGATAAATGACTGGTACCCAAAGTATATAAAGAACTTCTGAAACTCAACAATAAGAAAATGAACAACCCAATTTAAAAAATGGGCAAAAGACCTGAATAGATACCTCATCAAAGAAAGTATATAAATGGAAAATAAGCATATGAAAAAAATATTCAACACTGTATGTCACAGGGAATTGAAATTAAAACAACAAGATACCATCACATATCTTTAACACACTAGAAATCAAAACACTGACAACACCAAATCCTGGCAATGATGTGGAACATCAGGAACTCTTATTCTTTGCTGGCAGGAAGACAAAATGGCACAGTCACTCTGGAAGACAGTGTGGCAGCTTCTTATAAGACTAAACATACTTTTACCAGGCAATCCAGCAATTGTGCTTTGTGGTATTTACCCAAATAAGTAAAAACTTTATGTCCACACAAAACCTCTACACAAATGTTTACAGTAGCTTTATTCATGGTTGCCAAAACTTAGAAGCAAGCGAGATTTCCTTCAATGGGTGAATGGATAAACAAACTATGTTATATACATACAATGGAATATTACTCAGTGATAAAAAGAAATGAGCTATCAAGCCATGAAAAGACATGAAGGAAACTTAAATGTATATTATGAACTCAATGAAGCCAATCTGAAAAGGCTACAAAACTGTATGATTCCAACTATATGACATTCTGGAAAAGGCAAAGCTATGGAGACAGTAAAAAGATCAGTGGTTGCCAGGGGTTTAGCAGGTAGGAAGGGATAAATAGGCAGAGTGCAGATGATATTTAAGGCAGGGAAATTATTCTGTATGCTACTGTAATGGCGGGTATATGTCATTATACGTTTTTTTAAAACTTATAGAATATAAAACACAAAGAGTGAACACTAATGTAAACTGAGGAATTTAGTAAATAATAATGTAATAATATTGGCTCATCAATTGTAACAAACAATTGTACTACACTGATGCATGATGAAAATAACAGGGGAAACGGCTGGGGAGCTATAAAGTACATGCGAGTACATGGGAACTCTATGTACTTTCAACTTTTCTGTAAACCTAAAACTGATCTAAAAAATAAAGTCTGTTAATTAATCAAACTAATAGGCCCTTAAACAGTACTTTCATTATCTTACTCACTTGTTAAAATGTATCATATTTATACTCTGTCTGACTTTCAAGGATTTTGTAATCTTCCATTTTATCAGTTCAGCATTATTTTAATTATTTCTAAGAGATATCCTCCATTGTAAGAATTTAGAATAGATGCCTCATGTCCCCCATAAATAAATCATATTCATCCTGAATATATTCTTTCATTGTTGCTGTTTTTTCTTTGAAATTCGTTCATCTCCCTTCTGCTGATCTAATGATCCTACACCTTAAGATTATTCTCTGCCATAAAAACATCCCCAAAGACACTAGCTTTTAGTAACCTTCTTCTCTCATTATAATTATAGTTTATACCACAAAATAAACGGCTACACTATATCTTCTACAGGGCTGCTGTGGTCCTCATAGGTAACAGTGCTCTCAACTAAATGGTAAGTTTATTATGATGTATATTGCAGAGTGGCAGAATCTGCCATCCCCTAATATGTCACTTTGGAAGAATTATCTTGAGCTAAGGGCACGTGAAAAACAGCAGGTACAAGAAGAGTGCTCTGACTTCCCCTTTTCCTCCTGAAAGCAGGAATAAAACTCTCATGTGAAAGATGCTCTCCCTACACCAGGAAGAAAAAAACATTCTTATCACCAGAAGTAGAGGCTGAGAGAAATCTGTACAAACAGACCTTGTTAAAAGAACTCATCTTCTTTACCTCCCCACATATTTTAGTTACACTTCCACAGCTGCCTCTCTTTGTTCAACCAAGTATAAAAACATTTAGGTTTCACCACTTCTTTGGGTCTTCACTTCCTTATGAAGGCTCCCATGTCACATAAATCCTGCATTAAATAAATGGGTACCCTTTCATCCTGTTAATCTGCCTTATGTCAATTTAATTTTAAGGCCCAACCAAAGATACTACGAGGGCAGAGCTAAACTTTTACTTCCCCTACAATATCTCTTAAGTTTTACCCACAGCATTTTAGGAATTAACAGAAGCTTATTAATGGACTGAGTCCTAGGATATTATTTCAGCTTCTCTGGTAATCCAAGAATACTTGTATAATAATGATTGTATCCCCAAGAACAAAGAGAAAATGACACACTAAGATCAGGAAACGCCCTTGAAAACTCAAGACATTAAATGTTTAAAGGTTTCTTAAGTTACCTATCAGACTTACACCTTGCAAGAGTAGCCAAACATTGAAAATGTAATACATATAATACTGATAAAAAAGATATCAGTAACTCCTATAAAAATATCACATGATCTGATGCATTGATATTTAAAAAAAAAACCAAAAAACTAAAACACTAACATACTTTGGGAAGGCAGAAAGGCTCCAATGGCATTAATGACATTACTAAAGTTCATACAGTCATGCAATATGTAACATCTAGTGTTACATGCCATAGGTGACACATCTGGTTTCTTGATCATAAGTATCAGTACCCCCATGAGCTATCTGTATTCAAAGTCAAGGTAAGAACCTTTACACTGACATGGGGTAGATTTAATCTACTGCTTAGAATCCCTACTTGCTGCACAACAATTTCAATAGGTTGATAAGTGTGCGAGAATGATTGGTATTACTATTCCAAAGCATTTGCCATAAGCTGGGCTAAAGTAAACAGGGTGGAAAGGAAAAATTCTGAAACATGAGAGAATATTATCAAAATATTAGACATAGTTAGAGACTACTGGGAAATCAAGTATTCAGAAATGGCATAGTCAGGAGTATCATTCCCAAGCCTGAGAAGCTCCTATACACATCAGTCTTTTCAATCATATAAAGATGGCAACTTTCAATGTATTGCTATAAACATGACTAATAATAGCAAATTTTCACACAAGGCATTATTAATATCAACTTTAATTTAGGTTGGCTTAAATTTTTAATGAGAAACTTACCTTACAGAACTTGACTTCTGCCTCTAAATGATGAATGTATTGAGACTGGTCACTGATGATGGGAACAAGATTGTGTAGAGCAGGCATATCGGTTTCCTCATATTCTGATGATTTCTAAGGCAAAAATAAAAACAAATGAAGCATGTTTGGATTTAGCAAAGAATCAGTTAATACCATCTCCATACTCAATTTAGCACTGATGTCATATAAACATGGTATAAACATAGACTAGGGAGATTGCTTCAAGATGGCAGAGTAGAAGGACGTGCATTCACTCCCTCTTGCAAGAGCACTGGAATCACAACTAACTGCTGAAAAATCATCGACAGGAAGACACTAGAACTCACCAAAAAAGATACTCCACATCCAAACACAAAGGAGAAGCTGCAATGAGACAGTAGGAGGGGCGCAATCACAATAATACCAAATCCCATAACCGTGGGGTGGGTGACTCACAAACGGGAGAACAATTATACTACAGAAGTCCATCCACTGGAGTGAAGGTTCTGAGCCCTACGTCAGGCTTCCCAACCTGGGGTTCCAGCAACCGGAGGAGGAATTCCCAGAGATCCAGACTTTCAAGGCTAGCAGGATTTGACTGCAGGACTTCGACAGGACTGGGGAAACAGAGTATACACTCTTGGAGGGCACACACAAAGTAGTGTGCATCAGAATCCAGGGGTAGGAGCAGTGACCCCACAGGAGACTGAACCAGACCTACCTGCTAGTGTTGCAGGGTCTCCTGCAGAGGCAGGGGGTGGCTGTGGCTCACCATGGGGACAAGGACACTGGCAGCAGAAGTTCTGGGAAGTACTCCTTGGCATGAACCCTCCCAGAGTCTGCCATTAGCCCCACCAAAGAGCCTGTAGCCCCCACTGCTGGGTCGCCTCAGGCCAAACAACCAACAGGGAGGGAACTCAGACCCACCCATCAGCAGACAAGCGGATTAAAGTTTTACTGAGCTCTGCCCACCAGAGCAACACCCAGTTCCACCCACCACCAGTCCCTCCCATCAGGAAGCCTGCACAAGCCTCTTAGATAGACTCATCCACCAGAGGGCAGACAGCAGAAGCAAGAAGAACTACAATCCTGCAGCCTGTGGAATGAAAACCACATTCACAGATAGACAAGATGAAAAGGCAGAGGACTATGTACCAGATGAAGGAACAAGATAAAATCCCAGAAAAACAACTAAATGAAGTGGAAATAGGCAACCTTCCACAAAAAGAATTCAGAATAATCATAGTGAAGGTGATCCAGGACATCAGAAAAAGAATGGAGGCAAAGATCAAGAAGATGCAAGAAATGTTTAACAAAGACTTATAAGAATTAAAGGACAAACATCTAGAAGAATTAAACAACAAAAAACAGAGATGAATAACACAATAACTGAGAAGAAAAACACACTAGAAGGAATCAATTGAAGGATAACTGAGACAGAAGAACAGATAAGTGACCTGGAAGACAATGATGGAATTCACTGCTGTTGAACAGAATAAAGAAAAAAGAATAAAAAGAAATGAAGACAGCCTAAGAGACCCCTGGGACAACATTAAATGCACCAACATTCGCATTAAAGGGGTTCCAGAGGAGAAGAGAGAGAGACAGGACCCAAGAAAATATATGAAGAGGTTATAGTGGAAAACTTCCCTAACATGGAAAAGGAAACACCCAGGTCCTGCAAGCGCAGAGAGTCCCAGGCAGGATAAACCAAAGGAGAAACACACTGAGACACACAGTAATCAAATTGACAAAGAAAAATTATTAAAAGCAAAAAGGGAAAAACAACAAATAACATACAAGGGGAGCTACCCTGGTGGCACAGTGGTTAAGAATCTGCCTGCCAATTCAGGGGACATGGGTTCAGGTCCTGGTCTAGGCAGATCCAACATGCTGTGGAGCAGCTAAGCCCATGTGCCACAACTACTGAGCCTGCACTCTAGAGCCCTCAAGCCACAACTACTGAGCCCTCATGCTACAATTACTGAAGCCCACATGCCTAGAGCCTGTGCTCTGCAAGAAGAGAAGCCACCACAAGGAGAAGCCCGCACACAATGAAGAGTAGTCCCTGCAGACCGCAACTAGAGAAAGCCCGCAGGCAGCAATGAAGACCCAATGCAGCCAAAAAAAAAAAACAAACAAAAAAAAACCACACAAGGGAACTCCCATAAGGTTAACAGCTGATTTCTCAACAGAAACTCTACAAGCCAGAAAGGAGTGGCAAGATATACTTAAAGTGAGTAAAGGGAAGAAACTACAACCAAGATTACTCTACCTACCAAGGATCTCACTCAGATTAGATGGAGAAATCAAAAGCTTTACAGACAAGCAAAAGCTAAGAGAATTCAGCACCACCAGATCAGCTCTACAACAAATGCTAAAGGAACTTCTCTAAGAGGGAAGCATAGGAGAAGAAAAGGACCTATTAAGAAAATGGTAATAGGAACATACATATCAATAATTACCTTAAATGTGAGTGGATTAAATGCTCCAACCAAAAGACACAGATTGATTGAATGGATACAAAAACAAGACTAGTATATATGCTGTCTACAAGAGATGCACTTCAGACCTAGGGACACATAGAGACTGAAAGTGAGAGGATGGGCAAAGATATTCCATGCAAATGAAGATCAAAAGAAAGCTGGAGTAGCAACACTTGTATCAGATCAAAAGACTTTAAAATGAAGAATGTTACAAGAGACAAGAAAGGACACTACATAATGATCAAGGGATCAAACCAAGAAGAAAATATAGCAATTATAAATATATAGGCACCCAACATAGAAGCACCTCAATACATAAGCAAATGCTAACGGCTATAAAAGAGGTAATTGACAGTAACACACTAATATTGGGGGACTTCAACATCACACATACACCAATGGACAAATAATCCAGACAAAAAATTAATAAGGAAACACAAGCTTTAAATGACACAATAGACCAGTTAGATTTAATTGATATTTATAGGACATTCCATCCAAAAACAGCAGTATACACTTTCTTCTCAAGTGCATATGGAATATTGTCCAGGATAGATCACATCTTGGGTCACAAATCAAGCCTTGGTAAATTTAAGAAAATTGAAATCATATCAAGCATCTTTTCCTACCACAACACTATGAGATTAGAAATAAATTACAGGGAAAAAACATAAAAAACACAAACATATGGAGGCTAAACCATATGTTACTAAATAACCAAGAGATCACTGAAGAAATCAAAAAGGAAGTTAAAAAACACCTACAGATACATGACAATGAAAACACAATGATCCAAAACAGATGGGATGCAGCAGAAGCAGTTCTAACAGGGAAGTTTATAGCAATACAATCCTACCTCAAGAAACAAGAAACATCTCAAATAAACAATCTAACCTTACACCTAAAGGAACCAGAGAAAGAAGAACAAACAAAACCCAAAGTTAGTAGAAGGAAAGAAATCATAAAGATCAGAGCACAAATTAATGAAATAGAAACAAAGAAAACAATAGAAAAAATCAATAAAACTAATAGCTGGTTCTTTGAGAAGATGAACAAAATTGATAAACCTTTAGCCAGACTCATCAAGAAAAAGAGGGAGAAGACTCAAATCAATAAAATTAGAAACGAAAAAGGAGAAGTTACAACAGACACTGCAGAAATACAAAGCATCATCAAAGACTAGTACAAGCAAAAGTATGCTAATAAAATGGACAACCTGGAAGAAATGGACAAATTCTTAGAAAAGCACAAACTTCTGAGACTGAACCAGGAAGAAACAGAAAATATGAACAGACCAATCACAAGTAATGAAATTGAAACTGTGATTAAAAATCTTCCAACAATCAAAAGTCCAGGACCAGATGGCTTCACAGGTAAATACTATCATACATTTAGAAAAGAGCTAACACCCATCCTTCTCAAACTCCTCCAGGAAATTGCAGAGGAAGAAACACTCCCAAACTCATTCTACGAGGCCACCATCACTCTGATACCAAAACCAGACAAAGATACTACAAAAAAAGAAAATTACAGACCAATATCACTGACGAACATAGATGCAAAAATCCTCAACAAAATACTAGCAAACAGAATCCAACAACACATTAAAAGGATCATACACGGTGATCAAGTGGGATTTATCCCATGGATGCAAGGATTCTTCAATATACTCAAATCAATGTGATACACCATATTAATACACTGAAGAATAAAAACCATATGATCATCTCAATAGATGCAGAAAAAGCTTAAGACAAAATTCAACACCCATTATGATAAAAACTCTCCAGAAAATGGGCATAGAGGGAACCTACCTCAACATAATAAAGGCCATATATGACAAATCCACAGCAAACATCATTCCTGATGGTGAAAAACTGAAAGCATGTCCTCTAAGATCAGAAACAAGACAAGGATGTCCACTCTTGCCACTATTATTCAAGATAGTTTTGTAACTCCTAGCCACGGCAATCAGAGAAAAAAAAGAAATAAAAGGAATACATATTGGAAAAGAAGAAGTAAAACTGTCAGTGTTTGCAGAGGACATGATACTGTACATAGATAATCCTAAAAATACCACCAGAAAACAACTAGAGCTAATCAGTGAATTTGGTAAAGTTGCAGGGTACAAAATTAATGCACAGATCTCTTGCATTTCTACACACTAACAACGAAATATCAGAAAGAGAAATTAAGGAAACAATTGAATTCACCATTGCAACAAAAGGAAAATACCTAGGAATAAACCTACCTAAGGAGACAAAAGACCTGTATGCAGAAAACTATAAGACACTGATGAAAGAAATTAAAGATGATACAAACAGATGGAGAGATATACCATGTTCTTGGATTGGAAGAATCAACACTGTGACAATGACTATACTACCCAAAGCAGTCTACAGAGTCAATGTAATCCTTATCAAATTAGCAATGGCAATTTTTTACAGAACTAGAACAAAAACTCTTAAAATTTGTATGGAGATACAGAAGACCCCAAATAGCCAAAGCAATCTTGAGGGGAAAAAAACGTAGCTGGAGGAATCAGACTCCCTGACTTCAGACTACACTACAAAGCTACAGTAATCAAGACAATATGGTACTGGCACAAAAACAGAAACATAGATCAATGGAACAGGATAGAAAGCCCAGAGAGAAACCCATGCACCTATGGTCACCTAATCTCTGGCAAAGGAAGCATGGATATACAATGGAGAAAAGACAGTCTCTTCAATAAGTGGTGCTGGGAAAATTGGACAGCTACATGTAAAAGAATGAAATTAGAACACTCCCTAACACGATACACAAAAATAAAATCAAAATGGATTAAAGACCTAAATGTAAGACCGGACACTATAAAACTCTTAGAGGAAAACATAGGAAGAACACTCTGACATAAATCACAGGAAGATCTTTTTTGACCCACCTCCTAGAGTAATGGAAATAAATACAAAAATAAACAAATGGGACCTAATGAAACTTAAAAGCTTTTGCGCAGCAAAGGAAACTATAAACAAGACGAATAGACAACCCTCAGAATGGGAGAAAATATTTGCAAACGAATCAACGGACAAAGGATTAATCACCAAAATATATAAACAGCTCATGCAGTTCAATATTACAAAAACAAACAACCCAATCAAAATATGGTCAGAAGACCTAAATAGACATTTCTTCAAAGAAGATATACAGCATGCCAAGAGGCACATGAAAAGCTGCTCAACGTCACTACTTATTAGAGAAATGCAAATCAAAACTACAATAAGGTATCACGTCACACCGGTTAGAATGGGCATCATCAGAAAATCTACAAACAACAAATGCTGGAGAGGGTGTGGAGAAAAGGGAACCCTCTTGCACTGTTGGTGGGAATGTAAATTGATACAGCCACTATGGAGAACAGTAAGGAGGTTCCTTAAAAAACTAAAAATAGAATTACCATATGACCCAGCAATCCTACTACTGGGCATATACCCAGAGAAAACCATAATTCAAAAAGACACACACACCCCAATGTTCATTGTAGCACTATTTACAATAGCCAGGTCATGGAAGCAACCTAAATGCCCACCGACAGATGAATGGATAAAGAAGATGTGGTACATATATACAATGGAATATTAGCCTTATAATGGAATGAAATTGGGTCATTTGTAGAGATGTGGATGGACCTAGAGACTGTCATACAGAGTGAAGTAAGTCAGAAAGAGAAAAACAAATATCGTATATTAACACATATATGTGGAATCTAGAAAAATGGTACAGATGAACCGGTTTGCAAGGCAGAAATAGAGACACAGATGTAGAGAACAAACTTATGGACACCAATGGGGGGAAAGGGGGGTGATGAATTTGGAAACTGGGACAGTCATATATACACTAATATGTATAAAATAGATAACTAATAAGAATCTTCTGTATAAAAAATAATTTACAAAAACATAGACTAGATCACACTGTGGCTAATAGTATTTATTTCTTCACCTATAAATTCCACAAATAGATAAGAATGAGGGATATGAATATCATTTTTTAAAGATGGACAGTGAAAGTGGTTGTAAAAAGCATATGGCAAATGGAAAAATGCTGGAGTAGTATAATTGGCTGGGATGAACTTCCTATTTGAGCCATCTGAAAATGTGATATCCTATTCAGTAATTATGAGATAAAGGGACAGCTCTTCAAGAAACCACCATAGAAGAGGACTGCTAGCTAAAATTGCAGAACAAGCTGCCTGAAGGAGGGATTCTTTAGACAAATGTGCCAAATGTGTGTCAGTAAGGTAAAATTCTATCTACTAATGAGTACGCTAGCAAAACCTGATTTTTAATTTTTGACCCTAGTACTCAAGGCAATTTGAGACTCTGCTGTTCTGGAGCCTCCAAGACTAGAGTGCCAAAGCAGATACGTACAAAAACTGAGATACGCTGCACTGAGGACTCAATGAAGAGACGTCATAAAAAGTGTTAATTCTCTTTACTTCTGCAGCAGTCCTGGAATTGATTTTTTAATGTACATCTTACCTTATCCTAAAATGATTGTAAAATGGTTTATAAATCATACATCATACGATGATATTAGTTAAAGAAAAGAGGAAGAGAGGAAAGGGAAAATGAGGTTCAACCAGTTAGATGAACCCAGAGGAAAGCTTGAGATGAGACACACAACCATTTTGTTTTTCAATCCAGCAGAAATTCCTATAAATGATGAAATACCAGCTCCCATGGCAGAATAATTCAGTAGAGCTTTGCTTCTGGGAATATTTAATAAATTTAAAAACCAAAGAGACTTTAATTAAATGAATTATCTGTGTTAAGTAGAAAGGAACTAATTATAATAATTAATATTAATAGAAAGGGGTTCGGTACATAGGCAAATATGAATTATTATTATGTGTATATAGGGGATAGTCAATGTGAAAATTAAAAACAAGCTTATGTCATGTGGAAAATCTCCATATGAAATAACTTGCATATACTTTGAAGGGTTTATTATAATCTGGATGTCCACATTTTAGAATAACAAGTAATAATGTTTAGACATTTTCTATCTCAACACTGCCTCAGTTTCACTATCAATACAGCCACATATTTTTCATATGTCATATTGGCTATGAAACTGCATTCTAAAGGGTAACATCTTCAAAAGCTACTTATTATGGTTATGGCTTATAATCATCACATGTAGGTCATATACATTTAGAGTCTAAGTTCCATTCTTTCACATAGCTCCAATACAAATAGACCTGCGTATTGGTATATACAACTGATGATTTTGATGAGAGTCTTCTTGCCTATTTGAAGTCAATAAGTTTTGTAATATCACTGCTCAGTTTTACCTTTAAAATGCTAATAAGCATGTCTGAGCATTCAACAGATACAGCAACTTAATCTACTAGACTTAAAAGTACTCCACGCATGTGTGCTTAAGAGCATTCTAGAAACTAGGTGTCAACAGTAATAAATTCACTGAATGATGAAGTATTTTTTTAATTATAATTTATACCTATAAATATTGAATAGGAGTATGTAGTACATTTCTCTAAAGTGGGAATTAAACATGAAAGTATGTGTCAGGCTGGAATGAAGTGTTAATATAAGGGTACTTTTATGACATTTCAGCTGTGAGTAAAGGACATGTCTCCAAGTTTCCAGCATGTAGCCTTGGTATCCAACTGTCACAGACATTGAAAATGCAAGGTGGTTATTGTTGCTATGACATTTTATATTTGTGTCATACTTCATAGGTTTCTAAAGAATTTTAAATATATGATCTTATTATTACAAAAACCCTGTGAGAGAGTACATAATAGACCCTAGATAGACCTAAAGCCTAGATTATTATTTTGACCATTTAAACCTGGCCAAATCCTTCCCTCACATATACCCTTTCCCCCACAGTACCCTTCCCTCACACCCACCCTCCCTCACAGTACCCTTCCCTCACACCCACCCTGCCCTCACACCTATCTCAGGCTTTATATCACATTGCCTCAGTCAGAAGTAATACACTCCGTCAAAGCAACAGCAATAGAAAACAGCTTCAGAAGAAGCAGAGTACAGCTTCTCGTATCACACAATTTTATAACCATATATTTTAAAATTTAGAATAAGATTACATAAAAGAGTAAAACAAAGGACTGCTAGAATTAAACAGTAAATTCTAAAAATAATAAAATATAGATATGCCCCTCTAAAAAAGCAATGGTTAATCTTTTCCATATATTGTTTCTTTTTTATATTTGCTAACAGTTGCAAAGTAAATTCTCCAAACTATTTCCTCACTCATATTTTTCAAGTAAAAAATAAATTAAAAAATCAGAATTCTCTCTGCCATGGAAGTCTCTCTTCTTCAGCCAAAATAATCAGAGGGAAAATAATTTCTTTTAACGTTTTACACTATTAGCAGGCCCTGCTCAGAATCTGTTTACAATATGTACTACTAAAATGACACAGTAAAATTAAAACATGGTTAGAAAAATAATGTTTTTGTCAGGTTGCAAAAGCTGATACTTACCAAAGGGGACAATTTTCGTCTTCTTGGAGATACCTCACTTTCCTTAGTTGCTTGTTGGCATAGCAAAGCTTTGAGTTGATTAACTGCGGAGCAAAAGCAATGGGTTTATTCACCTTATTTTAGATCCATGGTTTATTATCACCCATCTATCCATCCATCGATCTAACAAATATTGTTTAAATATGTATTATGCACCACAAAATGTGCTACTGACTGGGGACACAAAGACAAACAAGAAAACCTCTACCACTTAAGAGCTAAGAATCTTGCTTGTGAGCAAGAGGGATATAACTAACAGATATAAAATTATATAATAAGTTCTAGGTAGACCTAGAGCTAATGCATAGTGCTATGAAGAGGAAGCACATAATTGTTTTCACAGAGAAGACAATACGGTGAAGGATAAACAGGAGATTACTGAGCAGAAAAGGGTGAGAAAAAATCCAGTTAGAATGCGTGGCTCATGCAAAGCATAGAAGCATGGCCGTAGGTTGTTATGATTAGAACATGGCTTGAAAGATGGACAGTTGAAAGGAAAACAGAAAAATGAGGCTGGAGAGGCAGCTTGGATTCATCTTAAGGAAATACTGCTACGACATCCTATAGGCATTGAGAAGTCAAAGGAAAAAAAAATAAGCAAGGGAATTAGATTAGCTGATTTGTGTTTCTCGACTAAAATCCTAGCAGTAAAGGATAGACTGGAGTCATTACTGTACAAAGTTTAAATAATTCACTGTGTGTCATTCAGTTCAGGACTGACGTTCACACTCACCAGCATGGCTGTGTTGCAGTTCACGCCAGGCATTCCCAGCATCCTCATTTCCTACACTGGTACTAAAAGAAGGATCCATTACATCTTCTCCAATAGTGACATCACCTTCTCTCAGGGCACATTTCAATTGGTGAATGCTTCTACTGGCACGTTCTGTAACAATATGATGAAAATCAGGGCCAGTGAAATCTGGGCGACCAAAGGTACACTGACTCAAGAAGACAATTTCTAAAGGAAAAGCAATCATTTCTGATACTTCATGGGGAAAAAAGCATAGTTTTGTTTCTAGCTTGCTGAGGAACATGCCAGAGGAAGTAAGAGATTAAGTTCATGGGTTAGAAGTTAGACTTGATGATCTCTAAGGTCCCTGACACCTCAGTGATTGATATTCACTATATATAGCTCTATTGCTGAGGAGGAATGAATGGGAGAGCTTCTCCCCCCTCCACTCCTCCAAACAACAGCCTCACAGGGAAAGCACTATCCTAACCCCTCAATGCCTAAGACTCCCCTACCCCTTCTGGAGAGGGGTGGGTGGGCAAAACTGGCAAAAGGGACACCACCACACCAAGTTCCTGCCCAAGGAGGCCTCCTTGTCCCTGTAGGCCAGATGTCCCTCTAGCAGCAAGAGACATATGACTACCTGGCCTAGTTTTGATCAAGATTTGAACAGCTGACGTGCTTATAGCGGCAGCCTCTCTAGTACAGTAGTACTTACGTACTGCTGGCTGACTACATCTTACATAGAAATTCTTGGTTAGTGCACCTGACTACCCCTAGAATTGAAGCTTAAACTCACTATCACATACTTAACATAAATAGTCTAAAATGAAGTATTTTAAGGTATATTATTCTAGTAGTTCATCTCTAAAAATAGCCGCCAAAGGACCCAGCCTCACATTCTTGCCCTCTCCCAGGTTGAAACTCAGTGGGCCGGTAACCTGCACTAACCAAGAGAATGCAATGGAAGGCACACCACGCCAGACCAGTCACATCTTTAAAACATCTGGTAGCTTTTGCTTCTACCTTCTCGGAACTCTGGTTTTTGTAAACCCAAAGCCAAACAAAGTAGGAAGTCTGGCTACCTTGCTGGAGAGATTGTGAAGAGGCCATGTGGAAAGGAAAGCCCCTGAGACCACCACAGGGAGAAGGAGAGAAGCCCAGCCCCACTAACAGCTCGGTGGAGTCTCCTGATGACTCCAGCACCAGAGGCCATCCACCTACAATGGCATGAAAGAAACCCCAAAACTGCCCAGCTTGAGTCCAATTAACCCACAGATCTGTGAGAGATACTACAAATGCTTTTCTTTGTTGCTTTCTGCCATCAAGCTTTAGAGTGTCTTGTTAAGCAGCAATAGATAACTGAAATAATTATTCAGTGAAATACGTACCCAAAAACATCTTCAGCAAAGGATCGAAGTCTTACATTAATAACAGAACTATACTAATATAGTAATATTATACTGTACTATATGTTAATACTATACTATAATATACTAATGACACTGGTGATGACATTACTAATAATTCTACCCCATTTTATGGATATTTTACATGTATGACAACTGGAGAACCAGGCAATCAATTGGTAATTTCATTAATTAAAGTCCAGTTACTTCTTCAGGTTTAAACTTGTTATTTCTGCTAATCTCTTATGATTAAATTCCCCAGTTCCAATCTAGAAAACATTAACTATAATAAAAAATGTTCCTTGTACATTAGAGCTGAAACCCAGATTTCACTCATCATTTTCAAGTTTTGACATCTGTATTTGAAAGTTATTTTTAATTCATAAATTTACCAAATATTTACATATATCTAACATAGAAATTTATGTTAGAAAAAGATGAATTCCCATGCAAGTTCATGTATAGCTATTATCTATTTCATATGGATTTTATCTAAATAATTCTTAAGATTTTCAGAGGAGATCTTTTTTTTGCGGTACGCGGGCCTCTCACTGTTGTGGCCTCTCCCGCTGTGGAGCACAGGCTCTGAACGTGCAGGCTCAGTGGCCATGGCTCACGGGCCCAGCCACTCCGCGGCATATGGGATCTTCCCGGACCAGGGCATGAACCCGTGTCCCCTGCATCGGCAGGCAGACTCTTAACCACTGCGCCACCAGGGAAGCCCAGAGGACATCTTTTTCTAAGTAAAAACTTTCCCTAATTCAGAGCAACACATAACAATGATGCCAATGAAGTTCTCTCTTTCTTCTGACCAAGGCCCTTCCTTGACAATTATATCTATTTCGCCTTGTGTACTCAGGAGAAAAAGCTCCTATTCCTTGCTACCTACGTGGGAACCCTAAAAAAGCTATAAAACAGCTATCTTTTCATTACCAATCATGGATGGAAATATATTTATAAACATATATTCTACAGGACCTTGAAACATAGATTATACTTCCTCCAAGCCCATTAATTTAAGTTTGAAACCAGAAAAAACTAACCATAACTTAATAGAAAAAAATATTCTCTATCTTACAAAATCTCTAATATAGGTTCTTTGCTTACAGCAACTCATTTTCTACCTTGATTAAACTAAAGAAAACAGGTCTTTTAGGTCAGGGTTCAACAGTGAAATTCTACAACTAACTACACAAGAGACCCAGGGAATTTACCACTACAATTTTCTCCACATCAATCCTGTTTCCACGCAGACCTTTCTCTGACTGGAATTTGGAATTGATAACTAACCAAGCCTGGTCTCCTTTTACTCCTCATGAGTTTAAAAAGTCCAGATAAGATGCATTCCTGGTTTTAATAAAATGAGAAGCAGCAAAAATAGTTTTTCAATAACTCAGTATTTTCTAAAGAGACTTGTTAAAAAGGAAAATCAAAGTGTTACTTGATAAGCAATTTAGTTCACACAGCATTAGACTTAATGCACTGAAATCTATGAATAAAGCACTTATCCTTACTGCATCCATTAAAAGGAAAGAGAGGGTTTGAATTACACTATAAGTGTGCTCTGTGGAGCCATCAAATGACTTCATCTATAAGACAAAGGATAATTATTTATTTATACCTAATCTGACTAAAAGTTAATAAGCGATATTAGGAAAAGGAAAGGAAATCTGAAAAAAATTGTGTAGTTGTAAATCCTTATAGGTAGACTTCTTTCATTAGCTTACAATGATGGCAGAGCTTTATGAGCGCATTTAATCCCTTTCCTAATATTGTTTAATCTTTTAGAATTTTTAACATTCAAAGACCATGTGTTAAATTGCACTATGAAAATAGTATTATGTGAAATAGTAATATATTGAACTCAACAACCATCCCAAAGAAAAGTGATTACACAAGGTTAGGGGTTTTTTGCAACGAGTGACTTTAGTTGTTAGTATCAGAGATGAAGACAAGGAATTTCTAAGAACTGTGTCTTAAAACTAAAACTAAGGAGGTAAGTGATATTTTAAAGTCATTTCAATACTACATTTCAAAACATGCTAAATGTTTTTTCAAATATATACATACTAACATAATTATACACTGCAACAAACAGAGTTAATCCTGAGGAATAACAACACTCAGATCTTTCAAGACAGATAAAACCCCACTTCTCTTCAACTGGAGCCACTGCAACTGAAGGCCCCATAATCCTTATTAAGAACAGTGCTCCCCAGATGCAGTTATCTGCTGCTTTCATGTAAGGAAGCCAGATTAGACAGGAGGTTCCAGTTGTGGTTTCCTATCCCACTGTTAATGGGCACAGCTTTATCTGTCTATAAATGAGAGATGGAAAGAATACTCATTTCCTCTTCTCTCCTGAGAGGACAGTAAGAGATTTCACAATACATCCTGGTTTCTTCTCTCCAGCACCAACTATGGGCTGAATATAAACTTAATTATGTTCTGCTAATTTTGGGGGTTTTTTGTTCTTCTTTCTCTAATGGCTTTAGGTGTAAGGTTAGGTTGTTTATTTGAGATTTTTCTTGTTTCTTGAGGTAGGATTGTACTGCTATAAACTTCCCTCTTAAAACTGCTTTTGCTGCATCCCATAGGTTTTGGTTTGTTTTGGGTTTTGTTTTCATTGTCATTTGTTTCCAGGTATTTTTTATTTCCTCTTTGATTTCTTCTAGTAGCGTATTGTTTAGCCCCCATGTGTTTGTATTTTTTACAGTTTTTTTTTCCTGTAATTGATATCTAGTCTCATAGCATTGTGGTTGGAAAAGATACTTGATATGATTTAAATTTTCTTAAATTTACCAAGGCATAATTTGTGACCCAAGATATGATCTATCCTGGAGAATGTTCCATGAGCACTTGAGAAGAAAGTACATTCTGTTGTTTTGGATGGAATGTCCTATAAACTACCAATGGCATTTTTCACAGAAGTAGAACAAAAAATTTCACAATTTGTACGGAAACACGAAAGACCCCGAAGAGCCAGAGCAATCTTGAGAAAGAAAAACAGAGCTGGAGGAATCAGGCTCCCTGACTTCAGACTATGCTACAAAGCTACAGTAATCAAGACAGTATGGTACTGGCACAAAAACAGAAATATAGATCAATGGAACAGGATAGAAAGCCCAGAGATAAGCCCACGCACATATAGTCACCTTATTTTTGATAAAGGAGGCAAGAATATACAATGGAGATAAGACAACCTCTTCAATAAGTGGCACTGGGAAAACTGGACAGCTACATGTAAAAGAATGAAATTAGAACACTCCTTAACACTGTATACAAAAATAAACTCAAAATGGATTAAAGACCTAAACGCAAGGCCAGACACTATAAAACTCTTAGAGGAAAACATAGGCAGAACACTCTATGACATAAATCACAGCAAGATCCTTTTTGACCCACTTCCTAGAGAAATGGAAATAAAAACAAAAATAAACAAATGGGACCTAATGAAACCTAAAAGCTTTTGCACAGCAAAGGAAACCATAAAGAAGACGAAAAGACAACTCTCAGAATGGGAGAAAATATTTGTAAATGAAGCAACTGACAAAGGATTAATCTCCAAAATACACACGCAGCTCATGCAGCTCAATATCAAAAAAAACAACCCATCCAAATATGGGCAGAAGACCTAAATAGACATTTCTCCAAAGAAGATATAAAGATTGCCAACAAACACAGGAAAGGATGCTCAACATCACTAGTCATTAGAGAAATGTAAATCAAAACTACAATGAGGTATCACCTCACACTGGTTAGAATGGCCATCATAAAAAAATTTACAAACAATAAATGCTGGAGAGGGTATGGAGAAAAGGGAACCCTCTTGCACTGTTGGTGGGAATGTTAATTGATACAGCCAGTATGGAGAACAGTACGGAGGTTCCTTAAAAAACTAAAAATAGAACTACCATACGACCCAGCAATCTCACTACTGGGCATATACCCTGAGAAAACCATAATTCAAAAGGAGTCATGTATCACAATGTTCATTGCAGCTCTATTTACAATAGCCAGGACATGGAAGCAAACTAAGTGTCCATCAACAGATGAATGGATAAAGAAGATGTGGCACATATATACAATGGAATATTACTCAGCCACAAAAAGACATGAAATTGAGTTATTTGTAGTGAGGTGGATGGACCTAGAATCTGTCATACAGAGTGAAGTAAGTCAGAAAGAGAAAAACAAATACCATATGCTAACACATGTATATGGACTCTAAGAAAAAAAAAAAAAAAGGTTCTGAAGAACCTAGGGGCAGGACAGGAATAAAGATGCAGATGTAGAGAATGGACTTGAGGACATGGGAGGGGGAAGGGTAAGCTGGGACGAAGTGAGAGAGTGGCATGGACATATATACACTACCAAATGTAAAATAGATAGCTAGTGGGAAGCAGCCGCATAGCACAGGGAAATCAGCTCAGTGCTTTGTGACCACCTAGAGAGGTGCGATAGGGAGGGTGGGAGAGAGGTGATATGTGGATATATGTATAGCTGATTCACTTTGTTATAAAGCAGAAACTAACATACCATTGTAAAGCAATTATACTCCAATAAAGATGTTAAATAAAAGAGGCATGTTTTTTATAACAGAGCTGCATTAAAAAAAAAAAAGAACATGTGGCACATATATACAATGGAATATTACTCAGACATAAAAATGAACGAAATTGAACTATGTGTAGGGAGGTAGATGGACCTAGAGTATGCCATACAGAATGAAGTAAGTCAGAAAGAGAAAAACAAATACCATATGTTAACACATATATGTGGAATCTAAAAAAAAAAAAAAGGTTCTGATGAACCTAGGGTCAGGACAGGAATAAAGACGCAGACATAGAGAATGGACTTGACATGGGGAGTGGGAAGGGTAAGCTGGGACAAAGTGAGAGAGTGGCATATATACACCACCAAATGTAAAATAGATAGCTAGTGGGAAGCAGCCGCATAGCACAGGGAGATCAGCTCGGTGTTTTGTGACCACCTAGAGGGGTGGGATAGGGAGGGTGGGAGGGAGATGCAAGAGGGAAGGGATATGGGGATATATGTATACGTATAGCTGATTCACTTTGTTATACAGCAGAAACTAACACAACAATGTAAAGCAATTATACTCTAATAAAGATGTTAGGGAAAAAAAAGACAGTGGCAGAGGGAAAAAGAGAAGAGGGTTTTTAATTAGAAAAATACAGATTCAGGGGGTGGGTGTGTGGGCAAGATGGACAAAGAGGGTCAAAAGGTACAAATTTCCAGTTACAAAATAAACTATGTCCTGGGATATAATGTGCAGCACGGTGACTATCATTAATAATACTGTGTTGTGCATGTGAAGAGTAAATCTCAAATGTTCTCATCACAAGAAAAACAATAATTAAAAAATTAAACTTAAGAATACAAACACAAATACAACCTCTGAGTCCTACAGGATCATATGAACATAAATGTAAGTAAATACTATTTCTGCTGGTCCACTATCCAAATATCAATCAATACAATGAGCACTGAAAAGGTTATTAAGCTGTTGACTGCCGAGAAATTTAAGTCTGTTTTATTCATTTTTGTAATCCAGTTGCCCTACTTTCTAACTCCTAGCTCAACACTGAGCCTCTCTTCATCAAGATGCTTTTGAACAAAAGGGAAATATGTCCCTGTCTAGGAAGGATCATCACTTATATACGTACTGTGGATTACTGATGTCTACATTCTCCATCTGTACTGGGAGATGTGAACAAGAATTATCCTGGTGACAGGGAGGCGGAACCACACCCAGTGAAGTGCTCAGCTGTCTCTGAGAAAACATGCAATGAACCATATCTCCCTAGGCCGAGCATGAGACGAGCCACAGTTCTTAAAGCATGCTTAGACCAGGACAGACAAGCAGAAAAATGAAACCATGGCAAGATAAGAGACACATGTGTCTGTCCACACTTGACTGGGCCTCAGGTAGTTCAGAAGATTGTTGTCACTGTTTACTAGGGAACTGACAGGTAGTATGACCAAGATAAAAACAGCATAATCCAAAATCAGAGAAAAAGAGCTTTGTAAACGGCAATTATAATAATGAAAGAGATTAAAAGTGTGCAGAAACTACAAAATCTCAAAAAAATACTATCGTAAGACTCTAAAAGCTGAAAAATATGAAAATGGTTGGTGCCAGGAGTGAAAGATAATCCGAACAAGAATGTAAACATCTTAAGAGAGCAGTGTCTAGAAGATCATTAATGATGGATGGATGCTGGCAAATCAAGATTGACAATATGCATTATGAGGGATACACCTGGTATTTTTTTGGCACCAACTGAGAGGACTTATGCACCTGCCACTTTCCTGATAAAGAAGTAATCCTAGCCAGACTGGCAGAACTTAGGTAAAATTATCAGCCAATACAATCTGTACCCTTAATTGTAATTATTCTCAAGTATGATTCTCACAAAGTAAATGTTATGAGCAATGCCTTGCTACTTCTAGATCATGGTTCTCAATCTTAGCACTATTGAAATTTGGACCTGATAATTCTTGACTGTAAGGTGATGTGTTGTGTTTGTATAGCAGCGCCCCTGGCCTCTACCCACTAGATGCCAGTAGACTCCTCCCTGCCAGCTGTGACAACCAAAACTGTCTCTGGACATTACCAGATGTTTCCTGGATGGAAAAAAAGTCACCCTGGTTGATAACTGCTGGTTTAGATTAATAAAACAAGATAGCCCCTGTTCGGTTTTAAGAAGAGACTTTCCACGTTGCTACATTGTAACTACAGGCACCTCCTGATGAAAAGTGGTCAGGATAGTGAGCCATCCTGCCACTGTGGTAGGCAGTGCACAACCCATGGCCATCACTACCATGAGGCAGTTCTGATCCAGGTATCTGGAGTTGTTATATCTACTGTAATTAAAAACTTGAAATTCATATTTAGTTTCATTTTGTTTCCAGGCCTAATACATGAAGCAATAGTTGTACTCTAAGGCCATATTTCAGAGCTACTTTAGGTGATCATTCCTTTAAATATTCCAGTGGGCTTTGATGAAGCTCTCCCATAATCAAGGTTGCTTTAGCAAGTACACAAGCGCATGTCAAGGTACTTTCCCTACCTTTTGATCCTCAAAGGAGTATCACTAAGTGAAAAGGTGGAAAATCTTAGCAAAAACTGGTGAAATGATCAGAGTTTAAGTCTTTTAAAAATCCCAAGAGTTAATATAATTATTCTCAGTATCTCAAAAGCTTGAGAACAACTTCATCTCTTTTTTCTGTCCAAACATGGCCAACATGTGAAAATGCCCTTACAATCTCATAACACTGAACCACTGTTTTGGTTCTACATTATTTCAGGATGACTATTTACTTGTAAAACACCCTTTTGGGGCTGCTAAATCCTGTCTTTTGCCTATTTTACCTCATTATCAGTAGGGAAGAAAAAATGGAATTCTACTAGCTTTTTGCTATTCTGGTAGAAGAAATGGTCATAAAAGTTAAAACTACTAAGAAAAGCCATATAAGTATATAAAACAAAAAAGGAATATATGTAATTTAAATTTTATCAGCAAAAATGTAAACTCAAATGTTTACAAACTTCATTTGCATTACCAATCCTTATTTATTAATAGCCAATATTTCCATTTCTTTAATTTTTAGAAAAGAGAGATATGTTTCAGTCTGCACTAAAACACCAAAATAATTTTCTCATTTCATAATAAATGCTTCCAGAGCCTTTATTACGTTGTTGCCTGTCTTGGTCTCAATGAGGCTGATAGTTAAACACATAAGCAAACATTAACTATAGAGAATATGTGTGTGTGCATAAATATATACTATATATGGCAAAGAATATTTTAAAATTTTAGAAAACATTTAAGAAAAACAAAAAGAAGAAGAAATACAAGTTTGATGAGTAAAACTGAGAAAAAGAGGAACTTTTACTTAAGTAGTTATACACAGGTTTTCTTAAGTCTGCCAAAGGTCCTGATGATATCACTTCTGGTTAATTCAGTGACCAAATTATTGACTAGTAAGATTAACACTGGCTTTCCACAGATGTGATTCCTTCTGTGGAATGAAAAAAACACTTTGTATGAATTGGAAAGATGCTCTATATCTTACTTGTGTACAATTGGCCCATCAATATTATCTTCAGTTTTATCAAACTAGATCAACTTACAAAGAAAAGGATCACTCCCCCCAATTTTATATTTTCTTCCCATATTCAACCTCTCACTTTCTATGAACCTAGTTCCTTACTCTCATTTGTATATGAAAGAAACAGAACCATTATCATTCATGTGTTCCAATCCAGTGTTGATAGAAGGGACATTACAGATCCAGGGGTCTGAGGTACTGCCTGAAGGCAAACCAAGCTCTCATGGGTTTTGCTTGACCCACACAGTATAGGACAAAGGGAAAAGAATAAGAGAAAGTGAAGGAAAAAAAGAGGGAGGGAGCAAGAAAGTACCTGGAATGTTTTTAGAAAAAGCATAAAATGCCCAGTTTGGCCAGAGCCTCACCATTCCCTAGTGTCTTCCACTGACTCCACCACATATTTTGTCATCTGCTTGGCTCCTAAAGGCAATAATTCTCCACCTAGTCCAAACTTTTCATATTCCAGATGAGGAAACAAGAATCCAAAAACAGTTTATTAACTTGCCTAAGGTAACATAGATGGTTATTAGAAAAGCAACAGTAAGAGTTGTAACTTGGATCCTAGTTCCACATTCTCTTCTTTGAATCTATCATACTCTTCCACAAATTCAATCTAGAGCCTAAAAACACCAAAATGTTGAAAGAAAAAGGAGGAATCAGCATACAAAATGTATATAGAAAGTAAATGATGTATTCCTGTCTCGGTATAAGTTTGTTCCATTTCTTTATGCCCACCCAATCAAAGGTGGCCAGGAAGTTGGAGAATAGGTGAGTCATGTATACAGGTATAAAACTGTATCCAAAGCTAACACTGCAGCAATAGATGAAACGTGATTCAGTTATTAAGGCTGGGACACTGAATTTCTAACAAGTTCTCTCCTTCTTTCTAACATCATATCCCTACATTCAAGTGTACAAAATTGAAAACAGCCTGAATTTCCTGTTATTCTGGTTTTCCTGACCCTTTCTTGGCTATAAATTAGTTTATTTTATACCTCATGACCTTGCACTATGATGTGTTGAATTTAAATTAGAGGAGGGGTAGTTGCTATTCTGCCCAGTTATCAATACAATTCTGTGCGTCTTGAATTTTAGATGCCGAAAGAGTGAATGAACACCTAACCATATTGCCAGAAGACCTTCCAAGTCACTTCTGGTTCTAGATTAAACTCTGTGACTCCCAGGATACCTGGTATGCCCACTTTATACCACATTGAAAACTTTCAGATCATCTACTATGTAGGAATAATATTACAGATCTGTGGGGCAATGAAGTTTTCTAGTTTTTCTGCCAGATCTCTTACTTTGAAGAAGTCTTTCAACCACTCCAATTCTTACAGTGGGGGAATAGACAATCCAAAGCAGGAGTTATCCTTAGAGGGTGACTACATCTGAAAGGCGTCAGGGAAAGAATAAGAGGTGAGTGTAGAGCCTGCAGATGGGATCTCTATTTCCATGGCTGCTCTAGGGTCATCAGACTCAAGGAGAGGCAAGAATTCCTCTTAAGTTTTAAAAGCAAGAAAGCAACATTGACTCTGCTTTTCACATCAGAACTTCAAATTCTTCATATACTATAATAGTACCAAAAATTGTGTTTAAAGTAAAGAAATGAGGAAAAGCTATAAAAAAATGAGAGACTATCATGGGAAAATTATAAAAGCATTTTGCATTTTTATATGCCCACTTCCTTGCTAAATACAACTGAAAGAATTAGTAATGATTACATGTACAGTTATTTAGAAACCAGAGGAATAACTTGTGAGGAAAGACCAAGAATACCTATTACCTCTTCTTTAAGCATGAACTAGACAAGCCATTTTGGGGAAGTAATGGTGGATAGACAAAACCAAAACAAAAGAACTTTAAATTGCATTTTATCTGGCTGCATAGTAACACAATTCTCAAGTTATTAGGCACAAAACGCTTAAAATAATGAAATTTCATATACAAAATAATGCCACCATACTGTGTTTATTCAGAAACACACATTTTGACGTTAAAGGGAATTATCCTATCTAAGAGTGGTAATTTATACGTGTGAAGTGAAGAACTTCTGATCGTGCTTCATTTCAATATTAGTTCTGTTTTGTTTCCTTCCATAAGCTATTATATAAACTAAATAAACCTGAAAATTAAAATGCTACTTAATAAACAATAAAATAAGTCCTGAAAACCCATGAAAAATTTCAAGTTTCATTTCTTGATTCATTGTTAAAACTATCACTAAAAATTAATAAAAAACAAACTAACTTTTTTCTCTGCTTTATTTGCTCTTGATTATAAATGTTTTCACTACTTTATATTGTTATAACACTAAATTTTAAATTTATTTTAAAATGAATTATCTTTGAATAAAAACTCTTCACTATAATTACTGAAAGCAGTATCGTGGGTATTAAATATAGTACTATAACATTAGTTTGAAATTAACCACTGCATCAAGTCTAATATTAAATAGCCTCTAATACTTAAATAAAGGTTCAAATTAAGGTTAAAGGAGGAGAAGCACTAGGAGAAACATAATGGAAAACAAGATTTTTTTACCGACCTCAAAAATTAAACGCCACTGGTATTATTGCGCACAGTATTTTTCTTGCTTTCAAATGAAAAGTTACAAGTGGTTATTTCTGTATCTAACAGCTCTTGAAACATCAGTAGGCTGATGAAGGTATTCATTCAGACCAATTATTTTATTCTTGCAGTTTGAATACTGAGAATGTTGACAGTTTGTAACACTGTTGACAGATGGAAACAATAAATAATAACCCTTTCAAAGTCTAGACTCACTAGAAGATAAATTTGCTAATCAAACAATAAATAATAGCCCTTTCAAAATCTAGACTCAGTAGAAGATAAATTTGCTAAACTCCTTGAAAAACCTTCACTTTGCTACAAGTACCAATTATAAATAGTAGCTAACATTTAATGAGTGCTTATGTGCCAAGCGCTGATCTTTACTCTTCTTTTTTATCATAGTAATCTGTAATTATTTTGTTTATCGTGCTTCACTGCATTAATCCAGAGGCTCCCTGAGGACAGTCACTTTGTCTAGTTCCTTATGGTAACCCCAGCATTTGGTATGTCTAACATACAGTAGGCACTAAATTAATAAATGAGTCAGTGCTTTAAATGCTTTAAATATTTTTTAAGCTGTTGGTCATGGCCTAAATGGTTAAGAAAATGCAAAAGAACAGAAAGAAGGGTGAATTACATCTAGTAGAATAAATATTCTTTAATGAAACTTTTCTTTTAGTCTATATGTCTATGCCCCATACAAAACATATTTCTTATTTATGGCTAAGATTAAAAAAGAAAGCCTGAAAATCACTGCTTTATGTGAATTATTTTATTTGCTCCTCACAAGAACCCTGTAGCCAATATCATAACTTCTACTTTAAAATAAGAGAAATGAGGTTTCTAGATGTTATATATGATGTTCAAGATAATAGAGCTATCTACAAGTATATCACTTCTTCAGCTACTCATAGGGTACTATAGTAATAAAATCTGAATTAACTAAAAAAAGTTTCAGTAATAGTAATTGTAATATGATTAATAAAGAAAAACATAGGCTTTTAAGGCAGACAGGTCTGACTGAATTTAATACCTGGCTCTGCCACTAACTAGCTATGTTGGCTTTGGCCTAACTTAACCTCTTTGCACCTCTATTTTCCCATGTGTAGAAGAGGGACATTCATAAGATTGTAAGTTTTAAGTGATTTAATGTATGTAAATAGCCTAGACCACTAAATAGAAACTGTTGTGATTAAAATAATTATTAGTGGTTTTTATTCCTGGTCCAATAAATCACATTCAATCCACTACACCATAATTTGAATGTGTAAAAAGAGCGCATCAGGAATTTACTGGATTATAAAGAGAAGTATGGGAACTGGGCAAAACTGGCATTGAGCCGTCCAAGAGTTTCTGCGGGCGCCGGGTAAAAAAGATGCCCAGGAAAGATCAGGCAGTTGTTTCAGGTAACTATGGGAATCAAGGGAAACAACGTTGCTTAAACGTAAAAACAAACACAACTATTTAATCTTTCCACAGCAACATCCATCTTCTTCCTCCGCGTTCTGGCTAGGGCCGAACCAAGGTGTTAGGAAACGCCCCTGGTCAGCTCCCGTCCATTAGGCCCTGCTATCAAGGGGCTAGGGCACAGAGGTTCGGAGCAACTCACCCCGGAGACTCCGTTGATACTGCCCCAGAATCTCCTCCAGGGCAGAGTTCTCCGGGGACTTCGCCATGAACACACTCGGGGCCCAGAGATGGGAGTTGCGTGGGGAAGTGTCCAGTGTTCTCCCCTCGGAGTGCAAGAGGCCTCAGCCCCCGGAAGGGGCCCACCGACTTCCTGCTGCTGCTGTCACTGGGGAGCACAGAATCCCGTACTGAGCTCTCCAGCCTCTTCCCACCCACGGACCCTCGTGGTGGACGTCGGAAGTTGTAGTCCACAATGTCCGGGCTTACAGTGTCGAAGCTCCTAAGAGCACTCCCAATGACACTACAATTCCCAGAGGGCAACGCGCTCCAAGCTCAAGCTTTGGCGATTTGGCGGCAAGTGTCGGTTGCCAAGAGACTCCTTGGAGGCTCCGCCCATTTCTGTAGCCCAGGCAGGCTTAGTCCTGCCTTCATCCCATCCTGCTGTCTGGACCACCTAACTGACAGGAAGGGTTCACTCAAAGCCTTTACTCTTCTAAATTCGCTTATATGCTGTTGATCCTTGAGCCTTCTCAAGAACGCAAATAACAAGCTCAACACCCTTCAGCCGCAACATCTGCCAACACCGCGAAATAAATTCTCAAGAAAAAGAAGCTCTGAATCTGCCAAACAGCGTAGATCGTGAAGGCGGCTGACACTACCAATCTTAGCACGCCCAGCGACCCGACCACAGCTTGGAGTTGGCGCACTGCCGGCTGGGAACTGTAGTCCTTGCCGGTTGTGGTCCCAGCTAAAGCCCGGGTCCTGTTCATTGTTGAAGCTGGTCTTTGGTATACGCCTGCGTAGTCGGCAGCTGGAGAAGCCTGTGGGTGAGACCCCACCCCCCACCCCGCACAACCCCTTTTCATTGTCTGTGCTTGGCGCTTGCGCAGTAGGAGTTCGCTGGGACTGGGCCGGACCAGGGGTAGGGCTGGGCTCCTCGCCCTCTCCCCGGGCGCCTGCGCACTGGGCGGCCGCTCCTTGCCGTTACCGCTATGTGCGGAGCGTGTACGGAATAACGTTATTGCCCAGCGGCGCCGAGGGGCCGAGAGCTCGACCGCGGCGGCGGCGACGACGACAGGGTGGGGGAGGACGCTTGCGAGAGACTCACGGGACGCGGTGCGCCCCGCCCCCCCGTCCGGTCCCTCTCAGCAGTGAGGGGTAAGTGATGCGCTCCGATGCCGTCGTCTCCGCCTTTCCACATCCTTCTTTTCGGGTTTGCAGCGGGGGCTCGGGCGCGGCCCGCGGCGGGAGGGGTTGAGGGCCGGCGGCGAGGGGCGCTTCCCTGAGGCTTCGTGTGCCGCCCCCGCCCCGGACCTGGGACTCGGCGGGGGCGCCCCTCCCCCCCACCGCCCCCCAACCCTGCGTCCCCGGGCCCTGCGTGCCGGCTTCCCCTGCAAGTGTCCACGTATTGAGTCGTCTCTGGCTCTCCTGGCTTTGTGCAGCCCCCTCCGCCCCAGCAGTTTGCAGGGGTGCGGGCGGAGCAGCGGAGGGAATGGCTACGCTGCTGCTGGAGAAGGGGTTTTCCCGATCGGAGCAGCCCCCAATGTCGTTTCTTTTTGTGTGGTTGGTTTTGATGTGTGGGGCGGTTTGGGGTGGTCCGGCGAGGAGCCTTTCGGACGCGGGGGGAGGGCGTGGAAGACGTGGTGTCACGCACCCCGCCAGGCGACAGCACCCGCTCAGGCTGTGGCTCTGTAGTAACCCGGGGGAGGAGAGGGTAGCTTCCTGTCGACTTCATTGTCCTGAAATTCAAATGTGGGCTTTGGTATGGGTCCCTTCATTTTATGTAAGGAAAAGAAAAATTAGCAGCCGCCTAACAAGGGGCGGGAAGATGTGGGATTTGTACCCTAAGTCATAGTATCTGTTTTTTTAGTGTTTAGCGGAGTTTTACTTGGAGAATGTAAGCTCCTGGAAGACAAGGACAGTACCTGTCCAAGCATTGCCAAGGTGATCCATATAAAATTACTAGCTTACGATGAAGAATGGACCAGGAAGGGCCTGACGACGAAGCTGTTTGTGTAGCAGGAAAATGAACCAGCAGAATGTTTTTTCATAGGGTGGGTAACGCATTCACGTGCCTAAGGGAATAGGTTAGGATACATCTTTCCGTTTTGTTTTTTAAGCATTCAAAATCAAACATAGGCCTGGTACATTGCTGTTTCTGAATTTTTTATTCATATTTTTATTCTCTTAATGAAAATTCATCCAGTTGGGAGAAATGTGGTGAAGCAGATAACATACTTGATTGAAAATGCATCTTTTAAAATGATTTGATTATTAAGCTTACAACCGTTTGCTGGCATTAAAACAAGCAAAAGAGAGATTGAAGCCGGATGGGGAGGAGCAGGTGGAGGAATGATGTGAGAGGAGAAAGTGACATTATGAATACGGTATCCAGATCTTCACTGATATAACCCTGGCTGGGTATGCCGCAATGATTTAGGAATTCAGCTCTGGAAATATTACGTTGCAAGTTACAAACCATTTTGTATTTTTCTGCCATTGTTTTTTAAAAAGTAAAACCAGTGCTGCTTTTACTTTTTCCTAACTTTGCAAATATTATAGAATTTTGGTGTTTTTAAAACTGAAGAGTCTAAATGCATTTGACAGAGAAAGAGGAAGACATTAAAACTTGGAAAGTTAACTAACTTGGCTGTCCAAGCCAAATTGCTAATGAAAGGCAGAGTTCAATAAAACCAAGGTTTCTTCTGCAATGTGCTCTTTTCAGCTGTGTCCCCTAGTCCCCCTACCCTGTGAAAATTTATGGAAAGCTTCTCTGCATGCTCTTTGAGTTGTCTGTGACAATCAAGTTCATTGATACCTCATAGTTGTATTAGTCTAGTCTTTTTCTTTTGATGTGAAAGTAATAATTCTAATGAAGTGGAACTATAATTTTATAAATTAACTTACTGATATAGGAAGAGATGTCTTAACATGGGCTTTTCATAAAAATGGAAACTGTTGGAATTTTTTCCCTACTTATCAGTAACCATATTTTAATAATATTTTCTGCTATTCGGTAGTATTTTATAATATGATCAACTCTATAAACTCTGAAAAATGAAATTGCTACATAACAAGAACCCATGAAGTTCAGTTTTCTTCAATTAATGAATTTTATTATTTTCAACTTAAAAACGTTTACTTTTTGAGGAAAAAATTCATGTTTAACTTTTTTATTAAAATTGAATTTGTGCTCTTTTATTAAGTTGATTTTGCCATAAAGTGCTTTTTTGTTTTCTTATACTTTTTATCCCTTAATTCCACATTGTATTTTAATCAACTTTTTTTAATAGATCTTTATTGGAGTATAATTGCTTCACAATACTGTGTTAGTTTCTGTTGTACAACTAAGTGAATCAGCCATATGCATACATACATCCCCATATCCCCTCCCTCTTGAGCCTCATTCCCACCCTCCCTATCCCACCTCTGTAGGTCATTGCAAAGCACCAAGCTGATCTCCCTGCGCTATGCTGCTGCTTCCCACTGGCTAACTATTTTACATTCAGTAGTGTATATATGTCGATGCTACTCTCACTTTGCCCCAGCTTTGCCCTCCCGCCCCCACTCCCCCGTGTCCTCAAGTCCATTTTCTATGTCTGCATCTTCATTCCTGCCCTGCCACTAGGTTCATCAGCACCATTTTTTTTTTTTAGATTCCGTATATATGTGTTAGCATATGGTATTTGTTTTTCTCTTTCTGACTTACTTCACTCTGTATGACAGACTCTAGGTCCGTCCACCTCACTACAAATAACTCAATTTCATTTCTTTTTATGGCAGAGTAATATTACAATGTACATATGTGCCACATCTTCTATATCCATTCATCTGTCGATGGGCATTTAGGTTGGTCCCATGTCCTGGCTGTTGTACATAGTGCTGCAGTGAACAGTGTGGTACATGTCTCTTTTTTTGTTTGTTTTTAAAATTTATTTATTTATTTTATTTTATTTTTGGCTGTGTTGGGTCTTCATTTCTGTGCGAGGGCTTTCTCTAGTTCCTGCGAGCGGGGGCCACTCTTCATCGCGGTGCGCGGGCCTCTCACTGTCGCGGAGCACATGCTGCAGACACGCAGGCTCAGTAGTTGTGGCTCACGGGCCCAGTTGCTCCGTGGCATGTGGGATCTTCCCAGACCAGGGCTCGAACCCGTGTCCCCTGCATTGGCAGGCAGATTCTCAACCATTGCACCACCAGGGAAGCCCACATGTCTCTTTTTGAATTATGGTTTTCTCAGGGTGTATGCCCAGTAATGGGATTGCTGGGTCATATGGTAGTTCTGTTTTTAGTTGTATTTTTTTTTTTTTTTGCGGTACGCGGGCCTCTCACTGTTGTGGCATCTCCCGTTGCGGAGCACAGGCTCTGGACGCGCAGGCTCAGCAGCCATGGCTCACAGGCCTACCCGCTCCACGGCATGTGGGATCCTCCTGGACCGGGGCACGAACCCGTGTCCCCTGCATCGGCAGGCGGACTATCAACCACTGCGCCACCAGGGAAAGCCCTTTAGTTGTATTTTAATAGGCTTTTAAAAAAAGAAGTAGTATATTTCTTAAATTTCAATTTACTTAAAAAATAATCTGTGGAAACCATGTGGAATTATATTAAATCAAACTTGAAATGTATTTTACTGTTAAATTTCATGGTGTGCTAAAATTACTTTGTATGGAAGTAAATAACCATCTGCATGTTTTCCAACTTTACACTGTAAAATTATCATGCGTTATGTCTATTAATGTAAATATCAAGGTGCTTTTAAAAATTCTATGCTTAGGGATTTATTTGTTACAAGTATCAGTTTGTTGTTTCATTTTATCACTTTAAAAAAACCCCAAAAAACTAGTTTTATTGGGCTTCCCTGGTGGCGCAGTGGTTGAGAGTCCGCCTGCCGATGCAGGGGACACGGATTCGTGCCCTGGTCCGGGAGGATCCCACATGCCGCGGAGCGGCTGGGCCAGTGAGCCGTGGCCGCTGGGCCTGTGCGTCCGGAGCCTGTGCTCCGCAATGGGAGAGGCCACCTTTGTTGTTTCCTATTTTGTTTTTTGAAAAATTTGTCTGGAAATCACTGATGTAGGCAACATAAACCCGCATCTTTTGTATGTTAAGATTTTTCCCATTCTGTATATACATGTAGATGATGTTTTTAAGCAATATGTACCTTTAACCCTTTTAAATATCATCTACTTGAGTGTAGTTAAAAGTTGAAATCTTTTTTTAAATTTTATTATTTTTGGCTGCGTTGGGTCTTCATTGCTGCGCACAGGCTTTCTCTAGTTGTGGCGAGTGGGGGCTACTCTTTGTTGTGATGCGTGGGCTTCTCATTTCGATGGCTTCTCTTGTTGCGGAGCACGGGCTCTAGAGCGCAGGCCCAGTAGTTGTGGCGCACGGGTTTAGTTGCTCAGTGGCATGTGGGATCTTCCCGGACCAGGGCTCGAGCCTGTGTCCCCTGCTTTGGCAAGCGGATTCTTAACCACTGCGCCACCAGGGAAGTCCTTGAAACCTTCTTAAATAATGATTCTGTCATCCAAGGGATTAGCTTCTCTTCCTGGCTTTTTGACATTTATAAATTTAACAAGCAAGCCCTCTTATGTCTTCATCTTGTGCATGTATTGGATATAGCCAAGGACATACCATGCAAATTTATAAATAGAATAAAAGTTACATAGATAAACTATGCTGGAGGAAAAAGGTGACTTTTAAAAAGATACTGAAAACCATTTCAATGTTTTGTTTTTAGTTAAGGAGAAAATCATTATATTCTCTAATACTAAGGGAGTTGGTTGAAGCTTACTGTCTGGTAGAGATGTGGATAATTATATAATTATATTATATGAAGTCAAGTAAGCGTAGATGCTGTGAGTAAAAATAAATTAGAGTAAAGGGATAGAGAGTGGTGGACTGCTATTTTTTACTTACTTTTAAGTAGTCATTCAAATAACACATTAAAATTGTTCAAAAAAAATCAAACAATATTTTAAAAACAAACAATGTGAAAAATCCTCCCACCCATCTACCTTATCTGCTGAGTTAATAGGTAACTTTTCATGTATCTTTCCAGTGAATTTGTTTTCAATTTAAGTAAATACAGTATATATTTTTAACCTACTTACCTCTTTTTACACTAAAGATAGCCTCTTTATACAAAAAAGAGGCATCTAGAGAGCTACTATTTTAGTGAATGGTTAGGGAATACCACTCTTTGAGAAGGTGTCATTTAGCAGAGACTTATGTAAGGAAGCACACCATGTAGATATCTGGTTGGAGAGTGCTCTGGTCCTGGACAGGAATGGGATGAATGAATTCAGAGAACAAAGAGGCCACTGGCTGGAGATGAGCAAGAAGAAGGAAGAATAGGAGGAAACGAGGTTGGATAGAGATTGTATTGGTTGACTTTATTTAAAATGCCTTGGGAGTTCATTGGAGTGTTTTGAGAAGGGGAGACTAACTTTTTATTGCTTATGTAAAAACACGGAAACAAAACCCGAAGACAAATATCTAAAGAAACTTACCACCTACTAACACTATCATTTCATAAAAAAAGGTTATTTTAACATTAGAAAAGTAGAAATACAGAATGTAAAAAAAAATAATAATCCCTTGAATTGGATAAAAGAAAAAAATCCCTTGAATTGGACAAAAGAATTGGCTTACATTTTTAAAATATGGTTCTGGCTGTTTTGTGGATAATAGACTGGAGGGGAACAAAATGGGAACAGGGAGATGAGTTAAGAGACTATTGGAATACTTTAAACTGAGGTGTTAATGGTTTAGACTAGAGTGATAGTGGTGGAGATAGTGAAAGTTATTAGGTTCTGGTTTTAAAAAATCAAGAGTTTTGGACATGTTAGGTTTGAAATGTCTATTAAATGTCCAAGTGGAGATAATCAAGTAGGCAGTTGAATATTCAAGTCTAGATTTCACAGGAGAGGTTGGGACTGAATAAATTTTAAGCATCACCAGTAGACCATATTTAAAACTCTAGGACTGGAAGACATCACTTAGGTTGAGAGTTTGAGAGTAATTAGATTAAGAGGTCCAAGAAAGAATTGTACCTGATACTCTCCAATAGTGAAAGCAAGAGAGAAGGAGCCATCAAGGATTGAAAAGAGGTGGCCGGTGAGGTAATGAGTGTGGTGTCCCAGAAGACAAGTAAAGAAAGTGTGTTTAGGGACTTCCCTGGCCGTCCAGTGGTCAGGACTCTGCGCTTCCACTGCATGGGGCACAGGTTTGATCCCTGGTTGGGGAACTGAGATCCCGCAAGCTGCGAGGTACGGCCAAAATAAAATAAAATAAAGTAAAATTTTTTAAAAAAAGTATGTTTAGAGATAAGGAGTGATCAGTCAACTATACCACCTTTAATCACTTAAACATTTCTTAAGAAATCAGGTTATATCCTTTTTCCTTGTTAACTATCTCTGAAAACATTATTATCAGACCTGTCTTTATTCCTTTATTCTCATTTATCAGTGAAGATGTTCTTTTTTTTTTTGGCTACGCCATGCGGCTTGCAGGATCTTAGTTCCCCAACCATGCATTGAACCCGGGCCACTGCAGTGCAAGTGCCGAGTCCTAACCACTGGACTGTTAGGGAATTCCCGCGATGTTCGTTATTATTCTCCCCTAGAAACGACTAAATCTAAAGCCGTGAACAAAGTTTTACTCACAAATATATTGCTGCTGTTTCTTAGGTCGATGGATGTGGCTGCTTTGCTACTGAGATTTGTACAGGGGAGATGGTTGCTGTTCACTGAGAAGAATTTGCTCTCAGGAATTGCTTCAGAGGCATTAATTGTGTGATCTTGGGCATGTCACATCATTTCAGAAGTTCAGTTTCTTCATCTGTAAAATAAAGCTGGCAGTAGTCCAACTATCTCAGAGGTTTATTTTGTAAAACAAATGAGATAGATATAAAAGACATGAAAGGTATAATTGCACGTAGGGATCCCCTTCCCAGTGCCCCAAGTGTGGTACCACTTGATAGTGTTAGGTTTGAAGAAATATTTTGGTTTGGGTGGTGAATAGAAGTATGTTTTCATTCTGACTCTGTAGGAATAGTTTTTTACTTCTTGTGCATTCTGTCCCCATAGGCAGTTTTGTACATCATTTTACAATACTCTTGGGGTTGGAGGAAAGGACATGAGGCCAGAAAGAGGCTTTGAAATAATAACTTTCTCCATTCGTAAGCACATCTTTCAATTCTAAGCATAGTGTCTAAATGAGAATGAAGTCAGAAAAAAGTAAGCAGCCTAGCTTACTTTTTTTCCAGGCCAACAAAGAGCATTTTCCTATTTTAACTAGCTTTTTACTGGATAAGGATTTCTCAGATTCAAGGCTTAAGGGTTGATTAGGGGTCTTGAACTCCGGTCAGTGAGCTAGAAACTGATTTCGCGAAACAGAGGATAGGGGAAATGAATGTCCTTGATGATGGAGAAGTAAGTATAAAATCTTTATTTTGGTGAAAAAGGAACATTGCAAATAGAGGACTTTCTGTGTAAGCTTTTTTAGGCAATAGGACTATAATTTCAAACTATCTAGAAAATACCATTAAGTCAGCAAGAACACACTCTTACAATCCTACTAGCTAGTGACACCACTGTTACATATTCTTGTCTATTTTGGTTTAATCTGATAACATTTTATCATGAGATTAAACTTTCATTTTACGAAGCTTATAATTTACTTGCAATTTATGGAAATTAAGGATGTTTTTAAAAATTGTAAACAACCCTATAGTGGACATTTCTAACTGAATTTCTGTGCAAATCAGTATTTTTCTTTCCCACTGTTTCAAGAAATGAATTGTGTCAAAGAACATGTAGAGTTCTAAAACCTTTTCTAATTTCTAACGTACTGATAATACTCCATCCGCCCCCGCCCCACCTCAGTCTGTTGCCAAAGTACACCTCCCTCACTGGGGTATGAAATTGTGTTTCTTCAACGCTTTACCACTGCTGGGTATTACATATCTTTTTAAAATTTTTGCCCAGTTGATAAACTAAAAACCTTATTTAAATTTCTCTTATCAGTAATACATCTGAAAGGCTTTTTAAAAATGCTTATTGGTTATTTTTATTTCTAAAATAAAAGGCTCTTATTTTTAGTGAATAGCTCATCATATTCACTTGTAGCTACTTCTTTTTCCAAGATTACCATTTGCCTTTTAAGTTTATCTTATTTTTACCCAGCAAAAATCTTTAACTTGTATATAGCCTAATTTCTTCTTTCCTTTTTCTTACGAAGTAATCCCGCTGCACAACATTTTATTGAATACATACCTGTATTTTTTCTTGTAGAATTTATGATTTGAAATTTTACACGCAAATATGTTAATTTATCTAAAATATATTTAGGCATATATATAGCCTTTTGTCATGTATTGTATAACACTTCATTATCTATCACAATTTGAAATGTCTTCTTAAATATGCATAGATTTATTTCTGGATCTTTTATTCCATTTGATTGCTGCCTATTCCTGCACTGCTGTATTATTACCACGTATTATAACATAGGTTTATAGTATCTGTTTACAAATGGATACTTTTCTCCTTAGCCTATTCTGGTGTCATAGAATTTACCTAGTTATCCTTGTATGCTTTTTTTTTTCCAGATGTGTTTTACGGTTATTTTGTTAAGCTCATTTGAAAAAATCCTTTTGGGGTTTTGATTGAGATTAAACTGAGTTTATTGACTTATTTATGATCTAAAAGATGACAAAGAAACTCTCAAACAGGTATTTAAGGCCTTAGTTTTTAATAGTGTTTTCAGGTCTATTCAAGTTTCTACCTGTTTTTGAGTCACTTATGTCATTTTTATCTGCCTACAAGTTTATTCACTTGAGATTTTCAAATTTAGAAGCCTAAAATTGTAGATATAATTATTCTGTAAATTGAAAAGATCACGTCTGTGGTTACACCTTTTTTTCTGGCCGCACCATGAGGCATGCAGGGTCTTAGTTCCCCGATCAGGGACCAGGGATTGAACCCTCACCCACTGCAGTGGAAGTGTGGAGTGTTAACCACTGGACCACCAGGGAAGTCCCAGTTACATCCTTTTACAAAGTTAAATATTTGTGAGGAATGAAGAAAAAAATCTGCCAGGGGTTTTAGTATTTTTTTTTTTAAGAATGAGCTTTTGATTTGTCATTTTTGTCTTTATGTTTTTAATTTATTATTTTTAAAAATCTTTAATATTTATCTCTACTAGTTGTCGAATAGTAAGTTTATTTTTATTTTTCAGTTCAGTGGAAAACACTTAAGGCTGTAAATTTTTTTATCAGTACACCTTTGGGTACCTTCCTTAGATTTTACATATATTGGTCTCAGAGTTTTTACTTTTTAAACTATTTATTTCTTTTCACTAGAGTTAATTTGTGAGGTAAGTTTTTGTTTTTAAATACAGGGCATGTGTGTATGTGATTTATTATTGTTCTCGTGGGGTTTTTCCTAGTATTTTTTTAACATCTTTATTGGTGTATAATTGCTTTACAATGGTGTGTTAGTTTCTGCTTTATAACAAAGTGAATCAGCTATACATATATGTATATCCCCATATCTCTTTCCTAGTATTCTTAATGGAAGTTCTCAAGCAGGCAGGGAAATTGAAACAGTTTCATAGTGACTACTCATATACCCACCATCTTGATTCTACCATTAATATTATGTTAGTTTTATACATATCTGGTCATAAATCCATTGTCTATTCGTCAGTCTATGTTACATTTTGATCCATTTCCAAGTAAACTGTAGACATCTGTGTGTGTGTGTGTGTGTAAGAAAAGTGTTCTTAAATCATTTGAAATTGTTTGTTTTAAGTTTTCTGAATGTGCTTTTGAAATATTTTCTAACAACCACTGTCATATTAAACAAGAGTTTAAAAATGAAATATACTGTTTTCTATTCCAGTAGTACGGAACTCAATTTTTCTGTAAATAGCTAGCTTACGAAATTGACACTGATGACACTGAGCTATTCCATTCTTGGAGGACGGGTATTCATTGTGTGTATGTTCACCTGTGTGCGTGTGCTTTGAAGAGGAATGGTAGATAGTTTGGTTTTTGGTTTTGATTAAGCTGAAGAGCTATTGAACAAAACATACACTGTTTCTCTAATCTAGTAATTCTGCCATTTCCTTCAGTTGCAAATCCAGGAGTGAAATATTTCTTCTCAGTTCTACATCTCACTACCTTCCACTTCAACTATTCCCCTACCCTTCACTTATGTGAAAAATTCTGTGTTGGGCTGTTCACTAAAAATAAGAGCCTTTGCTTGCAGTAAGAGAGCACGGTTAGACCCTAAGAATTTAAGTGGTTCATGTAACAAATTCCAGAATGTTAAAGATGCACTATATGGAGTAGGAATTTAAAATTTGTAAATTGGGAGAGGTGGGAGCAAATAGAGTGCAATTAAATGAAAGGTAAATAAAGTGAAATTTAGAAATTTATTTGGGAGGGTGACTTAGGGACAAGAGAATTGGGCTATTCAGTGTCTAGTAATTATTGTTAGTGACATTCAGAACATAATTTATCAATGGAATCTGGCACCTTTTTTACTAATGGTATTTAGGTTAATTGCAAGTTCGTAACCCTTGCTCCCCAAAGATACGAGGTTTGTATAAGATGGATATTTCATCATAGAATGCTATCTTGACAACCATTTCTTTCATCTGATTTTCAGGTGTCTGGTTTTGTCACTAGAATTTCTAATCTCTGACTTCTTCTTCCCTTTCTCTCTTTTTCTTGGATACAATTTGTAGTTTTTCCCTCCAGCCTCAGCATTCTAAGTCAAGACATTGTGTATTTCCTGTGCCCTAGTACTTTCTAAATTTCTTTCTCTTTAGTCTTCACAATTACAGCCCATTTCCCCCATCCCTACTCTCCCATGTTGTCAACCCAGTCAGTCCAAGCTGAAGGGGTCTTTCTTTCTGAGGAATTAGAAATACGTGTTTTCGTGTACACGTTTCATCAGTGATTTATTTAAATAAAGGGAGGTTGCTAGAGAGAGTACCTGGGTGGTTGATACTGCCACTTATCAAGATAGACAAAGCAGGAGGGAGGCAGATTTTGTTCAGAAGATGGAATGATGGAATTTTTTTTTCAGATTAATTTTGACAGGTGAGTGGGGACTTGGAACTGAAAATGATTTATAAGTAATTAAGGTCTGCATCTTATAAAAGAGGTTTTGATTTGAAACTTACTTAGATGCATGACTTAATGTAATAAACTGTATTTGAAGTCCAGTAGCTTCAAAGAAGTCTCAAAATGAACATGTATTGGGAAGTAACCTCCTAAAAACACGGATTTAAAGAGAAAGTAGAGACTTTCAAAGAGATTGAGGAGTGGCCACGGAAGTCAGAGAAACCAAAGTAATGTTTCTAGAAGGTAAGAATGGTCACAGATACTGAGAGTTGATGTAATAGGAATATTAATGATCATTGGGTTTAGCAATTATGAGGACATTTTTTATCATGATTCAGTAAGGCAGTTAAGAGGAAGAGAAAGGACAAAAATTCAGTAAACCTTCAGAAGATAGGGTAAATTCAAGAATGGTTGAAAGGTAAGGAAGTGGATTAGCAAAAGCAGACTAGTCATTAAAGCCTAGCACTAAACAGAAGGAAGGAAAGCTCTTTTAGGTGAATTGTATACTGTCTGTATTTTATTTTCTTTTTCAAGGCTTTAAAAATTTTTTCATGCTTTCTAATCATTTTAAAGCACATTCTTAACAGTTCTTTTGTAAAACAAGTTTTCAAAATGCAAAAACTTACATTTAAAATAGAATAAGTTCTTAAAACATATGATAATATATTAATCCCTTTATTTGAAAGTTCATTAATTTTAAGGACATAGATTCTGAAAGGGTAAGATATCCTTAGATTCTAATAGGCACTTGTATTTTTATATTCCAACTTTGCTGTGTGTAAAAGGAGCTAGTCTTAAGAACTGGATTATAGTTTCTTAACAGGAAATAACATTTATTAAAACTAGTAAAGCTACTTTTTAAAATAAGTTGCTGTCTAAGGGTATCATGCTCAAAATCCAAAAGTTACCTTGGCCTTGGAAATCCAAATTTACTAATATGGGTACTGAGTTTTGTTATAAAATTGCTTTCTGATTAGGAGATTTGAGTCTTTCTCTGATAATGTATATATACCATATACTCTAAAAAGTAAGTTTACTATTTGACAAAATTCAAATATAACGATCAAGATCACTTCTTAAAATTGTATTAGAGTTTGAGTAAACCTTCTGTGTTGGATCCAAAATAAATGAAGGAAGCAAAAGCAAAATTTTATCAAATATATCAGTGTTAAAAATAAGGACAGAATAAGGGCTTATGTCCAGAGCAGGGAAGAATAATTATGAAATTTATGAATCTGAGTCTCTAGGCACTTACTGGAAATAAAAATTATTTACTGCTTTTCATATTTTGAATATTTTTATTTGATCATGTGAAAGTGTCTGATCTAAGTCTCCATGGGCTATGAATAAGAAATTAATGGATATCTATGAAATGCAGGATTATTATATCTTTTTTATGGATTCTCGAACATGTAATGGAAGCAGTAAACTACTTCAAATAAAAAAATTTAATAGAAATCACAACAGGACTCTGACTAATTAATTTAATATATATTTTTCCTTTTGCTGGCATTTACCCCATAGGTTGGTCTTTAGTAGTGTGACACGATTTTATCTGTTTAATGCAATCATAGGAAACTATTTGTCTGTCAAAAGTTGCAAAACTGCAGGGAAAAAAATGGGGGTCATGTGAAGGAGAGAACCAACTTCATTTTTTTGAGCTAATCACCTTTATAAGCCTAATTGTTTTACAAATTAAAACATATATTGTTTTATTAGTAAATACTGTCATCAGGTATCTGCTTCAGAAAAATCATACGGCTTAGTTATTTCTGTCTTAGATGACTTTGGAGATTGTTTCTTGCTCTTAGGATAAACACACACACACACACACACTCTTTGTCAACATGGTGTAAATAAAGGAATAATTTGTACAAGGGGTTTGATCTCCGTTTTACTTTTGGCACTGTTACTATGTAACTATATGACATTGGACAAGTCTTTAGTCTTACTGTCTCATTTTGTTCATTTGTAAAAATAAAAGGCTTACACTATGTAAAATTTAAGATTACCATGTACTTTTAAAGTAATATTTATTGTGTCTGTGAAAGATTTAGAATATTCTTCAGTTGTCTGTTTATGTTCCATTGAGTCACAAATAAATAAGAGAACCAGAGGAATTGGAGGGTTTGTATGGTATGCAGTGGTGTATAGAAATGGAAAAAAAAAAATGAAGAGGGCTGATCAGAGGAAGAAAGAAAGGAAGGCTTGAGGAAATAAGCTTTCAGAAGGTAAACCTTTTTTTTTCTTTTCCCCCACATATCCTGATATTCATTTGGGCTCAAAGTATTATCTCCTAGTAATAATTGTTCCTAAAAATACCAATAATCTTTTAATCTATTTTGGCCACTTTTTATCCTCAAACTTGCAGAAGCTCTTCTCCAAATGAAATAAATGTCAATAGTGAATTATTCTTTAGCTATGCCTGGAGATACCCTCTCTTAAAAGAATTGCCTTCGCAGAAATATTCACACTACAAATTATTTCCAGTAAAACCATTACATACCTCATAGTTTTCTGGTAATGAGCCTAATTCTGTAAGCATCAGTAGTTTAATGAATTATAAAGTATGAAAGAACAGACTTTCGGACATAGTAACAGTTGAAATGACTATTGAAAAATTTCAGCCAAATGATAGGCTTGATTGCTTATGTAATTTACTAATTTGTATGAATTCTGTATACCTTTATGATTGAAAATATGAAGCTCATTATGCTTGTTTGATCAGACCAAAATTTCTCTTTCCAACATAAATTATTTTTCATCTTCCTGTTCTGTGTGTTTATATTCTAAAGGTATGAAGTTTTTAACTAAAGCCATCCTTAATGTAAATAATTTTGTGATTCCTGTTTGTATAAAGCTGAGCTAGCTAGAGTACCTACTAGCAGTATGTGAATATTTACATTTAAATTAATTAAAATTAAAAAAAATAAAAAATCTTCTCAAATGCATTTGCCATATTTCAAGTGCTCAGTAGTTCACATGTGGCCTGTGGCTTATGTACTGAACAGTGTAGATACAGAACCCTTCTATCATCAAAGTTCTATTGCACAGTACTGTAATATTTATGAGCATTATAATTTAACATGAAGGTAAAAAGAAATAGTGTATAATTTAGGCTAGTAATTAACAACTTGTTATTAGACAATGAATAAGTGCTTCTGTGATGCATTCATAAAATATATACTTGTCTGAAACATACTGAGACTTCTTATTCTTTTGATTTCAGTTTTCATGTGTTGTACTGATACTGTGGTGGAAATGATTTTATACCCACCTTCCAAACAATTTATTTATAGTGAATTAGATGAGAAAAGGTAGTGATGATAATTAGAAAAAGTTTTTTTTTTTTTAATTGAAATATAGTTGATTTACAATGTTGTGTTAGTTTCTGGTGTATAGAAGAGTGATTCAGTTATACATATATATATTCTTTTTAATATTCTTTTATATTATGATTTATTACAGAATATTTAACATAGTTCCCTATGGTGTACAGTAGGTCTTGGTTGCTTATCTGTTTTGTTTTATACATAATAGTTTGTATCTGCTAATCCCAAACTCCTAATTTATTCCTCCTCCACTCCTTTTCCCCTTTGGTAACCATACATTTCTTTTTTATGTTTGTGAATCTGTTTCTGTTTTACAAATAAGTTCATTTGTATCATATTTTAGATTACACATATAAGAGGTATCGTATGGTATTTGTCTTTTTTTCTGACTTACTTTACTTTCTGTGATAATCTCTAGGTCCATCCATGTTGCTGCATATGGCATTATTTCATTCTTTTTTATGACTGAGTAATATTCCATTATGTATATATACCACATCTTATCCATTCATCTGTTGATGGACATTTAGGTTGCTTCTGTGTCTTGGCTATTGTAAACAGTGCCACTATGAACATTGGGCTTCATGTATCTTTTCGAATCAGAGTAGAAAAAGTTTTTAAATGGCACATAAGGCAGTTATATGCTGAAATTCATTACAGAAGAATGGCAGAAACAAGAGACATTGTTCTCATAGAGTGAACTAAGAAAGGTGAATCAAAAACATTTGGGTTTCAGGCTCTTATAAACCCTTAACTCAAGCTGCTTTCTTCCACTGTCACTCCCTCCTGTAGGTTCTGTTTTCAATTCTTTGAGACAGCTTAGTGCACCTTTTCCTGCTCCTAGTAATAGTTGACCTGACAAAGTTTTTCAGATTCATAGTTGTGCATTGAGCTTAGAGATAGTTTACTGTTCTTTCAAATTCTAGGTTTCTGATCTATGCTGTACCCCAGTTTACTGAATTTGTACCATTCCTCTAGATGGATGATTGATTTTTGGTCTCTGATTTTAATATAAATTGATTGATTCTTCCTTGTCTATGGACTTCTCAGGGAGAAAACCTTGGAACCTACTTGTAGCCCAGCAGCAAGCTAAGAGGTAGATTGAAAATAGATTGAATTTTGCATGACCTGTCAATGTTGATTGTGTAAAAAGATAGTGTCACAGAACATGTTACTAGGTAAAAATATGTTCTTTTCAGCCATATTCAGACTCTTTAGCCAAATCTTCATCTATAGGAATTGACATCACTAGCACCATTTTAAGGCATACTTGAGGAAACTACAAAGGCGACAGTAATTGTGGAAGAACCCCTGAACTTGGTATCTGAAAGCCCAGGTTTGAATTCAGATAGCTCCTGTTTACTACTACTAGATTCGTGACCTTGGTTAAGTCATTTAACTTCAGCTTTCTTCAAGGGAAAAATGTTTCTCCCATGCTTGTTTTGTTTCATTCATGCTTATATGAAAGTATAAGCACCTAGTACAGTTACTGGAACAAAGGAGGTACTTAATAAATATTTGAATCTGAGTCTTTATTTGTTAGTGTAAAACAACAAAATTATGTTTTAACAGAGTTGTACAGTTCTAGAAAAGAAAACAAGTCAGCCTTTACATTTTTCATAAACTGGCAGAGAAAACTTGGCAGAAACTTTTTTTTTCTTTAAAAAGATGTTTATATGAACAAAAGGAAGATCAACTGATTTTTTATACAGGCATTTACATATAAATCATTTAGTGTTTGCTTCTTAGATTTTTTTTTTTATGCTTTGAAGGGTGTTTTAAAAATACCTTGTCTTTGTGATGTCGTATAAGAAACTGAAGAAATTCCTTTTGTGTCTTTGAAATGCATATTCTTATTTCTCTGAAATAGTCCTTAAATAGGAAAATTTCATCCTTAATATTAACTTTTTTTAACATCTTTATTGTAGTATAATTGCTTTACAGTGTTGTGTTAGTTTCTGCTGTATAACAAAGTGAATCAGCTATATGCATACGTATATTCCCATATCCCCTCCCTCATGCGTCTCCCTCCCACTCTCCTTATCCCACCCCTCTAGGTGGTCACAAAGCACTGAACTCATCTCCCTGTGCTGTGCAGCTGCTTCCCACTAGCTATCTGTTTTACATTCGGTAGTGTATATGTCAGTGCTACTCTCTCACTTCATCCCAGCTTACCCTTCCCCTTCCCAGTGTCCTCAAGTCCATTCTCTACGTCTCTATCTTTATTCTTGTCCTTTGGCAGAAACTTTTAATGCCTAGGCAATTTGTAGAAAAGTATATCATCAAATCTAAGTCTTCTTTTGAAAGTATATAGTAAACTCAGATATAGAATGTATGACTATTGATATTTGGAATATCATCTTCATTTTCCTTAATGAAAAAATTTTTTACTTTTTAATGCTGTTTTAGGCAAAAGTTGTAAATTAGGCTTTTTCTCCACATGTATTTGGTTTTTTCAAGATTTAATTAATAATGTATGTGGCAGATTATAAAGGTAAAATTTGGAACAGTTGTTCCAAAATAATCAAGAGTATATGAAAGCAGAAGTTTTCCCAGTATAGAATTTGTTCACATGCTCATGAACAAGTATCTTGGTAGGTATCCAAAAAAAGCACAGCTGTGGATTTAATTTTAGGGATTAACTGTACTGTCTCAAATGGGGGTGGGGATTTTAAAAGGAATAAATTTTTCCCAAGAATGTATTTCATTATCTCTCCCATATCAAGTTAATTATACAGCAGAGTTGCATTTCTGAGTATGTTCAAAGTATATGTCACTTTCTTAGACACGTTTCCTGGACCACCCAGCCTAAACAGCACCACCTTAGAACTGTTACATCATGCTGTTCTTGTTTTTCATGTTCCAGTCTTCCCGTTGTCACTGAAGTTGTCCTATTCATTTACTTAGCTTTTGTTTGTCTATTTTTGCTTCTATGAGATTATGAACTTTCTCTGTCTTATCACTCTTTCCCTGTTACTAGTGCATAGTACATACCTTATGAATGAAGAAAAATAGATTAATTCATTGTGTAGTACTCTAAAATAAGAGTTCTCTGGTGTAACTGTTGTATAATGTTTGTCTACTTTCTAGAACTTACATAATTTTCATTGTTAAAAAGCTGTGTGCATGTGTGTGTATGAAGTTCTTAGAACTGTCTGCTATATAGTAAATGGTCAATGCTATCTATTATTATAAGTAAAAGATTATAGAAAATGATGTTTATTTGCCTTTATAGCATATGATCAATCATATCTGCACCTTATTTGATTCTGAGTCGTTAGCTGAAATGCATCCCTAATGTTTTTATCATTTTCAGAAATATAAGGTGTCAGAGGCAGAGCCTTTAGTGTTGAGGATATTCTCTATTAGGGATTTAGTAGGGGGAAAATGTGAAATAGTAGTCCTGAATTTATACATTTATTTAAAAATTAGTCACTTATCTTTTGGGTACTCAGTATGATAGGATAAAAAGATGTGATATTTATAGCAGCTTTATTAATAACTGCCAAAACTTGGAAGCAAGTAAGATGTCCTTTCACAGGTGAATGGATAAATTGTCATACATCCAGAGAGTGGAATATTATTCAGTGTTAAAAAGAAATGAGCTATCAAGCTGTGAGAAGATACGGAGGAACCTTAAATGCATATTACTAAGTGAAAGAAAGCAATCTGAAAAGGCTACATACTGTATGATTCCAATTATATGATGTTGTAGAAAAGCATGGAGGCAGTAAAAAAAAAAATCAGTGGTTGCCAGGGGTTGGTGCAGGGAGGGATGAATAGGAGGAGCATAGAGGGTTTTTAGGGCAATGAAGATACTCTAAGATACCATAATGGTAGATATATGCCATCATAACCCATAGAATGTACAACAGAATTTTATGTCTAGTCTACATATCTAAGATTGTAGGCTTCTCGATTAAGTTATTCCAGTGTTAGAAATTGATGCTATGGGAAATGGAAGAGTCTTGAGTTGTGTGTTAGTTATATTGTTAATCGCTTTCAATGAAGCAAGAAAATGTATTCATTTCTCAATAATAGACGTTAATATTTGTAATTCTTTAGTGAGATTTCCTGGAGTTTTTACTTTTTGTGATGAAAGCCCTTACCTTCTCTCATGCCCAAAACACATGCACATGTAGTTAGAGTTTTGATTTTTCAGAATTACGTATAAAACTCTCAGGACCCTGAATCTATTTAGCTTGTTAAATCTAAACCTAAGCCATACACATTTTAATTATATGTTCATGATTAATGGGTAAGCATACTCCATATGGTCTAATCTCTGAAACTATACTAGTAAGTTTTGGGGCCAATCTTTTAGTCTCTTAATTCCTCTTTAGATAAAATTCTTCCATACTCTGGATATATCAAATTCCTTTCTTTGAATTCAAAGAACTCAGTATTCTTATTTAATTTGATCTTTAATTTGGAAGGGAAATACAATGCTATTTTACAATAGCATCTCACCTGTAGAATTCTGCTGCCTACAGCTAAAGATCCAAAAATAAACTAAAGCTTGTGGAGTGACAAAATTTATCTTTCAAATGAAAACACATGTAGTTTATTCACAGGAGCTCTCATTCAGATTCTTGTTGTTCGTTTTGAGCCTAGTTGAAATATACTTATGTTATTTTTAAGGCCTTGCAGGAGGGACTGGGGCTTTAAAGTGAAAAATGAATACTGATGAGAAGCGAGAAGACAGAAAAACATGTACGGTGTGAGTACGGGGTCTCAGAAAAGCAGAGCTATCAACAGATAGTATTAGGACAGATATAGCCCATATACCTTATATATTCTGATGAAATCACTTTTACAGCATAGTTTAATAATTATTGATAATAGTGATGATCATGAGCTACTAGTAGAGTTAAATACAGTAGTTAATATTTTGAGTTGTAAAAGGTGGGTAAATGTGAAATATATTTTAAAATATTTTCATTGAAAATGGTAAAACTAAAAACTGGTGTTGATACTTTAAGGCAGACTTTCTATAAAGGGCCAGAAAGTAAATATTTAAGGCTTTGTAAGCCGTATGATCTCTGTATGAACTACTCAACTCCACTGTTGTAATACAGAAGCTTTGTGTTTCATTAAAACTTTATTCACAAAGTAGGCAGAAGGCCAAAGTTAGCCAATCCCTGATTTAAGGAAAAATTCTCACTTCTGTGGAAAACTTGAATGTCCAAAATACCTTGTTCTAAGGTAGACAAAACCAAATACAAAACTAAACGAAATAAAGTTTTACTATGTCTCCAATTTAAGAACAGAGGAATCAAGGCAGAGAGAGGACTTGAGTGGCCTTTCTTTTTCAATAACACTTTTAAAAAAATCATGGTAAAGTATATATAACATAAAATTTACCATTTTAACCATAAGGTGTACAGTTCAGTGACATCAAATTCACAGTGTGTAACTGACACCACTATTTCTAGAACTTTATCATCATCCCAAACAGAAATTCTGTGCCCATTAAACAACTTCTTATTCTCTCCCTTCAGCCCCTTATAACCTCTATTCTACTTTCTGACTGTATACCTTTGCCTATTTTAGGTCCCTCTTATAAGTGGATCATACAGTATTTGCCCTTTTGCATCTGTCTTATTTCACTTAGCATAATATAATATGTTTTAAGATTCAACCATGTTGTAGCATGTATCAGAATTTCACTTCCTTTTATGACTGAATAATATTCCCTTGTATGTACATACATTTTTTTTATTCATCTGTTGATAGACACTTGGTTTGTTTCCACCTTTTGGCTACTGTGAATAATGCTGCAGTGAACATTGGTGTACAAGTATCTGCGTGAGTCCACATTTTTTCAGTTGTTTTGAGTATGTACCAAGGAGTGGAATTGCTGGATGATATGGAAATTCTCTGTGTAGCTTTTTGAGAAACCATAGCAGCTACACCTTTACACATCCCCACCAGCAATGTACAGGGTTCCAATTTCTCTACATTCTTACTGACACTTGTTATTTTCATTTTTTGATAATAGCCATCCTAATAGGTGTAAAGTGGTATCTCATTGTGATTCTGATTTGCATTTCCCTAATAATTAATATTCTGGATATGAATCGCTTATCAGATAAATAATGTGCAAATATTTTCTCCCATTCTTTTCACTCTCTACATAGTGTCCCTTGATGCACAAAAATGTTAAGTTCTGATAAAGTCCAATTTATCTTTTCCTTCTAAGGGTTTTACATAGTTTTAGCTCTTATGCTTAAGTCCTTGATCCATTTGGAGTTAACTTTTGTATATGGTATTAGGTAAAAGTACAACTTTATTTTTTTGCATGTGGGTATCCAATGTTTTCAGCACTAATTGTTGAAAAGGCTGTCTTTTTCCCATTTAATGTTCTTGGCACCCTTGTTGAAAACCAATAGACCATATATGTGAAGGTTTATTTCTGGGCTGTCTGTTCTGTTCCATTAGCATATAGATCTATCTTTATGCAGCACTATACTGTTGTAATTACTGCCACTTTGTAGGAAGTTTTGAAATAAGGAAATGTGAGTTCTTCAACATTGCTTTTCTTTTTCAGGATTATTTTGGCTATCCAGGGTCCCATGAGATTCCATATGACTTATAGAATGGATTTTTCTTTTCCTTCAAACAGTACTGTTGGGATTTTGATAAGGATCACACTGACTTTGTAGATTGCTTTGGTAGTCTTATCACCTAACAATATTAGGTCTTCAAATCTGTGAGTACAGAATGTCCTTACATTTATTTAGGTCTCCTTTAAATTCTCTCAGCAGTGTTTTTTATTTTTCAGGGTATAAGTCTTGGGTCATCTTGGTTATATCTTCCTAAGTATTTTATTCTTTTTGATGCTGTTATAAATGGAATTTTCTTCTTAATTTCCTTTTCAGATTGTTCATTGCTAATAACTAGAAATGCAACTGATTTTTTACTTAATTTTATATCCTGCAGTTTCTCTGAATTCATGCATTAGCTGTGGTAGTGTGGGTTTTGTGGTTGTTTTGGTAGACTTTTTAGAGTTCTCTACATATAAGATCATGTCATCTTTGAACAGAGGTGATTTTACTTCTTCCATGTAATTTTGATGCCTTTAATTTCTCTTTCTTACCTAATTACTCTGGCTAGGACTTCCAGTACTTTGTTAAATAGAAATGAAACCAGGTGTCCTTTTCCTGTTTCTGATTTTAGGGGCACAGGTTTTAGTCTCTTACCATTGAGTATGAATTTAGCTGTGGGCTTTTCATATTTGGCCTTTATCATGTTCAAAGAGTTTCCTTCTCTTCCTACTTTACTGAGTGTTTTTATCATGAAAGGATTTTGAATATTGTCAAATACTTTTTATGCATGTCTGCATAATTAACTAATACAATTTCTGATCATTTTTTCCTTTCATTTTATGATTATACTCTATTACCTTGATTTATTTTTATATGTTGACCCGTCTTTTCATTCCAGGAATAAATCCCATGAAGCCATGGTATATAATCCTTTTTAATATGCTGCTGAATTCAGTTTGCCAGTATTTTGTTGAAGATTGTTACATCAGTAATATCTTAGTGTGGTTTTCTTTTCTTGTAGTTTCTATGTCTACCTTCGGTATCAGGTATTGCTGCCCTTATAGAATGAATTAGGATGTCTTCCCTCTTCGGTTTTTTGGAAGAGTTTGCGAAGAATTGGTGTTAATTCCTTTTTTTTTTAAATTGAGGTATAGTTGATTTACAGTATTGTATTAGCTTCAGGTGTACGACATAGTGATTCAAAATTTTTACAGATTATACTCCATTTATAGTTATTATAAAATATTCCTGATGCTGTACAATATATCCTTGAGGCTTATTTATATTATACATAATAGTTTGTACCACTTAATCCCCTACCCATATTCTGCCCCTCCCCCTTTCCTTTCCTCTCTCTCACTGGTGACCACTACTTTGTTCACTGTATCTGTGAATCTGTTTGTTCTTTGTTATATTCACTAGTTTATTTTTTAGATTATACATATAAGTGATATCACACAGTATTTGTCTTTCACTGACTTATTTCACTTAGCCTAATATCCTCCAGGTCCATACATGTTGTTGAAAATGGCAAAATTTCATTCTTTTTTATGGCTGAGTAGTATTTCATTCTATATAAATATATATTCACATCTTCTTTCTTCGTTCATCTTTTGATGGATGGACACATAGGTTGCTTCCATATTTTGAGTATTGTAAATAATGCTGCTATGAACATTGGGGCATATATTCAATATGTCTTTTTGAATTCGTATTTTTGTTTTCTTCTGATACGCACACAGGAGTGGGGTTGCTGGATCCTATGGTAGTTTTATTTTGAGTTTTTTGAGGAACCTCCATACTGTTTTACAAAGTAGCTGTACCAATTGATATTCCCACCAACAGTGTACAGGGGTTCCGTTTTCTTGACATCTTTGCCAACATTTGTTATTTGTGGTCTTTTTGATGGTAGCCATTTTGACAGGGATGAGGTGATATCTCATTGTGGTTTCACTTTACATTTCTCTGTTGATTAGCAGAGTTCAGCATCTTTTCATGTTCCTGTTGATGTTGAGTTGCATGAGATCTTTGTATATTTACCCTTTATCAGATATATCATTTGTATATTAACCTTTTATCAGGTACATAGTTTGCACATATCTTCTTCCATTCAGTAGGTTGCCTTTTCATTTTGTTGATAGTTTTCTTCACAATGCAACAATGTTTTAGTTTGATGTAGTCACACTTGTTTATTTTTTTGTTTGTTTCCCTTGCTTGAGGACATATATCCAAAAAAATATTGCTAAGACCAATGTCAAAGAGTGTACTACCTGTGTTTTCTTCTAGGAGTTTCATGGTTTCAGGTCTTACATTTAAGTCTTTAATCCATTTTGAGTTTATTTTTGTATATGATGTGAGACAGTAGTCCAGTTTAACTCCTTTGCATGTAGCTGTCCAGGTTTATCAACACCATTTATTGAAGAGGCTGTCTTTTCTCCACTGTACATTCTTTCCTGTTTTGTCATAGATTAATTGACCATATAAGCATGGGTTTATTTCTGGGCTCTCTATTCTGTTCCATTGATCTATGTGTCTTTTTTAGGCCAGTGCCACACTCTTTCGATTACTATAGCCTTATAGTATGGTTTGAAATGAGGGAGTGTGATAACTGCCAGCTTTGTTCTTCTGTCTCAATATTACTTTTGGCTGTTCAGGGTCTTTTGCGTTTCCACACAAATTTTAGAATTATTTGTTCTAGTTATTTGCTTTTGGCATTATGGACATTTTAACAATATAAATTCTTAAAAATCCATGAACATGGTATATCTTTTCATTTGTATCATTTTCAGTTTCTTTCTTCAGTGTTTACAGTTTTCTGGTTACAGGTCTTTTACCTCCTTAGATTTATTCCTAGGTATTTTATTCTTTTTGATACAATGGGAAATCAGATTGTTTTCTTAATTTTTCTTTTTGATAGTTCATCATTAATATATAGAAATGCAGCAGATTTCTGTATATTAATTTTGTATCCTGCAAGTTTACCAGATTCATTAATGAGCTTTAGTAGTTTTCTGGTGACATCTTTAGGATTTTCTATGTGTAATATCACGTTGTCTGCAAACAGTGACAGTTTTACTTCTTCCTTTCTGACTTGGATTCCTCGTGTTTCTTTTTCTTCTCTGATGGTTGTGGCTAGGACTTCCAAAACTATGTTAAATAAAAGTGGTAAGAGTGGGAATCCTTGTGTTGTTCCTGATCTTAAAGGAAATGCTTTCTGCTTTTCACCGTTGAGTATGATGTTAGCTGTGGGCTTGTCATATATGACCTTTATCATGTTGAGGTATGTTCCCCCCCTTACACATTTTCTGGAGAGTTTTTATCATAAATGAATGTTGAATTTTGTCGAAAGCGTTTTTTGCATTTATTGAGATGATCATGTGTTTTTTTTTGTTTTTTTGCGGTACGCGGGCCTCTCACTGTTGTGGCCTCTCCCATTGTGGAGCACAGGCTCCGGACGTGCAGGCTCAGCAGCCATGGCTCACGGGCCTAGCTGTTCTGCGGCATGTGGGATCTTCCCGGACCGGAGCACGAACCCGTGTCCCCTGCATCGGCAGGTGGACTCTCAACCACTGCGCCACCAGGGAAGCCCGATCATGTGGTTTTTATTCTTCAATATGTTAGTGTGGTATCCCATTGATTGATTTGCAGATATTGAAAAGTCGTTGCATCCCTGGGTTAAATCCCATTTGATCACAGTGTATAATCTTTATAACGTATTGTTGGATTTGGTTTGCTAATATTTTGTTTAGGATTTTTGCATCTGGGTTCATCAGTGATATTGGCCTGTGATTTTTTTTTTTTTTTTTTTTTGGTAGTGTCTTTGTCTAGTTTTGCTATCAGGGTGATGCTGGCCTCATAAAATGGGTTTGGAAGAGTTCCTTCCTCTGTAGTGTTTGGAATAGTTTGAGGGTAGGTATTAACTCTTTTCATTAATTCTAAATGTTTGTTAGAATTCACCTGTGAAGCTGTATGGTCCTGAACTTTTGTTTGGAGGTTGTTTTTTTTTCTTAAATTACTGATTCAATTTTATCTAGTAATTGGTCTGTCAGTCTTTTCTGTTTCTTCCCAGTTCAGTATTAGGAAAATTGTACATTGCTGGGAATTTATCCATTTCTTCTAGGTTGTCTGTTTTGACATAATATTGTTCACAGTAACTTTTATGATCCTTTGAGTTTCTGTGGCATTGGTTGTAACTTCTCTTTCACTTCTGATTTGGGCCCTCTTTTTTCTTGATGAGTCTGGCTAAAGGTTTATCAATTTTGTTTATCTTTTCAAAGAACTAGGTTTTAGTTTTGTTGATCTTTTTTATTGTTTTTTAGTCCCTTTTTCATTTATTTCTGCTCTGATCTTTATGATTTCTTTCCTTCATCTAACTTTGGGTTTTGATTGCTTTTCTTTTGGTAGTTCCTTTAGGTGTAATGTTAGGTTGTTTGAGATTTTTCTTGTTTCCTGAGGTAAGCTTGTATCACTATAAACTTCCATCTTTGAACTGCTTTGGCTACATCCCATAGATTTTGGATCATTGTGTATTCATTTTCATTTGTCTACAGGTATTTTGGGGTTTCTTTTATTTCTTCAGTGACCTATTGGTTGTTTAGTAACATATTGTTAAGCCTCCATCTGTTTGTGGTTTGGGTAGTTTCTTCTTATAGTTGATTCCTAGTCTCCTAGCATTTTGGTGGAAAAGATGTTTTATATGACTTCAGTTTTCTTAAATTTACTGAGACTTATTTTGTGGCCTAGCATGTCACCTGTCCTGGAGAATATTCCATATGCACTTGAAAAGAATGTGTATCCTGCTGCTTTTGGATGGAATGTTCTATATATATCTATTAAGTCCATTTTAATGTATCATTTCAGGTTAATGTTTCCTTATTGATTTGCTGTCTGGATGATCTGTTCATTGATGTAAGTGGGGTGTTAAGCAAAAAGTTAGAAAATGTAAAGAGCAAAAAGAGCTGAAGAATATGTAACAAATTTTAAAGTGTGTTAGAAGGAATCAGCAGTAGGTTAGATGATACAGAGGAACAGTCAGCAAACTGGGAGACAGAGTAGTGGCAATCACCCAAGCTCAAGAGAAAAATGTTTAAATTTAAAATGAGGATGGATTAAGAGACCACTGGCACAAAGTCAGGTGTAAAAACATTAACACTATAGGGGTCCTAGAAGTAGAAGAGAGAGAGAAAGGGGCAGAGAACATATTTGAAGATATAACAGCTGAAAACTTCCCTAACCTAGGAAAGGAAACAGACATCTAGGTCCAGGATGTAGAGTCTGAAATAGGATCAACCCAAAGGGCACCACACCAAGATACATTGTAATTAAAATGGCAAAAGTTAAAGATAAAAAGAGGTTATTAAAAGCAGCAAGGGGGGCTTCCCTGGTGGTACAGTGGTTGAGAGTCCACCTGCCGATGCAGGGGACACAGGTTCATGCCCCGGTCCGGGAAGATCCCACACGCCATGGAGTGGCTAGGTCCGTGAGCCATGGCTGCTGAGCCTGCACGTCCAGAGCCTGTGCTCCGCAATGGGAGAGGCCACAGCAGTGAGAGGCCCGCGTACTGCGCAAAAAAAAAAAAAAAAAAAGCAGCAAGGGATAAGCAACAGTTACACATAAGGAACTGAGCTGATTTTTTAGCAGAAACTCTGCAGGTCAGAAGGAAGTGACACAATATACTTAAAGTGATGAAAGGGAAAAGTCTACAAACCAGAAAACTCTACCTGTCAAGGTTCTCATTCAGATTTGATAGATCAAAATTTTACAAACAAGCAAAAGCTAAAAGAGTTCAGCACCACCAAACAAACTTTACAAGAACGTTAAAGTGACTTCTTTAAGCAAAAAAGAAAGGCCACAACTAGAAACAGTAATCTTTATTATTTTCTTGCTTCAGTTACTTTTGGGTTTGGTTTCCTTAAGGTGTGCATTTAGATTATTGATTTGAGATCTTTTTTTTGCTTGTTTTTTTTATAGTAGTTACAGCTGGAAATGTCTCTATTAGGACTGCTTTTGAGCACATCTTACAAGTTTTGTTATTCTGTATTGTTCTTTTCATTTGTTTCAATTTATTTTTTAACTTTCTTATGATTGCTTCTTTTACCCACTCATTGTTAAAGAGTGTGTTGTTTAGTTTTTACATATTGAGAATTTTCCAACTTTCCTGATGTTATTGATTTCTAATTTCATTAGATTGTGATTAGAAAAGTTGTTTTGTAATATTTCCATCTTTTCATTAAGACTTGTTTTAGGCCTAACATTATGGCCTGTTATGGAGAATATTCTTTGTGCACTTGAAAAGAATGTGATTCTGCTATAGTTGAGTGGAGTGTTTTGTATGTATCTGTTAGGTCAGATTGGTTCATAGTGTTATCAAGTCTTCTCTTTCTTTATTGATCTTCTGTCTGGTTGTTTTTCATAGTTGAAAATGGGGCATTGAAGTCTTCACTGTTACTGTTCTACTGTCTACTTATCTTTTTAATTTTGTCCATTTTTGCTTCACATATTTTGATGTTCTGTTGTTAGGTGTGTATATGTTTGCAGTTTTTATATCTTCTTGCTTTGTTGAACATTTTATCAATATATAATGATCTTTGTCTTTTGTAAGCTCTTTTGAATTAAAATCTATTCTATTTGACATTAACATAGCCACCTCATTCTTTTGATTCCGGTTTGCATGGAATTTCTTGTTTTATCCTTTTACTTTCAACCTCTTTGTGTCCTTACATATACAGACTCTCTCATAGACAGGATCCTTTTGTTTTATCCAGCTTGCCTTTTTCTTCGTTTTACTAGGAGAATTTAATACAAAGGTTTTATGAGGAAGTACCTTGAAATACATAAGTGTTTGAACTCATCCATTAGTTTTCCTTATCGTAGCTTCTTTCCAAATTCATAAAGTTACCAAGAATATTCTTTTAGCCATTTCATCTGAGAGTATGGAAACATTAGCGTATCATATGTTGTTTGATGAACTATACAATGCTCATTTGTCCAGGGATTGTTTGGAGGCATATCCAGAGTTAGATTAACATGACTGTGGAGACTTTTGCCCCTTTTATTTAGCTTCTGTTGAATCATAGCTGGTGTTTGTAATTTTAATAGTATATAACCTGAAGTTTGAAATCAATGCAATTAGAATGAAGTAACCAAACTACAGATATGGAGAGCAGACATTATCATTGGGAATTCAATTCTTTTAAGAGTAGCTAACGTTCTTGAGTCAATCTGGAAAAAAGAAAAGGAAACGATTATGACACTAAAGAAAATTGGGATAATATATGATCATTGAGATATTTTATTATATTTTGAATAGCTAGTTTATTTTAATGTTATTTTATTTCAAAATCATATGATAAAAGAAGCAGTTTTCTAGAAGTATACTGAATAGGGCCCCTGGAGTTTTCTCTGTTCCTTCCCAGTCTCACTAATACAAAGAGAATGAGAGGAAGCTACTTGGGAAGAGAAGTTGAGAAAGTTTTGGCAGAGGGGGAGCTGTGGGAGGAAGAAATAAAGAAAAAAAGGAATCCTCATAGAATCTTGGAAAGGCTTGGGAATGTGAGATACCAATTATCTTGGAAGACAGGGTGGACTGAAACCAAGAAAATCAGTTGAAGTTCATATAAAGAACTAGTAGGCTCCATTGCCCAAACCCCTATTCCCGCAGAAGATTAGAGGTTTATTATCTGAAGATACTAAATCAGAGAGACTCTAAACATGTGACCCTCAAGGTCCTTCAAGGGTAGGATAAGGTGCTATGCTTAACCAAGGAGATAAATACATAGAAACTCTTCACATGGAATGGTGAGGTTCCCCCCAGTTATTTCTTCTTGACTTGGCTTCCACAGCATCATCAGTGTGCTTTTGCCCACTTTGGGAGGAGATTGGAGGATTCTCCTGTGGGTAAACTGAACTGTTCCAGATGGTGAAAAAGTAAACTATAGATGTTGACCTTTTTCCCAAAGAAAAAGTGAGCTTGCATCTTCTTCTATAGCTGGATTCTCTCCTTGTTGGACTTTTTGTTAATATAAGCTTCCTTTATCTACAATTTGTAGTTCTGTAACACATAACAGCCTTAGGTTTAATTATGCAAATAAATGTTACCATTCTGAGATGAAGAAACTAGAAAAAAGGGAACAATTTCAACAAAATTTCAATTGTGTATTTCTGAAAATACTCAAGTGAGTGTATTGGACTATCAGTGTACTTTTTTTTTTTTTTTTTTTTTGGTACGCGTGCCTCTCACTGCTGTGGCCTCTCCCGCCACGGAGCACAGGCTCCGGA
>NW_021703774.1:27707259-27919757 GCF_005190385.1 Monodon monoceros
TTAATTGGAGGAATTGCAAAGTCATAGGGCAAAGGTTATAGTTTATGACTGTACTTGAGATGTAGTAAGATCTGGGACTGTAATGTTTGCAAAGTGAACTCTTAATGGAGTCCATGGACTTAATTTACTGCTGAGAATTTGGTAGATATGTTGTTTCCTGGGACCCGTGGCCTGTCTTATTTATGTAGTCAGGGGTAAATGTTGAATGCAGTTCTATTCCAAGGCCTAGTTATAGGGTTTGGTGAATAAATGCTAAAGTTGAAAATATCTAAATGTATGTTTTTCTGAATCTCTCTCTGCAGGATGACGTAGCTTTGCCAAAGACTTAGAAGCTAAGCAGAAAATGAGCTTAACATCCTGGTTTTTGGTGAGCAGTGGAGGCACTCGCCACAGGCTGCCACGAGAAATGATTTTTGTTGGAAGAGATGACTGTGAGCTCATGTTGCAGGTAATTGCGTCTGCCTTCTGTATGTGTCGACTGAAAACCTGGAACTGACATGAAATGTTTTTCTACTCCTTTGGAGAGCAACTCTACTTAACATTTGAACTTTCCAGCTCTCCCTCTTTAAGCTCTAGTTACTAGTTTAATAAATTTTCTCCCCTTGTATCATTTAAAAATAAGTTCTAAGTCTTGGAGATTATATTTTGAAAAATGAGAGCTTTGAGTAGAGAATTTTGTTTTTAAGAAGTAAGAAGTTTCACATTATACACTTTTAAAATGAGACTTGTAAGTAATTCATAAAATTAGCATAGAATGAAGTAAAACTGAATTTTAATTATGGGTACTTAATTGATACTGGAATTAATCTCTCTTTTTCTTTTCGAGGTTTTCATTATATCTTCCAGTAGTTTGAGCATACAGATTGTTGGCATTTACTGAATTATGTATAAAGGAGTTACTTTTAAAACATACTTATAAGATTTTTTTAAATTAATTTATTTTTTATTTTATTTATTTATTTTATTTATTTTTGGCTTTGTTGGGTCTTCGTTGCTGCACGCGGGCTTTCTCTAGTTGCGGTGAGCGGGGGCTGCTCTTCGTTGCAGTGCGCGGGCTTCTCATTGCGGTAGCTTCTCTTGTTGCGGAGCACGGGCTCTAGGTGCAGGGGCTTCAGTAGTTGTGGCTCACAGGCTCTAGAGCGCAGGCTCAGTAGTTGTGGCACACGGGCTTAGTTGCTCCGCGGCATTTGGGATCTTCCTGGACCAGGGCTCGAACCCCTGTCCCCTGCGTTGGCAGGCGGATTCTTAACCCCTGCGCCACCAGGGAAGCCCTTTTAAGATGTTTTTGAGCAAAGTAATTAGAAAAATGGATCCCCAGGTTTTTGAGATTTAGTTACTTTAATAGGTCCTGGTAATCTAGATTAGAATCTTATCCCCTTGCCCTCCCCCGTTTTGTTGGTAAAAAAACTGTAAACAAGTACTTAGAATAGAGAGATTTGTTCTGTTAGCCCAGATTTTCTCAACTGGGGTGATCCTGCCTTCCCCCAATTCTCCCAAAAGATATTTGGCAGTATTTGGAGACATTTTGATTTTTTTTTTTTTAAGAGACAGTTGATTTTTTTAAATATATTTATTTATTTAGTCATTTATTTATTTAGGCTGCCCCAGGTCTTAGTTGTGGCACATGGGATCTTCGTTGCCTCATGCAGGATCTTTAGTTGCAGCATGCAAACTTCTTAGTTGCAGGATCTTTAGTTGCACTGGGATCTAGTTCCCTGACCAGGGATTGAACCTGGGCCCCCTGCATTGGGAGCGCAGAGTCTTACCCACTGGACAATCAGGGAAGTCCCCATTTTGATTGTTGTGCATGGTAGAGGGTTGGAGGTGGTTGCTACTGACATTCAGTAGGCAAAGGTCAAGAGACCGGGGGGGTTGCAAACATCCTACAGTATATAACATACTTCTTCATACCTCCTATACCACCCCCACCAAACACACCCAACAAAGAATTATTTGGCCAAAAATATCAATAGTGCTGAGACTGAGAAACCTACATTGTCCCCAGAAAAGTCAGATTTGCATATGTTTACGTACGTTTTTACTTTAAAATTAAAGAACTTATTTTATAGTTTTGAGACAGTAAAAGTAAAGCCACTATATAGCTATATGAGTATATGAGTTACATGTATAATGAAACCTTATTTAAAGAAATTCAATGAGAGAAATAGAATAGTACAGAGATTTTTCTGGGCTCCTCAGTGAGATGGAGTAGTGAGACTAGCAACTGAGAAGAAGGCAGTAATGATTCTGTTTGGATATAGGCCCCTTGTAACTGAAACATATCTTAAGTTCAAACTGGGGGGAACTCATTCATTAGAGAGTGGAAGGGGTACTTTCTATGTGGCATTTCTGTCAACTAGCAGAGCAGTATCTTAGGAAATGTGGGAATGGCTGTTTAGGAGCTTGCAGAATAAATCTTTTCTTACATGGAGATAAGATTAAGAGACATGACTGGTAAGGTGTCTGTGTCCTGGATTATGTGTAACAAATGTAAGTTGTCTGACAATTTGTGAGGTGGAGGGAGGAAGCTGCGAGTCCAAGGAGACCAAGATGGGTTCCAATTCACAGGACACACCATCGGAGAGGAAAGAGCTACATAGAGAAAGAACTCTGTGGAGGATTACCCTTGAGTATGCAGTTGAGTACTGATCAGCACACATATGTGAAGAAACTACCCAAGGGCAGGGGAAAAAATCCCACTCAAATTAGAGTTAACAGCATCCAGCACTAACAGGGTCAGGAATGGTGCCTGTTGCTAACAGCCAGACTGGAAAACCTCACAATTCACAGGGAATTGGTCTCTACCCCTTAGTAGTGGGGAAATAATTAACCCTAGTCTGAGTTCTACTCTTATCTCAATCTTAAAAACAATACTCAAAAGGGTCACACTGTTTTTAAGTAACTTAGCTGTGTCCCAGACCAAAGTTCAAGAATATTTATAGGAATACAGAAATAGAAAGGTAAAATTCCCAGTGTTTGTTAGCCAATAAAAAATTATCAGGCCTGTAAAGAAGCAGGAAAATGTGACCCATAATGAAGATTGATTAAAGATTTTCTGTTTCTGAAGAGTTTGGCAAAGTTTGGCAAAATTTAAAAATGGCAAAACAATGTTGAAAAAGAAGAATAAAGTTACACAACTCACTTCTCAGCTTCAAAATTTATTACAAAGCTAGCAATACTGGAATAAGGGTAGACATACAGACAAATGGAACAGAATGAAGAGTTCAGAAGAAAACCCATATATCTATGGCTGTTATGGTTTGAATTGTGTCCCCCACCCCCAAAGATGTATCAAAGTCCTAATATCCCATACTTGTGAATGTGATCTTATTAGGAAATAGGGTCTTTGAGGATGTGATCAAGTTAAATGAAGTCATTAGGGTGGACCTTAAGCCAATATAACTTGGTGTCATATGATGAGGAGGAGACAGACACAGAGAGAAGACAGCCATGTAAAGATAGAAGCAGAGATTAAGAGTTAATGCTACCAGAAGCTAAGGAAACCTGGGGCTACCAGAAACTGGAAGAGGCAAGGAAGGATTCTTCCATGGAAGTTTTGGAGGAAACATGGCCCTGCCAAGTCCTTGATTTTGGACTTCGTGAATCCAGAACTTTGAGAGAATAAACTTGGACTGTTTTAAGCTACTCAATTTATGGTACTTTTTTATGGCAGCCCAAGGAAACTGCTACAGTAGGTTTTTGAGAAGGGTGCCAAGTCCATTCAGTAGACGAAAGAGTGGTCTTTCCAACAGATAAAGCTAGGACAACCGGATTTCTACATGTTAAAGAATGAATTTGGACCCCTACCTTACAACACATATAAAAATTAACTCAAAATGGATCAGTGACCTGCATATAAGAGCTAAAGCCATAAAACTCTTAGAAGAAATCATAGGGATAAATCGTCATGACCTTGGATTTGGCAGTGGATTCTTAGATATGATACCAATAGCACAAGCAACAAAAGAAAAAGTAGGTAAATTGGACTTCATCAAAATTAAAAACTTGTGCATCTAAGGATACTATCAAGAGAGGAAAAAGACAACTCTCAGAATTGGAGAAAATATTTGCAAAACCATATATATCTTATAATATCCAGAGTATATAAAGAACTCCTACAACTCAACAACAAATATACAAACAGCCCCCTTAAAAAATGGTCAAAAGACTTGAGTAGACATTTCTCCAAAGAGATATAAAAATGGCTAATAAGCACATGAAAGTCACTCAACATCATTTGTCATTAAGAAATGCAGATCAGAACCGCAATGAAATACTGCTTCACATCTACTGGGATGGCAATAATGTTAAAGAAAAAAAAAAAGAAGATAAGTGTTGGTAAGGGTATGGAGAAATTGAAATTCTTGTACTTTGCTGGTGGGAATGTGAAAAATGGGGTAGCCGCTGTGGAAAACAATTTAGTGGTCCCTCAAAAAGCTAAACAGAATTATCATATGACCCAGTAATTCCACTAGTAGGCTATACCCAGAATAATTGAAAGCTAGGACTCAAACAGATACTTGTATTTAAGTCAGTGTTCATTGTAGTGTTATTCACAGTCGCCAAAAGGTGACAACAACCCAAGTGTCCAGCAGCAGATGAAGGGGTAAACAAAATACAGTATATGTCAATACATATAATGGATTATTACTCAGTTACAAAAAGAAACGAAGTTTGAATACATGCTACAACAGAAATGAACCTTGAAAACATTATGCTAAATGAAATAAGCTAGAAACAAATGACAAATGTATGATTCCATTTACATGAAATATCTAAAACAAGCAAATTCATAGAGATACAAAGTAGATTAGTGGTTACCAGTGGCTGGAGGAAGGAGGGTTGAAGAGTTATTGCTATACAGTTACAGTTTCTGTTTGGAGTGATGAAAGAATTTTGGAAAGGGGTATGGTTTGGGGTGTTAAATTTTGGAATCGGATATTGTGCAATGGTGATGATTGCACAACATTGTAAATTTAATTAATGCCACTGAATCGTACAATGAAAATGGTTAAAATGACAAATATTATGTTATATATATTTTACCACAGTGAAAAATTTAGAGGGAAATCAATGGCAATAGAATTTTAAAATATCGTTGAATCAATTCAGGTATTATAATCAAAATAATGCCTTTATAACAAATTAAAAGAAAATCAATAATTTTTAAAGCACAAAAACCACTATTACCACTATAAGAAGTCAAACATTAAAATAACATTTTTATTTAAAATTCATCAATGTGTCTGATGTGGGCATCTATTCTACTTATGACTATTTTTAAATTTATGCTTTATTTAAAAAATAAAATATAAAGTTGGTGAAACTCCATGATCAGGCAAGAAGAAAACCAGTTTTGACCTGTTACTCAGACTCCACCTCTAGAGATACTTCTGCCCTTAATCTGATAGGAGCATACTCCTTTTAGCACTACCCTGGACACAGTGTATTCTCTGAAAAAGTTCCATGATTTGATTGCCATCATGGTTACCTGGTAGTCAGAATCAGTGCTACAAATTAATGGAACTCTTCTTAGTACAGAAAGACACATCTTTTGTATGGAAGTAAGAACAAGTATTTGCAAATTGTATTTAGTTTTGTTTTTTTTTCGCGGTACGTGGGCCTCTCACTGTTGTGGCCTCTCCTGTTGCGGAGCACAGGATCTGGACGTGCAGGCTCAGCGGCCATGGCTCACGGACCTAGCCGCTCCGCGGCATGTGGAATCTTCCCGGACCAGGGCACGAACCCATGTCCCCTGCATCGGCAGACGGACTCTCAACCACTGCGCCACCAGGGAAACCCTATATTTAGTTTTTAAATGGTTTAGTCGAGGAGCTTCAAGGTGGCAAAAGAGTACGACATGGAGATCACCTTCCTCCCCACAAATACATCAGAAATACATCTATCTACATGTGGAACAGCTCCTACACAACACCAACTGAACGCTGGCAGAAGACCTCAGACCTCCCAAAAGGCAAGAAACTTCCCCACGTACCTGGGTAGGGCAAAAGAAAAAAGAAAAAACAGAGGCAAAAGAATAGGGATGGAACCTGCACCAGTGGGAGGGAGCTGTGAAAGAGGAAAGGTTTCCACACACTAGGAAGCCCCTTCGTGGGCGGAGACTGCGGAGCTTCGGAGCCGCAGAGGAGAGTGCAGCAACAGGGGTGCAGAGGGCAAAGTGGAGAGATTCCCACAGAGAGGATCGGTGCCGACCAGCACTCACCAGCCCAAGAGGCTTGTCTGCTCACCTGCCTGGACGGGTGGGGGCTGAGAGCTGAGGCATGGGCTTCTGTCAGATCCCAGGGAGAGGACTGGGGTTGGCTGTGTGAACACAGCCTGAAGGGGGCTAGTGCGCCACGGCTAGCCTGGAGGGAGTCTGGGAAAAAGTCTGGAGCTGCTGAAGAGGCAAGAGACTTTTTCATGCCTCTTTGTTTCCTGGTGCGCAAGAAGAGGGGATTCAGAGCGCTGCTTAAAGGAGCTCCAGAGATGGGCGTGAGCTGCAGCTATCAGCACGGACCCCAGAGACGGGCGTGAGATGCTAAGGCTGCTGCTGCATCCACCAAGAAGCCTGTGTGCAAGCACAGGTCACTATCCACACTGCACGTCCCGAGAGCCTGTGCAGTCTGCCACTGCCAGGGTCCCGTGATCCAGGGACAACTTCCCCAGGAGAACACACAGCGCACCTCAGGCTGGTGCAATGTCACGCCGGCCTCTGCCGCCACAGGCTCCCCCAGCATTCTGTACCCCTCCCTCCCCCTGGCCTGAGTGAGCCAGGGCCCCCAAATCAGCTAACCCCGTCCTTACTGAGTGAAGAACAGACGCCCTCAGGTGACCTACTCACAGAGGCAGGGCCAAATCCAAAGCTGAAACCCAGGAGCTGTGCGAACAAAGAAGAGAAAGGGAAATCTCTCCCAGCAGCATCAGGAGCAGCGGATTAACTCACCACAGTTAACTCGATGTACCCTGCATCTGTGGAATACTTGAATACAAAACGAATCATCCCAAATTGAGGAGATGGACTTTGGGAGCAATGATATATATATTTTTTTTCCCTTTTTTTCTAAGTGTGCATGTCTATGCATCTATGTGTGATTTTGTCTGTATAGCTTTGCTTTTACCATTTGTCCTAGGGTTCTGTCTGTCTTTTTTTACTATAGTTTTTAGCGCTTCTTGTCATCGGTGGGTTTGTTTTTTGGTGTGGTTGCTCTCTTCTTTCTTTCTTTCTTCTTTATTACTTTAAATTTTTTTTTAAATAATTTTTATTTTAATAACTTTTTAATTTAATTTAATTTAATTTTATCTTCTTCTTTCTTTGTATTTCTTCTCCATTTTATTCTGAGCCATGTGGATGACAGGCTCTTGGTGCTCCAGCCAGGTGTCAGGGCTGTGCCTCTGAGGTGGGAGACCCAAGTTCAGGACATTGGTCCACAACAGACCACCCAGCTCCAGGTAATATCAAACAGCGAAAATCTCCCAGAGATCTCCATCTCAACGCCAAAACCCAGCTCCACTCAACGACCAGCAAGCTCCAGTGCTGGACACCCTATACCAAACAACTAGCAAGACAGGAACACAACCCCACCCATTAGTGGAAAGGCTGCGTAAAATCATAAGGCCACAGACAGACACCCCAAAACACACCACCAGACGTGGACCTGCCCACCAGAAAACAAGATCCAGCCTCATCCACCAGAACACAGGCCCTAGTCCCCTCCACCGGGAAGCCTACACAACCCACTGAACCAACCTTAGCCACTGGGGGCAGACACCCAAAACAACGGGAACTACGAACTTGCAGCCTATGAAAAGGAGACCCCAAATGCAGTAAGGTAAGCAAAATGAGAAGACAGAGAAGCACACAGCAAATGAAGGAGCAAGGTGAAAACCCACCAGACCTAACAAATGAAGAGGAAATAGGCAGTCTACCTGAAAAAGAATTCAGAATAATGATAGTAAAGATGATCCAAAATCTTAGAAATAGAATGGAGAAAATACAAGAAATGTTTAACAAGGACCTAGAAGAACTAAAGAGCAAACAAACAGTGATGAACCACACAATAAATGAAATTAAAATTCTCTAAAAGGGATCAATAGCAGAATAACTGAGGCAAAAGAATGGATAAGTGACCTGGAAGATAAAATACTGGAAATAACTACTGCAGAGCAGATTAAAGAAAAAGAAATGAAAAGAATTGAGGACAGTCTCAAAGACCTCTGGGACAACATTAAACACACCAACATTCGAATTATAGGGGTCCCAGAAGAAGAAGAGAAATAGAAAGGGACTGAGAAAATATTTGAAGCGATTTTAGTTGAAACCTTCCCTAATACGGGAAAGGAAAGAGTTAATCAAATCCAGAAAGCACAGAGAGTCCCATACAGGATAAATCCAAGGAGAAACACGCCAAGACACATATTAATAAAACCATCAAAAATTAAATATGAAGAAAAAGTGTTAAAAGCAGCAAGGGAAAAAGAACAAATAACATACAACAGAATCACCATAAGGTTAACAGCTGATATTTCAGCAGAAACTATGCAAGCTGGAAGAGAGTGGCAGGATATTTAAAGTGATGAAGGGGAAAAACCTACAACCAAGATTACTCTACCCAGAAACGGTCTCATTCAGATTTGATGGAGAAATTAAAACCTTTACAGACAAGCAGAAGCTAAGAGAATTCAGCAATACCAAACCAACTTTACAACAAATGCTAAAGGAACTTCTCTACGCAGGAAACACAAGAGAAGGAAAAGACCTACAATAACAAACCCAAAAGAATTAAGAAAATGGTAATAGGAACATACATATCGATAATTACCTTAAATGTAAATGGATTAAATGCTCCAACCAAAAGACATAGACTGGCTGAATGGATACAAAAACAAGACTCGTATATATGCTGTCTGCAAGAGACGCACTTCAGACCTAGGAACACATACAGGCTGAAAGTGAGGGGATGGAAAAAGATATTCCATGCAAATGGATATCAAAAGAAAGCTGCAGTAGCAATTCTCATGTCAGACAAAATAGACTTTAAAACAAAGACTATTACAAGAGACAAAGAAGGACACTACCTAAAGATCAACGGATCAATCCTAGAAGAAGATATAACAATTGTAAATATTTATGCACCCAGCATAGGAGCACCTCAATACATAAGGCAAATACTAACAGCCATAAAAGGGGAAACTGACAGTAACACAATCATAGTAGGGAACTGTAACACCCCACTTTCACCAATGGACAGATCATCCAAAATGAAAATAAATAAGGAAACACAAGCTTCAAATGATACATTAAAGAAGATGGACTTAATTGATATTTATAAGACATTCCATCCAAAAACAACAGAATACACTTTCTTCTCAAGTGCTTATGGAACATTTTCCAGGATAGATCATATCTTGGGTCACAAGTCAAGGCTTGGTAAACTTAAGAGAGTTGAAATCATATCAAGTATCTTTTTGACCAGAACGCCATGAGACTAGATATCAATTACAGGAAAAAATGTGTAAGAAATAAAAACACATGGAGGCTAAACAATAAACTACTTAATAACCAAGAGATCACTGAAGAAATCAAAAAATACCTAGAAACAAATGACAGTGAAAACACGACGACCCAAAACCTATGGGATGCAGCAAAAGCAGTTCTAAGAGGGAAGTTTATAGCAATATGATCCTACCTTAAGAAACAAGAAACATCTCAAATAAACAACCTGACCTTACACCTAAAGCAATTAGAGAAAGAACAACAAAGTTAGCAGAAAGAAAATCATAAAGATCAGATCAGAAATAAATGAAAAAGAAATGAAGGAAACGATAGCAAAGATCAATAAAACTAAAAGCTGGTTCTTTGAGAAGATAAACAAAATTGATAAACCATTAGGCAGACTCATCAAGAAAAAGAGGGAGAAGACTCAAATCAATAGAATTAGAAATGAAAAAGGAGAAGAAAAAACTGACACTGCAGAAATACAAAGGATTGTGAGAGAGTACTACAAGCAACTGTATGCCAATAAAATGGACAACCTGGAAGAAATGGACAAAGTCGTACAAATGCACAACCTTCAAAGACTGAACCAGGAAGAAATAGAAAATATGAACAGATCAATCAGAAGCACTGAAATTGAAACTGTGATTAAAAATCTTCCAAGAAACAAAAGCCCCGGACCAGATGGCTTCAGAGGTGAATTCTATCAAACATTTAGAGAAGAGCTAACACCTATCCTTCTCAAACTCTTCCAAAATATAGCAGAGAGAGGAACACTCCCAGACTAATTCTACAAGGCCACCATCACCCTGATACCGAAACCAAAGATGTCACATAGAAAGAAAACTACAAGCCAATATCACTGATGAACATAGATGCAAAAATCCTCAACAAAATACTAGCAAACAGAATCCAACAGCACATTAAAAGGATCATACACGATGATTAAGTGGGGTTTATCCCAGGAATGCCAGGATTCTTCAGTATACACAAATCAATCAATGTGTTACATCATAATAACCAGTTGAAGGAGAAAAACCATATGATCATCTCAATAGATGCAGAGAAAGCTTTTGGCAGAATTCAACACCTATTTATGATAAAAACCCTCCACAAAGTAGGCATAGAGGGAACTTACCTCAACATAATAAAGGCTATATATGACAAACCCACAGCCAACATCGTTCTCAATGGTGAAAAACTGAAACCATTTCCATTAAGATCAGGAACAAGACAAAGTTGCCCACTCTCACCACTATTACTCAACATAGTTTTGGAAGTTTTAGCCACAGCAATCAGAGAAGAAAAAGAAATAAAAGGAATCTAAATTGTAAAAGAATAAGTAAAGCTATCACTGTTTGCACATGACATGATACTATACATAGAGAATCCTAAAGATGCTACTAGAAAATTACTAGACCCAATCAATGAATTTGGTAAAGTTGCAGGATACAAAATTAATGCACAGAAATCTCTTGCATTCCTATACACTAATGATGAAAAATCTGAAAGTGAAATCAAGAAAACACTCCCATTTACCATTGCAACAAAAAGAATAAAATATCTAGGTATAAACCTGCCTAAGGAGACAAAAGACCTGTATGCAGAAAATTATAAGACACTGATGAATGAAATTAAAGATGATACAAATAGATGGAGTGATATACCATGTTCTTGGATTGGAAGAATCAACATTGTGAAAATGACTACTACCCAAAGCAATCTACAGATTCAATGCAATCCCTATCAAACTACCAATGGCATTTTTCACAGAACCAGCACAAAATATTTCACAATTTGTGTGGAATCACAAAAGACCCCGAATAGCCAAAGCAATCTTGAGAAAGAAAAACGGAGCTGGAGGAATCAGGCTCCCTGACTTCAGACTATACTGCAAAGCTACAGTAATCAAGACAGTATGGTATTGCACAAAAACAGAAATAATAGATCGATGGAACAGGATAGAAAGCCCAGAGATAAACCCACGCACATATGGTCACCTTATCTTTGATAAAGGAAGCAAGAATATACAGTGGAGAAAAGACAGCCTTTTCAATAAGTGGTGCTGGTAAAACTGGACAGCTACATGTAAAAGAATGAAATTAGAACACTGTGTAACACCATACACAAAAATAACCTCAAAATGGATTAAAGACCTAAATGTAGGGCCAGACACTGTCAAACTCTTAGAGGAAAACATAGGCAGAACACTCTTTGACATAAATCACAGCAAGATCCTTTTTGACCCACCTCCTACAGAAATGGAAAGAAAAAGAAAAAGAAACAAATGGGACCTAATGAAACTTAAAAGCTTTTGCACAGCAAAGGAAACCATAAACAAGATGAAAAGACAACCCTCAGAATGGGAGAAAATATTTGCAAATGAAGCAACTGACAAAGCGTTATCTCCAAAATTTACAAGCAGCTCATGCAGCTCAATATCAAAAAACAAAAATCAACCCAGTCCAAAAATGGGCAGAAGACCTACATAGACATTTCTCCAAAGAAAATATACAGATTGCCAACAAGCACATGAAAGAATTCTCAGCATCATTAATCATGAGAGAAATTCAAATCAAAAATACAATGGGATATCATTTCACACCGGTCAGAATGGACATCTTCAAAAAATCTACAAACAATAAATGCTGGAGTGGGTGTGGAGAAAAGGGAACCATCTCACACTGTTGGTGGGAATGTAAATTGATACAGCCACTATGGAGAACAGTATGGAGGTTCCTTAAAACCTACAAATAGAACTACCATATGACTCAGCAATCCCACTACTGGGCATATATACTGAGAAAACCATAATTCAAAAAGAGTCATGTACCATAATGTTCATTGCAGCTCTATTTACAATAGCTAGGACATGCAAGCAACCTAAGTGTCCATCAACAGATGAATGGATATAGAAGATTTGGCACATGTATACAATGGAATATTACTCAGCCACAAAAAGAAACGAAATTGAGTTACTTGTAGTGAGGTGGATGGACCTAGAGTCTGTCACACAGAGTGAAGTAAGTCAGAAAGAGAAAAACAAATACCATATGCTAACAGATATATATGGAATCTAAAACAAAAATGGTCATGTAGAACCTAGGGGTAAGACAGGCATAAAGACACAGACCTACTAGAGAATGGACTTGAGGATACGGGGAGGGGGAAGGGTAAGCTGGGACAAAGTGAGAGAGTTGCATGGACATATATACACTACCAAATGTCAAATATATAGCTAGTGGGAAGCAGCCACATAACACAGGGAGATCAGCTCGGTGCTTTGTGACCACCTAGAGGGGTGGGACAGGGAGGGTGGGAGACGTTAGAGGGAAGAGGTATGGGGATATATGTATATGTATAACTGATTCACTTTGTTATAAAGCAGAAACTAACACACCATTGTAAAGCAATTATACTCCAATAGAGATGTTAAAAAAAAAAAGGCCAAGCCGTAAAAAGTAAAATAAAATAAATAAATAAATAAATAAATGGTTTAGTCTTTCATAGAATATTAGTAAAATAAATGGATTATTTAAAACTTACTATTCTTTTTATATTATTTCTGAAAAGTGAACTAAGCTCACGTATGGAGAAGTGGAGACTTAGAAGTATATAAATATTAGTGAAGTATATTTGTTCAGAGCTCTAGAGTTGATGAAGTTATATTTTCATTTTAAGGCATTATGTAGATGAAATGGTTCTACATTGGTTAGATCAGTTGTGAGAAGTAAAATTGTTAGAAATACAAATAATTACTATTTGCTTTTTTAAAGAGTCAATAAAAGAAGATCTTTTAAATTTTGCTAACCTAATTTAGTATTTATGGTTTATAACCCTTTATTTGTAACATACAGGAAACAACTGGTTGGTAGTTAGGTTTTAGAATCTCTGCCTCTGAATAATTTTCAGTAGTTTCTTACCTGTAAAGATTTCAACTACAAATAGATTTACTGGCATTGTAAGCAATACTTTGATAATAATGTAGCTTAAAACCCAGTGCAAAATGGAAACAAATAATCCATGAGGTCATATGCTCTGTTTGATTACAATTACATTTTTTTGTTAATTATGACCAAAAAAAAGTTTTGAATTTTTTGTTGTTATTTCATCTCATTCCAAAAATGGTAGTCTAAAGAATGTGGTCATTGAGAAGAAAATGTGCTTGGATATTAAAGAGTTGGTGATTAAACAAGGGATTCTGGAATTCGAGTTTTGTTTCTGCCACTTACCTTGGAAGACTTTAGCAAATTAATGAACTTGCTGTGCTTGTTTGTTGTGCTATAGAAAGATGATTATACCATGCTATGTTCCATAAGACATATGTAAAATAAATCTTACAGAGCCGTGAATGAAAGGTATACAGTATAATTATTGGGTAAAGATTATACCGTCTTTGTTTTTTTTTGTTTGTTTGTTTTTTTATTTGCGATACGCGGGCCTCTCACTGCCACGGCCTCTCCCGTCGCGGAGCACAGGCTCCGGATGCGCAGGCTCAGTGGCCATGGCCCACGGGCCCAGCCACTCCACGGCAAGTGGGATCCTTCCGGACCGGGGCACAAACCTGCGTCTCCTGCATCGGCAGGCGGACTCTCAACCACTGTGCCACCAGGGAAGCCCCCCGTCTTTGTTTTGAGTGATACACAATATTACTACTATTAAAAGTACCATGCCGTTGAATTATACTTTCTGTTGTTCTCAGTGTTCATTTATGTTAGTTCAGTTGTTCCTCAAGAATTTCTTAAAGGTATAATTACCTCCATTTTACAGATGATAAAATTAAGATTCAGAAAGACTTAGTCACTGTGTTTTATTACAATATATTGGATTCTTCTATATACAAGTTGAGTTGCATTTTGAAAAAAGTTCATATCTAAATTCTAATTTTATCTTAATTGTACCAAATGCATGACTTTTGCTCTATTTGGAGAATCATCATCATACTAATTAAATAGTTTTCCTAATGCATAATAGAAAATATAATAAAATTGTATTTGACTCACTGTTTTAATATTTTAATTTTTGTATGATATACTAACAGAATGTGTTTTGAAGATCATAGGTTAGTAATTTTCATCTATCCTTTGGAGCACATAGCAAAGGATAAATCACTGTTTATTACTATGATTGTAAAAACGCAACTGGACTTTTAAAGAATATTTCAGCTACACTATCTTTAAAGAACATTTTTTTTAAATTATTTTTTTATTTTTGGCTGTGTTGGGTCTTCGTTGCTGCACGCGGGTGTTCTCTAGTTGCGGCGAGCGGGGACTACTCTTTGTTGCAGTGTGTGGGCTCCTCATTGCAGTGGCTTCTCTTGTTGCACAGTGCTGGCTGTAGGTGCGCGGGCTTCAGTAGTTGCGGCTCGTGGGCTCAGTAGTTGTGGCTCATCAGCTCTAGAGCTCAGACTCAGTAGTTGTGGCACACAGGCTTAGTTGCTGTGTGGCATGTGGGATCTTCCTGGGCCAGGGCTCGAACCCATGTCCCCTGCATTGACAGGCGGATTCTTAACCATTGCGCCACCAGGGAAGCCCCTCTTTTAAAATTTTTAAATGATGAGACATACAGTGGCAATCTTTCTCTTTTTAGTTTTTTCTTAACATATGTATCCATGTATTTGTGTCTTTTTCTTTCATATTTTTAGTAGGAAAGAGAAATAATAGCCATTTCATATCCAATGTATATATAGATAGGGTCTTTCTGTCCTTTAAGGCTTAGAGTCTAGTAGAAGGATATGTGTATGTAAATAAGTGGGTATAAACAGTATGTACAAGACAGTGATGGGAGTTGGTATGGGGTACAGAAAAAAGAGGTTGGTCAGTTCTGCCTGCAAGGAAATGTGGGAATGTGAAATCTGGAAAGACTTCTGGAGGAGATGGCTTTAGCTGAATTATCTTAAAAGATGAATAAATGGTTTCTGGAAGGTTAGAGTGTGGTTGAGTGTGTGGTATTGAAGATAGCATGGCATTCAGTGTCTATTTAGGTAAATTAAAATAGTTCCTTGAAGTTTGTATATAAGATGTGAAGGCAAACGTTTTGAGAAATTAAGACTTGGGCATTAGAAGAGGCCAGATCGTGGCAGGCCTTGTGTTCTATATTAAAGACTTGTTGTATCTTACCTTAGCCAGTAAGAGGAGTTTTTAGGCAGAGCGATATTGCCTTTTCAGATGCTTCCCATGCATTTAATCCTCAGAAAAAAAATCTGTGAGCTAGGTTTACCTTTTTGTAGAATGATTATACAAAGATTAGTAATTTTACCAAGGTCCCAAAACTGGCAAGTGGCTGGACCAGTTCTTTTTGACTCCAACACCTGTGCTTTAAACTACTATTCTATATTACTGCTCAGGATTAGAGATTGGAATTGGTATAAGCAGTTAGATGATTATAATAATCTAGGAAGAGACGGTTAAGTTCTAAGGAAGAGAGTATCATTTAAAATGAAGAAAAGAAGACAGAGCAGGAGAGAGATTGAAAATAGAAGGCTGTGCTTTCTAGTTTTATATATAATGTATGAGGGAGAGAAAAAGAATGTAAGACCTAGCCTTTCTGGCATGGAAACAGATGAAGTAGTGGTTCAGGAGGTGTACTTTTGGGGAATAAGATAATGAGTTTGAGGTTCCTGAGGGATACCCAGATTGATATATTAAACAGAAAACTGGAAATAAATATATGAAGCTGAGCAGAGTAGTCCATGAAGAAGGTAGAGATTTGGGGATTAGGAGCATAAAGGGAATAGCTGAAGCCAGGGGGGAATCTAGGTTATATAGAGAAGGAAGTAAAGTCAGAGTTATAGGATGTGGTTGCTCGGGAGAAAAGGAAGGGGTCAGAATATTAGATGTCTTGCTGTTGTCAAAGGACTTAGGTAATATACTAGTAAATTATTGTAAATAATTGAGAAAACTGGAAGAATAGGCAAATGTAGTCTCAGAAATACTATGGCTTAGATTCCATAGGTGGAATCAATTTCGCATGATAAAGTTTAGCAATGGGAGTGGTATGACAAGGTATGGTAAGGATTTTGGTTGTGGGAGTAGAAAAGGCTAGATTTTTACATAGGTTATCTACAGAGACATTTAAAATCAACCATGAAGAAGTAGGAATTTGAATTTACCATTACCCCAAAACTTAAGTCAAAAAGTTAGAATGACCGCAAATGATTGAAGCAACCTGGGAGGTGAGTGTGTGTGTGTGTAAATATATAGTGTGTATATATATTTATTTATACTTATATTTATATGTAGGTGGATAACAAGAACTTCAGAAAAGTAAAAAGTTTTTTTCATTGGAGGGGGAAAGTAATGGTCTAGAAGCCACAATAGTAGACTGGACTGCAGTTCAGACTGCATCTCTGTACTCAACAGAATATTGGATTTAGGAGGATATCATCCACTTTAAAGGAATGTCGTGGAAATAGTGTTCTCAGGGGGAAAGCCAGATTTTAAAGGAAGGAAGTAGGAGATAACCCTAAGAGCTTGAGAATGAAGAGGCGTTTCAAGTAAGGAGGATTCTCAAGAGTGTAGTGTAAAAGCCTTGGGAAGAGGGTCTTTGTAGAAAGTAAAACTTATGAGGGAAGAGGCATAGGCTCTTGTGGGGGAAATGACTATGAGGGGATAGTGACTAGAGAGTCTTGCATTCTTACCAAAGGCATAAGGTGGAGCAAATAAGAAATCTGGTCAAAATTGACTATCTTTGTGATTTAAACCTGGACCAGCTAAGGTTTTTCCATTAGTATTAGAAATTTGATAAAGTTAGCTGTCTTTGTCAGGGTTTAAATTATATGTTTCTGAGAGATTATTAAATTTTTATTGAAAAGCTCAAATGGGTTGTGAAAGTTAAGTTGCAGTGCACCTTCTCCTGGCTCAGTTTAATCTAGAGGAAGTGTGAATTTATCTGGAAATGAAAATGGTTTAATGCTTGTGTGGTTAGATGTAAATAACAAATCTTTTTTATTCCCTCAGTTTTTCTTGGCCACTTACTTGACATTATATTCTATAGTCTTGGTTTCCTGCTTAGTTTCTGTGATGGGTACAGAAACACATTGATACCTTGAATACATTTGATAAATAAGAACAGACTTTTATTTGCTTTCATTGGCTGTTATTTTTTGAAGAGTTACACAAATGCAATGACTTGTCCTGTGATTTCTAAACCTATGATATCCCTTGCCTTGAGTTCATAAGACTAGTCTTCTCAAAAAGTTATTAAGGTCTTTATTAAACAAAGAAAAATGATGCTTTTTCTGGTTCCATATAATGTGCCCGCTCCTCCACTCCTCAATCTCCAAAGCTGTAGTGGCATCTCAGTGGACTCTCATTTTCTTAAGTGTGTTCTACGTTTAGTAGCAGGTGTTCTTGTATTATCTATCCCCATAAATGATTTGAGGGCAGGGTGCATGTCAGATTCAGAATATTCCAGGTTTCTAGTAAGTTGTAAACTTAGGGAATTGGCCGCTTCAAATTATTTCCTCCTCAAACTGTTTTTTTCTCCATATCTCTGAGCCATGTAGACTTCCCTCAAAAGCTGCCAGTCCCTGACTCTGTGAGCAGCCATTTGATTTTTTTTTTCCCCATATCTAACAGTAAATTTTCACTTTTCTTTCTGATTTCTTTTCCTCAAGTCTCATTTAGATTTTTTCCCCTTGAATTTCATCATACTCTCTTCTAAGAACTTCAGCCCTTTCTCTATTCTCTTCCTCACAGAGAGATTATTTACGGTAGTCTAGTCACTATTTATTTAGAGGTTGCATATACTTGAACTCTCACTTGCCTTACAACATGTAGAGATTTTTTTTCTTCCTTAGACTAGTTCAACTTGATAAATCCACAGTTAGGAGAAATTATTTTTGTAGTCGTGCTTCATTTGCTTCTTATCACCCTAATAACTGAATTTAGTACTTCATTAATTTAAACAGAGTGACAGTTTAAACATGACAATAAAAACCAAAACAAAGTTTAAGTAACTTTTAGATTTAGTGCAGGTGTTTTGCAGCAGTCTAATTTGCCATAATAGATGGTTTTTCAGGCAAGCTGTAGAGAAGTGGGGGTAATAGTACTACTCATGAAGTTACTTTTAATTCTGAGATTTGCAGTTTGTCCTAGAGAAATTGAGATTGCAGAAAAAACAAAACAACCCCCCCCCCGAGATCAACCTTTAAGAAGAATAAAAGTATATGTATGATAAATCTTTAGATTTTGTTGGAAGATTGCTTTAGGTCACATATTGTTTCTTCCTAATGTCAGTTAATTTAATATAGAGTTTTGTGTGCTGAAAGGAAAGACCAAAACTTTTTCAATATAGAATTTAAGCTAATTGGGTAAGGGACTTTTTAATTTTTGTAATATTTATTTGGAAAGGGTCATTTCAACTAGGATTTATATCTTTATTATTATTTTATTAGTTGCTGACCTTTCCCATTTTTCTAATGTGGCTAGGAGTAAGGCTGTGTTTACTATTTGTTATAGCTACAAGTGTCAGAGATTAATATTTCCTATACTGTCCTTGGTTTTTTCTCCCCTGTTGTCTTTGAGTTTTCCTAGAGGCTCCTTCTTATATAGTGCTTTACGGTTTTTCTATTGTATTGTAACTCCCATTGTAATGGTAATAATAATAGTTATTTATAAATCCCTGTTGATATGATGGTAAGGTTTGGGAGGAGGGGAAGCATGCTGAAGTGTTATTAGTTCTCAGTCTTTGACCTTCACAAGTACATCTCAGCTTTTTGTTCACCTCCTTAGGTGAGACAGGAAGGCTAGATGAGGCTGGAGTTGGGTATTTCCATTCTCCCATGTCAGATAGGCTCTGGTAAAACCCACACTGGTTGATTTGGGTGAGCTCTGGAAAAGTAGTTTTCCTTGAGGACAGGCTGTTGCTGAGGAGAACAGAATGGGTGTATTTCAAAATGACTACTTTCCCCCTCACCATACCAGAAGCATGAGAAGATTTTTCTCCAGTCCTCACCCTGAGGTCCTTTTGGGGCTTCTGGAGGTAAAACTCATGAAAAAATGGTGTTCCCGCCAAGGCTGTGCCCCCAGGAGTTCTTGCTTTCAAGCTAGTTGACATTCAAGTTTCCAGCAATTAATCATTTAACCTTTAAGCTTTCCTGCCAGTTGGTGGTTGCAGCAGTAGTTTCAACTGCTAGCCGTGAGCTGTGATTCTCTGATTTGCCTGTCTCTCCAGATTTCAGAGTGGCAATTGACCTTATGACCTCAATTTTCTGATGAAACTGAGACAAGTTTTTGATTTTCAGTTTAACTTTTTTCTTGTTATGAGGATAGAAACGATGACTTCCAAGCTCCTTACATGCTGGACTGGAAACTGAAAATTATATCTCCTCCCCATTTTGGATGCTTCCTTTGCTTTTAGTATACCAAGGTTCACATAGTAACCCAGTAGTAAATGGTTGTTGAGTTCATGTTCAGTGGTTCTCAGACTATTTCTTCCTGTGACTATAGTGATATTTCCTTTGGATACAAATTTCCAAAGGCTTGTAGTTCATCTCTGAGCTACTTTCATCTGCAGATAACTCACTAAGCTCTGGAGAAAGAGAGTGTGTGTGTACTTTAAAAGAGACTTAAAAGCAATTTTCAAAAATCAGTTTGCCATTCTAATTCCTTCTTTTGACTTTCTCTTTCTCTCTTAGACCTCTCCTATGAGTTTTAGAACCCATGTTTTAAGTGAGGATAATTTTATTCAGGAACATATTACATTTTGTCCCTTAATCTTTGGTATTGAAAGATGTAAATCCTATATGGTAATTTTTCTTACAGTGAGGTATATAAAACATAAAATTATACTTCACATGATTTCCATATAAGAATTTCAGGTTATAAAAAAATTATTGTCGTTCGATACATTCAACAAAGTCAACTGAATTAAATTCTCTCAAAAGTAGAACGTGTGACTTTGGTAGAAAAGAATGTCTTAAAATTTTGGCTGCTTTCCCCTTTGGGAAGTGATGCCAAATTTCTGTTGAAGAATAACAGTTTAAATCTTATTGAATCTACTTTTACTTTGGTATTTCCGTATATTTATCTGCTATCTTATTAACATAAAGTATTTAGACAAAAATCTTTGTTTTTGTTATTTACTCTAGCATTTTCTTGTGCTTATTAACTTAAAGAATTTTCTTTCAGTCTCGTAGTGTGGATAAGCAACATGCTGTAATCAATTACGATGCCTCTACTGATGAACATCTGGTGAAAGATTTGGGCAGCCTAAATGGGGTAAGTTAAGAGTTTGCTTTTTGTCTTATTTGAATTTTTGTTTAATATTGTAAGAAAACATATATAACACAAAATCCTGTTTTGTGTTATATTTCCTTTTCTCTAGTTTGCATTTACTTTTAAATGCTTACTAGGTACATAGCACTTTGAGGACCATACAGTAGAATATGAATGTAGCCCATGTTCCCAAGAAATGATGTTGGTAGTAAATACTTAACAGGAATTCAGATGGTTGTTGGTTGTTATTATCCAGTGGTTAAAAAAAGACTTCTTTAAGGAGGTTAAGATGAAAGTTTGCCCTTACTGAATGGCTTGAATTTATATGTGACAAAGCCGTGGAAAGTCATGACAGTAAGAATGCAAAAAAGCACTCTTGGGAGTCAGAGAAGTGTGGGTTAACTTTGGAAAACAAAGATGCAAACGTGGTTTGGTACCAGATGGTTGGAGGATCTTCTATACTAGAGTAAAAAGGAGTGAAACACATCCATTTACCTTAACAAATGTGGTATATGATCTAAATACTAGTGTTTATTATTGCTTCTTTGGTTTCCTACATTGAAGATTTTTGTGTTACTGCAGTGAATTTTTTCCTAATTCTTCATTTGATCTTTCTACATTGGCAGAATGTAAGTAGCTGCAGAATAAGAGAAAGCTAAAGTATTGAATAATTTATCTTATTTTTTCTCAATTTTCTCATGGCTCTGCTAACATAAGCAAACATAATTTTGTTCAGATCTGTGCTGTTGAATTTCTTAAAATGACTTTAACAGAAATTAAATGTATCCAAACTTCTTCTAACTGCTGCTTCTTTTCAAAATATACATTAAACGGAAAAACATCTGCAGAAATTCGGCAAATATGGTAAAACTTTTTTTTCTTGTCCTGAGTCGGCCTGCTACTGAAGGACTTTTATGTTTATTCACTGAGATACTTTTTTTGTAGGCCTGTTTTTATGTTAGTTTTATTCACACCTTTATTTGTTTCTCATGACACATAAAATTAAGTTTGTGGTACGCGGGCCTCTCACTGTTGTGACCTCTCCCGTTGCGGAGCACAGGCTCCAGACGTGCAGGCTCAGCGGCCATGGCTCACGGGCCCAGCCGCTCCGCGGCATGTGGGATCTTACCGGACTGGGGCACGAACCCGTGTCTCCTGCATCAGCAGGTGGACTCTCAACCACTGCACCACCAGGGAAGCCCTAAAACTCTCAACCACTGCGCCACCAGGGAAGCCCTAAAACTAAGTCTTAATTCCTCATGTTTGAATTGAAATGCCTCACATTTGGCATCACCCACTTTTCCAGATTCATGCTCCATCACATTTTCCTTGCCATACCTCCAAAACAGTAGTTTTTCTACTATACTGTCTTCTTCTCCAAATAATTTGTTAGATTTTCTGCAGCCCAGTAGTTCTTCCATCTGCCTTGCCATTTGTAAAAGTTGTACTTACTTTTAAAAGTAAAATCCCAATTCTACATCTTCCTGAAGGGAGCAGAGAAAAGGTATTTAAGAATATTGACTTATTAACATTTTGAATGGATTAAAGTAGAAAAAGATAGGCAGATGAGGTAGAAACTGTTTTACCATGGGCCATGTCAGGAAGCATTTCGATTCCAAGGTGCTATTTAAGGAGTTACTCTCTTCCTTCTCCGCACCTACAAAATTCTGTTTTAATCTCTGTTTTGGGTGCTTTATGAGCCTTGTATTAAATCTGCTTGTGCATATCTGTCACTGTGCTAGATTATGTGCTTCTGAACAGTTCATGTGCCTTTTGCTTCTGGCAAGTACACCACAGTGCCTACTAGCACAAGGTTCTGCACAGTGCATGAACCCAGTAAATCTTTTCGAATGGAATTGAATGAATTTTCTATATGAAAGACTTTATAGAGAAAAATTTTAATCCACTTTTATATGTGGAATATTTTAACAATGTTATATTCTGTTTTTAAGCCTAGAATGTTTCGTCTTGACCACAGTGCTATTCTTAGGTGTCTTTACATTATATCTTGGAAAATAATAAGTGAGAATTACATCACAGTGTTTTAGTCTTTTAAAACATTGTGATCAAATATAAAAATTATTGATGTTGGTTGTAAAAAATATCAGGTGAAATATTAACTTCTAAGTTTATGTAGGCTGACCTTTCTTATAATTTGATTGTACTCAGTAATTGTCTGAAATACAATAACTTACAGAGAGTGACATCTTCATTTTGAACTTGAAGTCAGGACCTAGATTTGAATCTCAGTCTGTAATTTACCAGCATTATAACCCTGGACAAATTACATAAACTCTCTGAAATTCGGTTTCCTCATATATATTCATATTAGTTCCCAAACTTGTGCAAAAATGTAATGAGTTGAAGGTTATGAATGTGAAGCCTCAATGCAAAATTTAGTTACCTGTCTTCAGCTTTAAAATAGTGAAATGATCATTCCTGCTCTGTAGTATTGTTATGAGGATTAAATGTGACAATACATGTGAGTATGTGCCTGGTACAGAACTTCAAAATATTACACAAATGGATAAATGCACTGTTACCCAAATGGATAGCCTAGGAAATATGCCAGAATGGACTTTGGTAGCCAAAGTCTGTGAACTACCAGCTATCATGCATTTTATTCATAGAAAATTTGTAGATTATTATTCACAGCCTGTTTATTCTTAACATTCATATAATTCTAGAAATTTGAGCATCAGGTTAAAAGTAGTAATTTCAGAAGGGGCACAGTATAGGTGGTTATGAGCCCAGCTTGAATTCTTACTAGTGAGGTAACTCTGGACAAGTTACTTAATTTTTCTGTTCCTCAGTTTTTTTAACAGAAATAGTAAAATGGTACTCCTCTCAGGTAGTTGTGAAGCTATAAATAAGTTAATAGTTTTAAACACCTAGTTCAGTAAGTGTTAGTTACTACTGTTGTTGTTATGGTAAGAAAAGCAGTTAAAACAAGTTTAGCATCCTGTAGCCTACATACTTTTCAGTGAATACATACACAGTTAAATTATTTTGGAAAGCACTTATCAACTAAACTCAACTTATAAATAACTACCTGTGACTACTTCCACTCTCACTTCCTTTCACCCTACCCTAAAATACACTCCCAAGTTAACTAGGTCCACACTTGCTTTTATTACTACCAGAAATGAGGTTGTTCTGCTTGGGGAAGCTGGAACTGGTTCTGTAGCTGATGTGATAGTAGGCTATTTCCCTGCAAGCCCCTGGAAGCTTCTCTTTCTATGAGAGCCCTTGTTTGCCTTCAGTTCTTCCTGCCCCCTCCATGCACTGGAGTACCTGCACCTCTCTGATAGTCACCATTGACCTTTGCCGCAGCACTCCCATCCCATTCCACCTCACCTCCCTGTGTTCCAGCCCCTGCTGTGTCCCCTTTCACACTGGCGTTCCTGCAGCATCAGACCAGTATGGCATAGAAGGAGGAAGGTATGAAAGGAGTGGTTAGGGGAAGAAGACGAGACTTTCCTCACTGACAACATGATTGATGTAGTTGTGCTGCTGGCCACTCTATTCACATTTCCCAGAGCATTAATGCAGTACATGGTGGTTATATGATTTTATACTGTCAATTATGTGATTTATTTGTATGTAAATTAAATAGATATTTATCTGGTTTGGTTTCTTCTCTGAGGTTAGTGGTTTGGTTGAGGGAGTTTGGGGAGCTGGCTTGGCCTGGCTTGGGCATCCAAGCTTCCTTGATGTGCAGAGAATGTGGGGTTTGTAGTTCAGAGAGCTGAATTTGAATCCCAGTAATTCTGCTTCTGAACTCTGAGAGCTTGATTGTTACTTTGCACCCTGTGCCTCATTGTCCTCACCTGTCCTACCTATCAGGTAGAGGTGTGATCAAATGATGTTGACATAAGAAACAAAACCTATTTTTCTTTCCATATCTAATTTATTAAAATGCTTCATAATTGATTTATTTAAATGATTTTTTTCCTGTAGCCCTTTGAAATTTTCTCTCTTATAATTTTCGACCGTCAGGAGACTTTTTGCTCCCAAGTGTTTTCACTTAACATTTTGCGAGCTGAAACTTCGTGTCTGGCTCATATTTCCTGAGCCTTTTTAGACCTTAGGGAATATTTCTGTCATAAATGCCAGCAGGTTAAAATTATGTGTCTCTTAATCTCTGAAAGTACCTAGTACATATGTTAAAAACAGTAGGTGCTTAACATTTAAGAGAGTCAAGCAATAAGCTTTGAGTGAATCTTAGAGCTCATCTTAGGCCTTTTGAGTAATTATGGTATTTTAGGTTGAGATAGTTTTAAATAAATTGGCTTAGAACTGTGGCATCTCTCTTATACCATGTACCTAATTATTTATCTTCTGCATACCAAACATCAGTTAATTAACATTTTTTTATTCTTCTCTTTTCCATCATTTTCCTCAGCTTTTCTCTTTTGTAATTAATATAGAATATTTTGGTAAACTCAAGATATGTCTTAAAACACTCTAAAAATGTTCGTTTGGAAATGAACCTGAAATTAGAGTTTATAAATGCCTGAAGCCTTTGAATTTTCTTTGTATTAACATTTCAGTCTTTCTGTGAAGCATGTAAGAAACTTGTTATTTAGGATTACTCATAAATCATACTAATGTGTGATCTTGAGTTTTAGCAGCATTCTGCTGTCTCCTTATATCTGAAATAAGATTGCAGCTTCTAATTTTTTTGTTTGTTTTTGATAGATTTAGAAACTGGTATTCTGTGACATATTACAAAGTGCTAGCTGTGCAAAGGAATTTGAGAATATGATCATAATAACCCAATCCCCTTATATATTTTACTGTATAACATTCAGGACCCTTCTAAATTTCCTCATTATGGAGGGAACCTTCCCAAGTAAGGTATCATGGCCATCTCAAATCCAATAACATAATAGATGGGAAAAAATGAAATTTAAAAGGGAAGAGTAAAGTAATTTTTAAAGTTGCAACTTATCAAAGAAAAACATATTGGGTATTTATATGATGTTCGCATTCCAGGCAATTAAGTATAACATTGTTCTATGTTTTATAAATCTAGAGAATTCTAGGTCTTTTAACTTCTAGTATGCCAGGAAAAATAGTCATCACCATTAACCATCTGTGTCCAATGGACCTCTTAAGTCTTTTTACAAATAGTTTACACAAGTAAGAATTAAAAGATGAGAGAACAACTTGAAATTTTAATAAAAATGAGGCATGACAGACTCAAATTTTTATTCCATGTTTTCCTGGTTTTGAAAGGTACATAACATGCAAAATGGGTATTGTTCTTTGAATGCCACTAACTGTTCATTAACTGTCATGCCTTCTCTGGGATATATATCTATTTTATAAATGTTGATTTCAGATTTCAAGGACATCTCTAGCTAGTTCTAGCTTACCATTATTTCTAGTTTTTCTTGCTCTTGCATTATCAAAATGCATTATTTTTAAGACTTTGACATTTTAAAATTTTAAGAGGAAAGTCATCTTCTTTTTCTTCCATAATTGTAAAACAGTACAACAGTTACAAGATCAATTCAATAATTTTATTTCTACGTCATCTCTTTCCTTCTAGTTACCTTTGTATAGATACCCGCCTTGATCATTTGTCCACTTACATACTAAATCAAATGAGTATTGAAACACAAACACTAAAAAATGAGAGAAAACTGTCAAAATTTCTTTTAAAATACAGAATTATCAGTTTTGTGTTAAAAAATATTGCATGATTCTTCTTATTGATTTAGGCTAACTGGATGAAAAATATCTTAGTTTCTTTTTGACTTTGGAAACATTCTTCTCTTATCAATTCTTGTGTTAGGGAAAATTCATCTAGGGTTATCTTCACCTGAAGACTCCTGGTCTGATATTTTGCTTACGTTATTATCATTTTATCATTGTTATTATAGCCTAGAGTGCTGCTGCTCTACTTTTTGTATTTACCTTATGATTGTGAAATATCTTCCTGTCTTTTTTTTTTTTTTGCCTTTATGGATGTTAAATAAAAAATCCTGAATTCTCAATTGTGCTCTTTGATAGCTTAAAAAAAAAAAGACACAGATGGTGTCTCCAGATGTCTTTTATATCTTCTTGGGAAGATGGTGCAATATTTTGGGCCATGCAGTAAGAAACCTAAAGGTTGATGCAATAGTAATGATTTATTTCACAATTGCATCATCCATCTAGCTCTGTGCTATTTGCTGCACTAGCCACTAGCCATGTGTGCCTGTTGAGCACTTGAAATGTGACTAGTCTAAAAATAAAAAGGTAAAAAAAAAAAGAATGTAAAATGTCTTCTTAATTTTCATATTCATTATTTGTTAAAATAGTACTATTTGGGATGTGTGGGTTAAATTAAAAGTATATTATCAAAATTAATTTCACCTCTTTCATTTTGCCTTTTTAATGTGCCTACTAGAAAATTTAGTAGTATATGTGTAGCTTCCGTTTGTGGCTTGCAGTGTTTCTGTAGAATAGTGATGTTCTAGGTAATTCCATTCTTCTGTTATTATTTTGGTCATTTTCAACAAAGTTAGAAGTAATTGATAAGTTCAAATACTTACGGGATGATGATGATGAAACAATGTTTCAACATACAGAAAAAATAATGTATCTATAACGTATCTTAGATTCATGTAAGGGTCCTATAAAGTATCTTAAATTCATAAAAGGGTACAAAGGATTCGTTGGCAATTGTAAAATAGAATGAGTTTTATTCAGTTTTTTTAAGTAAATTTTCTTTTTGTTCTTTGGAAGACTTCTAGGAATAAAAATAATGAAACCTCAATCCTCACAGATAATTACAGTTGTCCAGAAAAGTTAAAATTGAGTCCAGTGGGCCCTGATGGTATATCGAGAGCTATATTATATTTTACCCTTTACAATTTCTAGCTTCGGGTCAGAGCTTTTCTTGACGTCATTTTTAGGTGCCTAAATTTGTCGTAGCAGCATAGTAGACTCAGAGGAACCGCACCCTGGTTCTTTGTGTGTTACTTGTAATAGTAATAAAGGGCTTAGTATGAAATCATTTATTAGCCTATAAGATGCGGAGCGCATTTTATGGTGATACACAAGCTGTATTAGCCACCATTTGATATACACTGTAAAGCATAAGGTTTGAGTATTTGCTTGTCTAAATTTTAATAATTAATACTTCATATATTAACTTAACATCTTGTTTTTTCTTTTGTAGACTTTTGTGAATGACGTAAGAATTCCAGAACAAACTTATATCACCTTGAAACTTGAAGATAAATTGAGATTTGGTTATGATATCCTTACTGATTTTGTGCATTTATTAAATTTATTCAAAAATCTTTACTCTGGTATAAATTAACATTTCTTGAGACATAAGAATTCATAATATAGGCATGCTGGAAGTCTCTGTGCCCTTCCAAACTAAAATACATGTTTAAAAATAATACTTTTTTTTTTGGTTATAATGCCTGTTCCTAAAAATAATCCTGGAAAAGTTAATGGACTCCTTTTTTTTCTCCTCACTCTGTATTATAGTTTCAGCAGAAGTATCCCTGCAGTGCTATTACATATGTAGTTTGGGTATCAAAGAATGTAACTGGGGAGAGGGCAGAGAGTGTGTAATAGTAGCCCAGCCCAGGGATTTTTTTTTTCCGGGTTAAATGATAATGACACAGGTCAGCCTCCAGGAGGAATGTAAAGAATTTAACCCTATCTTTCCTTCTGTCCCCACTTTTACTCCATTTTATGCATTCCATCTCAGTTGCCTTCAATTCAAATTTTTCCATATCCTGTGTCTTCTGAGACCCACACTCCCTGATTAAGTACATTATGCATTTAGCGTGTATTTAAAATTCTTTTGTTTGAAAATAGGATGCTAAGAACTGAATAAGGATATGATGGTGTTCTCCTAGTAAAGAATCACTAGTGAAGAGAAGGGACATGATTGGATGAAGAAGAATGAAAGCATTTCTATTCATACAAGGCAAAAAGCTTTGTAAAAAGAACTTGTTTATTTTTAATTAAAATACAGATATTACGCATTATGCTGAATGTTTTTTTTTCACTTTTAATTTTTTCATTTATGGCATTTATCTGGACTTTGATATTAAGGAATGTATCAAATGTACTGGCAACTTGGATATACTTTTATCACTGTAGTAGAGAAAATGTCTCAGCTAAGTAGAGCTGATACTTAGGTAAAGTAAATGTACTGATACTTTAAAATTGTTCCTAGAGCATAACTAGTTTTTATTTTAGATTTAACTTAAAATTTATGAAAAAAATAGTTTTGTAGCACATCATATAACCTTTATACTTGTAGAGCCAAAGCAGCATGTGAAAAGTGAAACCATTAAACATTAATACCTTTAATTTGTATATTTTAAATCCTTTAAAAAATATGTATCATGTAAAATGATTAGGAATTAGCATTAAAGCCTTGATTCATGGGTTATTTCTACCAACATAAGTTTCATCAAAAAGTAAATACAGGTATATTTTAAATTTAAGTAACTCAATTCATTTGACATCAGCTGTTTCAAAACATGAGAAAATAGTAGGAAATTTGGGTTTCAGTAAAACTGTATAAAGTTTACTTTGAATTTTAAATCAAGAAGAAGCTATTGAGAAGCAACTCATCTTTTATAGATTGTATAATGATTTCTTAATAGAGAACTAATATTTTCTTATATACTTGCTCACAATATTTCTGTCGAAAATTCCTGGGACAAATGTTTTGTTCCCAAGGACTTTTTCAGGGCTGTAAATCAGTGTTGAGCCAGAACGACTACCCAGATCCTCAGGTTAGGCTCAGTTGATTTCATTATTTAAAAATAGCATCTCATATTGCTTTTGATTTTTGAGGATTGTGTATAAATGAACATTGGGCTGTTTCAGTGGCAGAAATTTTATTAGATAGGATGAACTTTTAAAAACAAATTTATTTGTTCTGATACCAGACTGAAGTCACTATCATGCTTTATTCATAATTAAAATTAAGTTTAATAGTTAGCTAGTCTACAAACTGTTACACCTTGTAGTTGAAAACTGTTTAATTGAAATGCCACAGCAATAGAAAGAACATTTTACCATGAATTGAGACTGGAACTAAGAAACAGAATTTATCTGCCCAAAGTTCTTTTTTCTAACCAGAGAAATTGATTTGGAAAAGCAAGTAGTGAAATATCCAAGTTTAAGAAATGACTATAAACTCAGGAGGTATAGTAAAATGCTGCAGTAATCAAGATAAACTTCAGAAGGAGGTAATATATCTCCAGATAGCCAGAGATGTAGCAGGTAAGCAAGCCTAAGTTCATTTATTTTACAATTATTTATTAAATGTCTCCCACGTGCCAGGCATAGTCCCTGCAGTCTGGGGTACAGTACTAAATGAAACAGACCACAGTTTCTGTCCTGGAGCTTATACTTTAATGGGGTTGGAGGGAACTGACAGCACGCACAAAAAGGATAATAGAGGGCGATAAATTCTGTGGAGAAAAAGTGTGAATGGGAGACAGAGAGCTACTGCTGGTGAGTGAGAAGTTATAATTTTAAAAAGGCTGGGCTTCCCTGGTGGCGCAGTGGTTGAGTCCGCCTGCCAGTGCAGGGGACACGAGTTTGTGCCCCGGTCCAGGAAGATCCCACATGCTGCGGAGCGGCTAGGCCCGTGAGCCATGGCCGTTGAGCCTGCGCGTCCAGAGCCTGTGCTCCACAACAGGAGAGGCCACAACAGTGAGAGGCCCGCGTACCGCAAAAAAATAAATAAATAAAAATAAAAAGGCTATTCATGAAGACTTCACTAAGAAGCCAGCAATGGAGCAGGTAAGGACGCTGGCCTTATGGATCTATCCGGGGAAACTGCTCTTCAAGCAGATAGAAGAGTTAAGTGCAAGACTTAAACCAGGAGCATGTTTGCCATATATGAGGAACAGCCTTAGAAGTCAGTGTGGCTGGAGCCAGTGAAGAGTAGGAGAATATGGGGAGCCAGAGTGTATCACCCTAAATAGGCCACTATAAGAATTTTGGTTTTTATTTTAAGTGAAATGGGGAGCCATTAGAGGGTTTGATCAAAGGAGTGATGTGATAATGACTTACATGTTTAAAAGAATCCTCTGGTTAGTCTTTTTCAAAGACTAAGGGGTTAAGTGGGCAGCGGTGAAAAGAGGGAGACCAGTTAGGAGGCTGTTACAGTAGTTGGCAGTAGTTCCAAGTGAGCAATAATGGAGGTTTGGACCAGGGTGACAGAAGCAGAGGTAGTGAGAAATGATAGAATTCTGTACATATGTTGAAGATGGAGCCAGTAATATTCTTGATTAGATTGGATGTAGACTAAGAGAAAAGAGTCAAGGATGAACCCAAGACTGTACAGTTGATTTAAACAATTAGAAAAGTGGAGTCACCATTAACTGACAGCATATCCTGTGGGTAGAGCAGATATTGTGGAGAAAATGGGAAGAATATTCCCCCAAATCCATTTAAATTTGGTTTAATTGAATTTGGTTTAATCGAATTTTGCTGTTACTGTTTTCTTTTTGATTTCTGCTGTCTTTATTAATTTCTTCTAGGTGAAAGCTGAGATAATTCAAGATCTTTCTTTTCTAATATAGGCATTTAGTGCTATAAAATTTCCCCTATGTACAGGCATACCTTGGAGATATTATGGTTTCAGTTGCAGAGCCCTGCAATATTGCAAAAAGCCAGTCACACAAATTTTTTGGTTTCTCAATGAGTATGAAAGTTATGTTTATGGACAACATTGGAGTCTATTAAGTGTGCAATAGCATTATGTCTAAAAAATTTGTATATACCTTAATTTAAAAATACTTTATTGCTAAAAAATGTTAACTATCATCTGAGCCTTCAGCGAGTCCTGATCTTTTTACTGGTGCAGGGTCTTGTCTCAGTGTTGACGGCTGCTGACTGATCAGGGTGGTGGCGGCTGAAGGTTGGGGTGGCTGTGGCCATTTCTTAGAATAAGACAACAGTGAAGTTTGTCACATCGATTGACTCTTCCCTTCAAGAACAATTTTTCTGTAGTACACAATGCTGTTTCATAGCATTTTCTCCACAGTAGAACGTCTTTCAAAATTGGAGTCAGTCCTCTCAAATCCTGTTGCTGCTTTATCAACTGAATTTATGCATTATTCTGAATACTTTGTTGTCATTTCAAAATCTTCACAGCATCTTCATGAGGAGGAGTTTCCATCTCAAGAAACCATTTTCTGGGACTTCATTGGTGGTCCAGTGGTTAAGACTCTGCACTTGCAGTGCAGAGGGCGCAGGTTCGATCCCTGGTCAGGGAAGTTCCGCATGCCGAACGGTGCAGCCAGAAAACAAACAAAAACAAACCACTTTCTTTGCTCCTTCATAGGAAGCAACTCCTCATGCGTTCAAGTTTTATCATGAGATTGCAGCAATTCACTCACGTCTTAAGGCTCCACTTCTAAATTCTAGTATTCTTGCTGTTTCCACCACATCTGCAGTTACTTGTTGCACTGAAGTCTTGAACCGCTCAAAGTCACGCATGGGGGTTGGAATCAACTTCTTCCAAACTCCTGTTAATGTTGATATTTTAATCCCTTCCCATGTATCATGAATGTTCTTAACGGCATCTGGAATGGTGAGTCTTTTCCAGAAGGTTTTCAATTGACTTTTCCCAGATCCATCAGAGGAATCACTGTATATGGCAGCTTTATGAAATGTATTTATTCAATAATAAGACTTGAAAGTTGAAGTCGCTCCTTGATACATGGGCTGCAGAATGGATGTTGTTAGCAGGCATGAAAACAACGTTAATCTTGTACATCTCCATCAGAGCTCTTGCGTGGCCCGGTGCATTGTCATGGAGTAGAAATATTTTGAAAGGAATCTTTTTCTGAGCATTAGGTCTCAAACAGTAGGCTTAAAATATTCATTAAATCATGTTGTAAACAGATGTGCTGTCATCCAGGCTTTATTGTTCCACTGACAGAACACAGACAGAGTAGATTTAGCATAATTCTTAAGGGCCCTAGGATTTTCAGAATGGTAAGTAAGCATTGGCTTCAACTTAAAGTCACCAGCTGCGTTAGCCCCTAACAAGAGAGTCATCTTGCCCTTTTAAGCTTTGAAGCCAAGGCATTGACTTCTTCTCTCTAGCTATGAAAGTCCTAGAGGGCATCTTCTTCCAAAGAAGACTGTTTTGTCTACATTGAAAATCTGTTGTTTATTGTAGTCACCTTCATTATAATTCTTAGCTAGATCTTCTGGATAACTCGCTGTAGCTTCTACATCAGCACTTGCTGCTTCACTTTGCAATTTTATGTTATGGAGACAGCTTCTTTTCCTTAAACCTCATGAACCAACTTCTGCTACCTTCACACTTTTCTTCTGTAGCTTCCTCACCTCTCTCAGCCTTCATTGAAGAGAGTTAGGGCCCTGCTCTGGATTAGACTTTGGCTTAAGAGAACGTTGTGGTCTGATCTTCTTTTCAGACCACTCATACTTACTCCATGTTAGCATGAGGCTATTTAGCTTTCTTATCATTCATGTGGTCACTAGAGGAGCACTTTTAATTTCCCTCAAGAACTTTCCCTTTGCATTCACAATTTGGCTGACTGGCACACGAGGCCTAGCTTTGGTTCTGTCTTGGCTTTTGACATGCCTTCCTCACTAAGTTCAGTCATTTCTAGCTTTTAACTTAAAGTGAAAGATGTGTGACTCTTCATTTCACTTGAATATTTAGAGGTTATCGTAGGGTTATTAATTGGTCTAATTGGTCTAATTAGACACTGGTCTAATTTCATTGTCTAATTTCATTGTGTCTTAGGGAATAGGGAGGCCTGAGGAGAGGAACGGAACGGCCAGTTGGTAGACCAGTCAGAACTTGCACAACATCTGTCAATTAAGTTCACCATCTTACATGGGTGAGGTTCATGGTGCCCCAAAACGATTACAATAGTAACATCAAAGATCACTGATGACAGATCACCATAATAAATATAAAAATAATGAAAACGTTTGAAATACCGTGGGAATTACCCAAATGTGATACAGAGACACAAAGTGAGCAGATGCTGTTAAAAAAATGGCTCTGATAGACTTGCTGGGTGCAGGGTTGCCACATACCTTCAGTTTGTGAAGAACAATATCTGCAAAGCACAATAAACGGAAGTGCAATAAAACAAGGTATGCCTGTACTGCTTTAACATGCAAGATAGTTTCTAGTTTCTCTTTTGATCTTTGCATCATTGGGTTATTTAATCTTTGTTACTTAGTTTCTAAATATTTGGATATTTTTCCCAGAGACTTTGTTATTAATTTCTAATTTAATCCCATAGTGGTCAGGAACATATTATGTATATCTCAAATCCTCTCCTGTCACCCAGAATATATCTAGTCTATCTGGGTAAATATTCTCTATGTACTTGAAAAGAATGTGCATTCTACTGTTTTTGGTTGGAGTATTCTATTAATGTCAGGCCAGGTTAGTTGGTAGTGTTGTTCGCATCTTCTGTATTATACTGATTTGTTGTCTACTTGTTCTATCAATTTTTGAGAAAGAGATATTGAAATCTCGGGCTATAATTGGGTTTGTTTCTCCTTGCAGAAGTTTTTGCTTCATGTAATTTGAAACTCTGTTATTAGTAATGTAAACATTTAGAATTATTGTGTCCTCTTGATGAGTTGATCCCCTTTATAAAATGACCTGCTTTGTCTGTGATAATATTATTTTTTGCTCTGAAATCTGGTTTGTCTAGACATTCGTTTTGGATTGGTGTTAGCCTGGAATATCTCTTGCATTCTTTTACTTTTAACCTATTGTCTCTACATTTGAATTAGGCAGCATATAGTTGGTCTTACTATTTCATTCAATCTGATCATTTCTGCCTTCATTTGGGGATTTAGAGCATTCACATTTAATGATGTGGTTAGACTTAAATCTATCATCTAGATATTTGTGCTCGATTTGCCCCATTATTTTTTCTTTTTCTCTTAATTAATTTTGGATTATTTGAACCTTTTTCAGGATTTCATTCTGTCTCCTTTGTTAGCTTATTACTGTAGCACTTTTAAAATATTTTAGTGGTTGTTTTAAGATTTATAATTTTATCCTTAATTTTAAGCTGTATCTTCAAGTGACATTATACCACTTCACGTATAGTATAAGAGCGTTACAGTAGTATACTTTCATTTCTTCTGTCCTGACCTTCGTGCTATGGTTGTCATACATTTTATTTTTATATATGTTACAAATCCCATTCTACACTCTTATCAGTAAAACATCAGTTATCTTTTAAAGAGATTTAAATAATAAGAAAAATATCTTAAGATTTTTATGGGCGTTGTACTCTTATATCTTAAACCAATGTAGCTACCATTTCTTGTGTTCTTCATCCTTTTTTATAGATCCATGTTTTCATCTAGTATCATTTTCTATGTAAAGGACTTCCTATAATATTTCTTATAGTATGGCTTTGCTGGTGATGAATTATTTCATCTTTTTTATGTCTGGAAAAGCTTCACTTTAGTTACTGGAAGTTATTTTTTTTTTATTTTTATTTTTTTGCGGTACATGGGCCTCTCACTGTTGTGGCCTCTCCCATTGCGGAGCACAGGCTCCGGATGTGCAGGCTCAGCGGCCATGGCTCACGGGCCCAGCCGCTCCACGGCATGTGGGATCTTCCCAGACCGGGGCACGATCCTGTGTCCCCTGCATCGGCAGGCAGACTCTCAACCACTGCACCACCAGGGAAGCCCACTGGAAGTTACTTTTGCTGGGCATAGAATTCTAAATGACATTTCTTTTCTTTCAGTTACTTTAAAGTTGTTGCTCCACTCACTGTATTCTCACTTGCATTGGTTCCCTTTTCCCCTGGTTTTGAGCAGTTTCATTATAATGTGCCTTTGTGTAGTTTTCTTCATGTTTCTTGTGCTTGAGGATTTTTGAGCTTCTTGGATATGTGGGTTAATACTTTTAATCAAATTTAGAAAAAATTTCAGCCATTACTTCTTCAGATCTTTTTTTTCTGTCCTCCCTATTTTTTTCCGAAGACTTCAAGTAAATGTGTATTAGGCTACTTGAAGTTGTCTCCTAGCTTACTGAGGCTCTATTTATTATTTTTTAATAATTATCTGTTCTCTCTGCATTTCAATTTGGGTTGTTATTGTTTACTAAACTTTTCTTTGGCTGTGTCTAATCTGCAATTAACCCATCCAGTATAGTTTTCAGCTCTAGAAGTTCAATTTGGATTTTGTTTTTGGTATCTTCCAAGTCTCTACTTATTTTTTGTAAACAATATAATAACTGTGTTAACATGTTTGTTGACATCTGTGTCAGTTCTGGGTCAGTTTGGTGTTCTTTTTGGCTTTTTTTTTTTTTTTTTTTTTTTGCTGTATACGGGCCTCTCACTGTTGTGGCCTCTCCCGTTGTGGAGCACAGGCTCCAGACGCGCAGGCTCAGCGGCCGTGGCTCACGGGCCTAGCCGCTCTGCGGCATGTGGGATCTTCCCGGACCGGGGCACGAACCCGCGTTCCCTGCTTCGGCAGGCGGACTCTAAACCACTGCGCCACCAGAGAAGCCCCTGGGTCAGTTTTGATTGATTTTTGCATTCACTGTAAGTTTTGACTGAATGGCAGACATTGTGAATTTTTACCTTGTTGAGTATTATATGTATTTTTGGATTCCTATAAATAGTTTTGAGCTTTGTTCTGGGAAACAGGTTACTTGGAAACAATTTCATTATGTTGAGTCTTGCTTTTAAGATTTGTTAGGCTTCTAAGATTAGTCTGGGGTTAATTAATTCCCCACTACAGAGGCAAGGTCTTTCTGTGTACTCTGCTGTAGGGGTCAGCAAAACTATTGGTAAATCTGACTCTCAGGCTGTATTTGTAAATAAAGTTTTATTGGCACACAGCGATATACACTCACATATTTTTTTTTTTTTTATAGAGTTTTTTTTTTTTTTTAAACATCTTTATTGGGGTATAATTGCTTTACAATGGTGTGTTAGTTTCTGCTTTATAACAAAGTGAATCAGCTATACATATACATATGTTCCCATATGTCTTCCCTCTTGCGTCTCCCTCCCTCCCACTCTCCCTATCCCACCCCTCCAGGCTGTCACAAAGCACCGAGCTAATATCCCTGTGCCTTGCGGCTGCTTCCCCCAGCTATCTACCTTACTACGTTTGTTAGTGTGTATATGTCCATGACTCTCTCTTGCCCTGTCAAAGCTCACCCTTCCCCCTCCCCATATCCTCAAGTCCGTTCTCCAGTAGGTCTGCGTCTTTATTCCTGTCTTACCCCTAGGTTCTTCATGACATTTTTTTTCCCCTTAAATTCCATATATATGTGTTAGCATACGGTATTTGTCTTTTTCTTTCTGACTTACTTCACTCTGTATGACAGACTCTAGGTCTATCCATCTCATTACAAATAGCTCAATTTCATTTCTTTTTAAGGCTGAGTAATATTCCATTGTATATATGTGCCACATCTTCTTTATCCATTCATCCGATGATGGGCACTTAGGTTGTTTCCATCTCCGGGCTACTGTAAATAGAGCTGCAATGAACATTTTGGTACGTGACTCTTTTTGAATTTTGGTTTTCTCAGGGTATATGCCCAGTAGTGGGATTGCTGGGTCATATGGTAATTCTTATTTGTAGTTTTTTAAGGAACCTCCATACTGTTCTCCATAGTGGCTGAACCAATTCACATTCCCACCAGCAGTGCAAGAGTGTTCCCTTTTCTCCACACCCTCCCCAGCATTTATTGTTTCTAGATTTTTTGATGATGGCCATTCTGACTGGTGTGAGATGATATCTCATTGTAGTTTTGATTTGCATTTCTCTAATGATTAATGATGTTGAGCATTCTTTCATGTGTTTGTTGGCATTCTGTATATCTTCTTTGGAGAAATGTCTATTTAGGTCTTCTGCCCATTTTTGGATTGGGTTGTTTGTTTTTTTGTTATTGAGCTGCATGAGCTGCTTGTAAATTTTGGAGATTAATCCTTTGTCATTTGCTTCATTTGCAAATATTTTCTCCCATTCTGAGGGTTGTCTTTTGGTCTTGATTATGGTTTCCTTTGCTGTGCAAAAGCTTTGAAGTTTCATTAGGTCCCATTTGTTTATTTTTGTTTTTATTTCCATTACTCTAGGAGGTGGGTCAGAAAGGATCTTGCTGTGATTTATGTCATAGAGTGTTCTGCCTATGTTTTCCTCTAACAGTTTGATAGTTTCTGGCCTTACATTTAGGTCTTTAATCCATTTTGAGCTTATTTTTGATACACTCACATATTTCTATGGTCGCTTTTGTACTACCACAGCAGAGTTGAGTAGTTGCAACAGAGATCATATGGCCCTCAAAACCTAAAATGTTTACTGTCTGCCCCTTTTTAGAAACAATTTGCCAATCCCTGCTTTATCCAGTGGCTCATGATACATGAGGTTTTCCAGCTTGGCTGTTGTAATTAGACACTGTTTCTGGCCCTGCTTGAGCACTGGGCACTCCAATACTTTCAAGTGGTTCTTGTCCCAGTCGTTTCTCAAATGAATGTGCTGATCAGTATTCAGCTGAATACTTGAGCAAGTCCCTGTAACAGTCTCTGGAATTCTATCTCTGTGAAGCTCTCTTCTCTTCAGTAGCCAGTCCCATGAACCTTGGTCTCCCTAGACTCTCAACCCTCTGTCTTCCACAGCTCAGAGAGTCTGCCAGGTTCTGCCTGGATTACCCATTCTTGCAGTGTGACTTGGAAGCTCTCTTAAGGTAGTGAGTTGGGGCAGTGATTGCGCTCACTTTGCTTTGTTCCTCTACACTCAAGACATTGGTCTTTTGTTACCTGGTGTTGATTGTCTTGCAGACCATTGTTCTATGTATTTTGTCTGGTTTTCAGTTGTTTCTTATTTAAAGAAATGTGGAAATAATCTATAAAGATTAATGATTTTTAGTAAGCAAGATTTAAGTAAGCATGTAACTTTTTTCTGGAATTTTTTGAGATATAATTGACATACGACTATAGTTAATATTACTGTATTGTATATTTAGTAACTTATTGACATCATAAGTAATTGTACCTTAGATTGTCATTTTTCTGAACTAACCAAGTTAGAAACAGTTACCTGGGTCCGTACCACTAGGAAGATAGTAGCTTTGGAGGGAAAAGCTGAGGTTAGGGCAGTCTCAAAATCTCGTAGTCATACCAGAGTTCTCAGGTAAATTCATGATCTAAACAGAAGGATTTTTGAGGGCTTTGGTGCCCCACACAGGAATTTTTTTGTAAGGTAAAGTGTGTGAACCTATGAGTTACACCCTCTTGTAAGTTTTCCTTGATCTTAAAAAAGTCTAAATCTAAAGAGAATACCCCAGACTAGCCTTGAGGAGTAGCCTTAAAAGCTCTCCCAGGAGAATCTAGAAGCATCAGAAAACACAACAGGCTAAAATCATTTGTTTCCCATTGAAAAAAATAGAAGTGGCTTTCAATATTTTTAAGATGCTGTGTTTAACATTGAAAATGTAAGAATGCTATGAATCTTCTCCAGCTGTTAATAAGTTTCTTGGGGGTAAAACAAAGTTACTAGATTTTTACTTTTTATTAGCTATACTTAGTTATGAACTGTATATTGTCATATATACCAACAAATGTGTATCAGCATATGTACATAACAAAAAAGGAAAATTTTATTACTTCACAGTTATAGGAAGCAGTGTAAACTGATAGGAAACCCCTGGACCTGGTATTCAATTGACGAGATTGTTATCTTGGGTTCTGCCCCGTTAGTCCTCAAGTTCCTCTTCTATAGAATGGGAAGGCGGGTTAATGGAATTGAACAGGATATTCCCAAAGCGCTTTACAATTCTAAAAAATTCTGAGTTTTTATTATTTTAATGAGTAGAACTATGGGTCAAATACTCGTTAACAAGTTTACTGCTTGTTATGCGTGGAAAGTCTGTTTTTCTCCCACGTGGTAATTAAAGCTTTCTACCCTTGAAGTCATGGGTGCTCTGAATTGGTAAAGAAGACTAGAATTTACTATGTGGTTATAAAAGTCCTTTCATTACAGGGTTAAGTAATGGTGAGAAATGTGACCTCTACTGTTTAGTGAAAGATCTTTTTAATATACAGAGGCATTGTTCTTTTTGGTATAATAATGAAAGCATTCATTATATCTAGCTTTTGGTTCTAATCTGTATAGAATCAGTTGTTTGATAATGTAGTATGACCCTGATTGCAATTCATGGGGGGAAGGAGTGGTTGTAGTTGCTGTTAAGATCCTAATTATAGCATTTCTTTTGCACTTTCAAGATGAACTTCATTTTATCAATGCTTGTGAAGGAGTAATTGAATTCCTTCAGGATTTACTGTTGGGTAATCACTGATGACGTACTTCTTTTTAGATTTTTGTGATTAGCTATCAATATAATTTGATCCAGCTGCTTTCTCTTTGCAGTCATATTATTGTTAGTGAGAACTGAAAATGTCTTTTGTGCTTCAGTTAATCATCCAGTTATTTGCTTCTTGAAGGCCACGATTACCTAAGTTTAGAATTACTTGCTAGATTTTAAGATTTTATTTAGTCTTTAAAAATGAAAAGTTTTATATTTGTGAGCATATTTTAACATTTAATTCTTAAAGGGAATATAGTCATTCTACTGTAACTACCTGTAGAAAATAGGACAATTTCTATATTATCTTTGATCATTTTAAGCTTGATTATCAGAATTTTGAAATTATATTCTTCCTTAGCCCTGTTTACATACAAATCTTTTCACTGTAGTACGAGGAGAAATGAGGGTCCCTGAAGAAGCTCTAAAGGTAAAAAGTTTTTACTTATTTCTTTTGTAAATCTACCATTTACTAGGGTTGATTTCACTCATGTATATTTCACTTCCATTTTAAAATGTTTTATAGCATGAGAAGTTTACCATTCAGCTTCAATTGTCCCAAAAATCTTCAGAATCAGAATTATTGAAATCTGCATGTGCCAAAAGCATAGATTCAAAGGTAGCAGATACCGCGGCAGAAGTGCCACACAAAGCTACAGAAGCACTAAAATCTGAGGAAAAAGCCATAGGTAAGTTAACCTCTTTCAAAATATCATATATATACTCAGTTATGAAGAAATTGCATGCTTTGTTCTCAAAAGCTTGGCCATATCCTTTTAAAAATAATTAATGATAATAATGACAATTTCAGAGTGGGTTTTAATACAGCCAGTGCTTCATTAGAAAGCATTATAAAACATACAATTATATGGCAGTTGTATGTAGGTACGTTTAAATATTTGAAGAAAATACATGTATTTTGCCTTATAGTATTTTTATTATTTCATGTTTGCTACTTTTTTTTCTGGATTGTAACTGAAATGAATGAAAAGGAAATGTCCAGTAATGCCTACATCATCATAATTATCGTATTTATAGTATTCCAGGAACTGTAAAAAATATTTTATATAGATAATCCCATTCATACAAAAGCAATTTTTAAAACTGCTAGACATTACCAGATTGCTCAAACATAAATCTTTTAGTCTAGTTAACAACTAGTTTAAATTTAATTACTGTGCAATGCCCTTAGGATTTAAAAAAAAGTAAAAAACGGTCACTTATACCAAAATTTAGTTTTATCCTTCACATTTAGATTTATGAGCCATTTCTATATACCAAAGAACTAATTACACTTTGACAAAAAGCTATTGGGCTATAGCAGTTTACATTACTTAGATAATAGCCAGTGCAGAATTTCATTTATTTCATCATGTTCAATATTGAATGAGATTCACAAATACTAAGTTATTCAACTTAGAGTACTTTTTACCTATCTAGACTATACAGTTGACCCTTGAACAACACTGCTTTGAACTATGCAGGTCCACTTATATGCAGATTTTTTTTCAGTAGTAAACACTACAATACTACAGGATCCACCTTAGTTGAATCTACGAATGTGGAACTGCATATATGGGGGGACTGTGGATTTGGGAGGCTGACTATAAGTTATACTCAAATTTTCAACTGCAGGGAGGGTTGAGGCTCCTAACCCCGTGTTGTTCAGGGGTCAGCTGTACTTTTTCATTTAATAAATCAACTGGGCAATTCTAGCATTCTGCAAAAGCATTTTTTTTTTCTGTTTCATATGCTTTAGACAGATTTTTCCCACCTCTTTCCAGATACTTCTGCTATGCCCCGTGGTACTCCATTATATGGGCAGCCATCATGGTGGGGGGATGATGAGGTGGATGAACAAAGAGCTTTCAAGTCAAATGGCAAGCCTGAAGAGAAAAATCACGAAACTGGAACATCAGGTAAAAAAATCTCAGACTATGACATTAAGTAGGTATTTTAGGAAGAACTTATCATCGAAGCAAAAATCTGTCTACCCTTAAAAGAGATGTCTCCTATTCTTTAATATGTTAGAAATAGTTGATGAATGTTTTAATGACATTGTCATTTTAAATTAAATTTATTTATTATGAATGATTCTCTCATAAAGTATTAATTCTAATATCTTTGTAAATCACTTTTATTTAAAATATTTTTCCTTATTTAACTTATTTATGAGGGTGTTAAAACTTGATATATAGTTAAGTAATATAGTTGGGCATTTTAAGTATTTTAAAATAATTTTTAAAATGTTTTAATTAGACCAAAATAGTAAATACAAACTAGTTTTGTGTGTTTTCATTAGATTCACAAACATATAATCATATTTTTAAATGAAAATTTTTTATTGTGTTCAAAATGTTGTATGAAGTTTAAAACTTCTTTAAAATCTCAGCGTGCCCAATTTGTTGGGGCATGGTAGCAACAAGATTAGCTGTTCGGCAGCCAGAATGAAGAAATAATTCTGGATCACATTCTCAGATTAATAGTCAAGGAACATAATCTTTTGTTGCTGGAGAAGTTTAGTAATGAACTAAGTGAAAAGCCAGAAAATCAAGATTTCCAGGAAATAAATGGAGCTATCAGTTGTGTGTCACATAAGGACTTGACAAGGACATCAACACTGAAGGATGAACAGCCAGTTTCCGTGATAATAGCAGATAAGGATTAGAACTGGAGGAATTAAATACAGGCACCAGGGAGCAGCATGGAAAGCCAACTTTGACTCTGAGTCAAGGATAGATTCCATCAGAAGTTCTGTCAACTTTCTACCTTTGACCATAATTCTGCAAGGTAAATAAGAGATTTTTCTTAGCTGGAGAATAAGAGCACTGGTTCTTAAATATGCTCTAATTTTACCAGGGTACAAGTCTTAGAAAGCTGGCCCTATCAGCTTGATCTTAAAGTGCCCAAAACTGAAAGTTGTGAACTTTGCAAATAAATTCCCATCTCAGTTTCCTTGTTTCTGTGGCCAACACGTTTTTAAACTTCATGTTCAAGCTCAGAAGCTTAGTATTATTTAGCATACCCTCAAATGCAAATAATAGAAATGCCACCTGAGACTAAACAGGAAGGAAATCTCCTGGCTTGAATAAATAACTGAACCTCTTCAGGATTGGTTAATGCAGCATCTCAATGGTGTCATCAGCTAGCTATTTTCTCTCAGACTCTCTGCCCTTCTATTCACAGTGGCTGCATACTGAGGGAGTTTCCCCTCGTACTCATATGCTGCTTGCCAGTAGCAGTTGGAGTGCGTGCTACTTTGATCACATCCAGTGGGAAATAGCAAAGATCGCTTCTAGAAGAACCCCTGGAAACCTTCCCCAAAGTTTTCAACACATTTGTCATCTCATTGGCCTCTCGTGGGTTCAGGAGTAGGTCACCTGCTTATTTCTGAACCAATCCCTGGCAAGGGTTATGAGATTATCCTTAAGGCAATCGTACCCATCCTGAAGCTGAATATGGGGTTAGTTTTCCCCTAAGGCACATGAGCTGTATCAGGGAAGAGTTAGAGATACCTGGGAATGTTGGAGTTCTTTTAGGAGGGAGGAACGGGAAATGGATTTTGGAAGGCTGTCAAGAATGTCTACTTTATATGAAATCTTTGTGTCTTCCCTTCCTTTCACCTCATCTATTATATTGCCTACTTCTGTTGCCCTTTTTTTCCATTGAATCATAATTGAACTATTTCCAGTTTCAACCCTTCTGCAGTTCATTTTGTATAATAAATGTAAGCTGCCGCTTTTTTCCTTTCTTTAAGAAACTACAGTAGCTTCCTTTTGCTTGCCAAATAGATATTATGTCAAAGCTCTCTCTAATTTTGTCCCACTTTCTTAGCCTTGTATCCAACTACCAGTTGTTCAGTGCTCTCTCCCAGTGCATTTCCACATAAATTAGACTAATTCTTGCCTGCTCTTCTCCCACAGACATGTATACACGTAAATCAGGTAATATAAAATTCTAAAGGGTATGTCTGTTTATATGTATTGCTAATATGTAACACTTTCCTTCAGTATTTTGTGTGTATGCCTTCTCATCTAAACTATAAGTTCCTTCAGGGATCACATATTATATTATCATTGTGTACTAGAGCCACCTAGGAGAAAGAGAGAGAGGGAGAGAGAGAAGGGGAGGGGGAGAGAGAGGAAGGAAGGGAGAGAGGGGAGAGTGAGAAAAAAAAAAGTACTAATAATTGGTGGTTAACTTAGAAGAAAACACAGCAGAATTTAACTGTTGCCAAATTCTGAAAATAATTGTGATACTGAGTTTATCTAGCCATTAAAGATCCTTCCACCCTCACACACAAAACAACTTTTGAAATCTGAAATACATATCTTCTAGAATACAATCAATGTAATTACAATAAATGTAAATACAGTAAATGTAAATTTTGTCCTGTTGTTCTGTTTGTTCTGTCATGGAGACAGAACCATGACTTATTAACAACAGCTAACACTTCAGTGGTGCTTGCTTTATCAAGACACTCTTCTAAGTGCCCTGCATATGTTTAATCATTTAATTCTCTCACAGCGATACCTAAAAGTAGTTACTGTTATCATCCCCATTTTATAAATAAGGAAACGGCGGCAAGGTGATGTGAATTTATTCACAAGGTCACCCTGCTAGCAAATAGTGTAGCTGGGATTTGAACCCAGGTACCTGACTCTCGAGTCCATGCTCTTAACCACAAACAGTTAACATTTCAGCAGTCATTACACACACACACACACACATACACACACACACACACACACACACACACACACACAGTCACTCCAAAAGAATATACTTCGTAGAGTATAAAGATTAAAACAAGCACTCCAAAAACAAATTGACATAAAAAATTGATCTCTCATACCTAAGTGTAATGAAATGAATTTCAAACTGTGAAGCATCCAGTAGTAATTTCATCCATGTGAATGAAACTAAATTCTTAAATGATTACCAGCTTGTGTCGCGTGTCTCATTGAGTATCTTTTCTGCCAGATGACAAAAGCTGTCTCATAATCTTAGGATTATTTTTGAGTTAGAAGGAATTAAGTGATGTACGTCTTTTGTTAAGTAGCTTGAAGCACTCTGTCAGATTCAGCTGATTAAAAGCCTTAATGAGAGTCTCATTTGCTTTCTTATATTAGTATGAGGATGTTATTGTTTCAGATTTATCATTTGTAGTTTTTTAAAATATAGGGTGAGAGAAACAGTTTACTAATCTGAAATAATTTATGATGCCAGCAGATATTGTAGAATCAAATTTGAAAATGTATATTGAATGCTATTTCACTTGGTCATTTTGAAATTAAGGATTTTTTAGTGTTTCAGATTATGAAATATAAATGATTAGTTTATTTGTGCTCTAAGCATGCTTTTTTGGTAAAAGCAAAAAGTGATTTGCTTCTTGGTTACCAATTTTTAGAATGTAAAATCTTAGTATTTATTTTGAAAGGTGAACATTCCAAAAAGGATAATAATCTACTACCTAGTAACTTTCTGTGTCCCTTTCTGTGGGTCCATGTGTATCCAGAATCTCCTACCAATTTACCTTAAAGCCCAAAGAACCCTAGAAGCAAATATTAGAGCAATCAAGTTCTCCTGAAATTGTGTGAATATTTGAGTCCTATTAAAGGAGAATTTATCCTCATTTTAGTTCAGGTATGCTCTTCTACCTTCTAACTTGGTTTAAACGGTTTAAACATTTTTTAGGTTACAACTAAAGGCCTTTAAGTGTTGCATACAGTTTGAAAAGGTGTGTACAACTGTGAAGAGTAGATTTTTGGCTCTTTTGCACTGGTTTTTAATCTAATTAAACTAAATTTGAAAACTTTTGAGTTGTAGTTCCTTTTCGGTAAAAGGAGTTTCCCAGTCTTTGTAATTTGAAGTACTTGAATATACTAGGATGGATATCTTAAGCAGAATTTGCCTTCATAATTATAGTCTTTATCATCTCAAAACAGCTTAATATTTCATTTAATTTAGTACAGAAGAATGAAGGGAACATATTTTCTGAATTATGTATGTTATAAGGTTCCCTGGAAGGTCACACAATCATAAAATACCTTAAGAATTTAAGGATATTGCTCTTTTGATTTAGATAAACATAATTAATTCTAGCATAATCAGTTATTAAATGCTTTTAAATATCTAGCAGTTGAGAAAAATAATAAACTATTGGTATAAATAAAATATTAGTATTTTAGTATATAGTTTACTTAGTATAAACAAAATAGGTTTTGAATAGAAATACATGTTAAATTCATAAATTTCAGAATATGTTTCGTCAGTGTACTGAGAGAGGAAAGCTGTTTTATTTTTCTATATTAATTTAGAAGACCCCTAATAATTTTTCTAGTGGGCGTACAATTCCCATACATACTAGGCCCATGGTTTTATCATCTTCAGAGAAATGAATTCCTCTACATAATGAATTTTCCAGATGACTGAACTTTACTTTTACAACTGAAATTTATTTTTAAGTTTAACCATTTCCTATATTTCTATTAAATGAATTACCCATGTCATTGCCTTCTTAAGCACAGAAGGCTGAATATAATTTAAATGTTTGCCTTATGACTCAGAAGCATCATTATGAACATCAGTGATTGAACTATGATGCATTACAGTGATGCCTTTGGGAGACTTGAAGTATGTAAGACTGTTTGCTCCATATACTGAATGAATGGTTCTGAACTACTGTGTTTTTGAGCCATGTGTCTGCTCTTGATTGTTTTTTGTCTTATCTCGACCACTTGACTCTTCTTAGTGCAATGTGTCTGACCTTAATCCTTGCTTTTACATCCCCTCCAGATTTGCCACATATAATCTGAGTAAACAGTCAAAAAAGGTTCTCAATGAAGGACTTTCCTGGTAGTAAAGATCGATGATATAGGTGTTGTCATATCTGTCTCGGGTTTTTTATTTTAGAGTTAGATATTTGGTTTTAGTTTCTTGTTTCCCTAATTAGCTATGTTGAAGAGTTGGGGAAGGAAAAGTAAGAGAAACATTTATTTTTGTGCCTACTTTGTGCCAGGCTTTTTCTGGATAACTTATCTCACTGAATCTTCACAACAATCTTATGGGTAGATATTATTTTCTCATTTAACAATGAGGAAAATGAGAATTAAGGACTGATAGAGACAGGACTTACCTGATTTCAAATCTTCTCCCTACCTTCCACTAATCATATCATATATGCTGCCTTACCACTCTGTTGTGCTACTTGACATTGTTAGATAAGTGATTTCTGGTTAAATTAGGTGTTAACTTGTATAAGTCTCAGGGTTTCTAGTCCTTGGAGTAAAGGCAGTTTTGAAGTAGGACTAACTTAGGAAATAATAATCTTAAACATAGTTATGTGCTGTTGTTGATCTCTGCTTTTTTAATGTGTTGTGAAAGCATATTAAAAGCATGTCAGTATTAACTGAAGTTTTTTTCACAAGGGAGGAAAATTGGGAACATACTCATTTGAATCGTGAATAACAAGTAAATGATAAATGCTATACCCCTGGGCCAGCTTTTTGTAGTTATTGCTTCATAGTTCAGCTACATCATTTTATTTGGGTATTCAGGTAGTGGTAGTAGGAAACTACTAACCCTTGTCCTCAGGGTTACTCTGTTACCTGTAAGGATGTGGAGAGCAAAATGAATGAATGAATGACGATAGATAGATAGGATAGGTTTGCTTATTTATTTATTTAACATCTTTATTAGAATATAATTGCCTTACATTGTGTTAGTTTCTGCTGTATGACGAAGTGAATCAGCTATATGTATACTTATATCCCCATATCCCCTCCCTCTTATGTGTCCCTCCCTCCCCTCTAGGTGGTCACAAAGCACCGAGCTGATCTCCCTGTGCTATGTGGCTGCATCCCACTAGCTATCTGTTTTACATTTGGTAGTGTATATGTGTCTATGCCACTCTCTCACTTCGTCCTAGCTTATCGTTCCTTCTCCCCATGTCCTCAAGTCCATTCTCTATGTCTGCATCTTTATTCCTGTTCTGCCCCTAGGTTCTTCAGAACTTTTTTTTTTTTAGATTCCATATATACATGTTAGCATATGGTATTTGTTTTTCTCTTTCTGACTTACTTCACTCTGTATGACAGATTTCTAGGTCCATCCACCTCACTACAAATAACTCAATTTCGTTTCTTTTTGTGGCTGAGTAAAATTCCATTGTATATATGTGCCACATCTTCTTCATCCATTCATCTGTAGATGGACACTTAGTTTGCTCCCATGTCCTGGCTATTGTAAATAGTGCTGTAGTGACCATTGTGGTACATGACTTTTTTTGAATTATGCTTTTCTCATGGTATATGCCCAGTAGTGGGATTGCTGGGACACATGGTACTTCTATTTTTAGTATTTTAAGGAACCTCCATACTGTTCTCCATAGTGGCTGTATCAATTTACATTCCCACCAACAGTGTAAGAGGGTTCCCTTTCCTCCACACCCTCCCCAGCATTTATTGTTTCTAGATTTTTTGATGATGCCCATTTGGAATGGTGTGAGGTGATACCGCATTGTGGTTTTGATTTGCATTTCTCTAATGATTACTGATGCTGAGCATCCTTTCATGTGTTTGTTGGCAATCTGTATATCTTCTTTGGAGAGATGCCTATTTAGGTCTTCTGCCCTTTTTTGGATTGGGTTCTTTGTTTTTTTGGTATTGAGCTGTGTGAGCTGCTTGTATATTTTGGAGATAATGCTTTGTCAGTTGCTTCATTTGCAAATATTTTCTCCCATTCTAAGGGTTGTCTTTACATCTTGTTTACGGTTGCCTTTGCAGTGCAAAAGCTTTTAAGTTTCGTTAGGTCCCAGTTGTGTGTTTTTGTTTTTATTTCCATTTCTCTAGGAATGGAAATCTTGCTGTGATTTATGTCATAGTATGTCATAGTGTGTTCTATGTTTTCCTCTAAGAGTTTGATAGTGTCTGGCCTTACATTTAGGTCTTTAATGCATTTTGAGTTTATTTTTGTGTATGTGTTAGGGAGTGCTCTAATTTCATTCTTTCACATGTAGCTATCTAGATTTCCCAGCACCACATATTGAAGAGGCTGTCTTTTCTCCATTGTATATTCTTGCCTCCTTTATGAAAGATAAGGTGACCATATGTGCGTGCGTTTATCTCTGGGCTTTCTATCCTGTTCCATTGATCTATATTTCTGTTTTTGTGCCAGTACCATACTGTCTTGATGACTGTAGCTTTGTAGTATAGTCTGAATTAAGGGAGCCTGATTCCTCCAGCTCTGTTTTTCTTTCTCAAGATTGCTTTGGCTCTTCGGGGTCTTTTGTGTTTCCACACAAATTGTGAGATTTTTTATTCTAATTCTGTGAAAAATGCCATTGCTAGTTTGATAGGGATGGCATTGAATCTGTAGATTACTTTGGGTAGTAGAGTCATTTTCACAATTTTGACCTCTCCAGTCCAAGAACATGGTATATCTCTCCATCTGTTTGTGCCATCTTTAATTTCTTTCATCAGTGTCTTATAGTTTTCTGCATACAGGTCTTTTGTTTCCTTAGGTAGGTTTATTCCTAGCTATTTTATTCTTTTTGTTGCAATGGTAAGTTGCAATGGGAGTGTTTCCTTAATTTCTCTTTCAGATTTTTCATCATTAGTGTATAGGAATATAAGTGATTTCTGTGCCTTAATGTTGTATCCTGCTACTTTACCAAATTCATTGATTAGCTCTAGTAGTTTTCTAGTAGCATCTTTATGATTTTCAGTGTATAGTATCATCTCATCTGCAAACTGACAGTTTTACTTCTTTTCTGATTTGGATTCCTTTTATTTCTTTTTCTTCTCTAATTGCTGTAGCTAAAATTTCCATAACTATGTTGAATAATAGTGGTGAGAGTGGGCAACCTTGTCTTGTTCCTGATCTTAGAGGAAATGGTTTCAGTTTTTCACCACTGAGAACAGTGTTGGCTGTGGGTTTGTCATATATGGACTTTATTATGTTGAGGTAAGTTCCCTCTATGCCCACTTTCTTCAGAGTTTTTATCATAAATGTGTGTTGAATTTTGTCGAAAGCTTTTTCCTGCATCTGCTGGGATGATCATATGGTTTTTCTGCTTCAGTTTGTTAATATGGTTTATCACATTGATTGATTTGCATATATTGAAGAGTCCTTGCATTCTTGGGATAAACCCCACTTGATAATGGTGTATGATCCTTTTAATGTGCTGTTGGATTCTGTTTGCTAGTATTTTGTTGAGGATTTTTGCATCTATGTTCATCAGTGATATTGGCTTGTCATTTCCTTTTTTTGTGACATCTTTGTCTGCTTTTGGTATCTGGGTGACAGTGCCCTCGTAGAATGAGTTTGGGAGTGTTCCTCCCTCTAGTATATCTTGGAAGAGTTTGAGTAGGACAGGGGTTAGCTCTTCTGTAAATGTTTGATAGAATTCGCCTGTGAAGCCATCTGGCCCTGGGCTTTTGTTTGTTGGATGATTTTTAATCACAGTTTCAATTTCAGTGTTTGTGATTGGTCTGCTTATATTTTCTATATCTTCCTGGTTCAGTCTCGGCAGGTGGTGCATTTCTAAGAATTTGTCCATTTCTTCCAGGTTATCCATTTTATTGGCATAGTGTTGCTTGTAGTAATCGCTCATGATCCTTTGTATTTCTGGAGTGTCAGTTGTTACTTCTCCTTTTTCATTTCTAATTCTGCTGATTTGAGTCTTCTCCCTTTTTTTCTCGATGCGTCTGTCTAATGGTTTATCAATTTTGTTTATCTTCTCAAAGAACCAGCTTTTAGTTTTATTGATCTTTGCTATCATTTCCTTCATTTCTTTTTCATTTATTTCTGATCTGATATTTATTATTTCTTTCCTTCTACTAACTTTGGGGGTTTTTTGTTCTTCTTTCTCTGATTACTTTAGTTGTAAGTTTAGGTTGTTTATTTGAGATGTTTCTTGTTTCATGAGGTAGGATTGTATCGCTATAAACTTCCTTCTTAGAACTGCCTTTGCTGCATCCCATAGGTTTTTGATCATCATGTTTTCATTATCACTTGTTTTTATGTATTTTGTGATTTCCTCTCTGATTTGTTCAGTGATCTCTTGGTTGTTTAATAGCGTATTGTTTAGCCTCCATGTGTTAGTAGTTTTACAGTTTTTTTCCTGTAATTGATATCTAGTCTCATAGCACTGTGGTCAGAAAAGATACTTGATATTATTTCCATTTTCTTAAAGTTACCAAGGCTTGATTTGTGACCCAAGATATGATCTGTCATGGAGAATGTTCCATGAGCACTTGAGAAGAAAGTGTATTCTGTTGCTTTTGGATGGAATGTCCTATAAATATCAATTAAATCCGTCTTGTTTAATGTATCATTTAAAGCTTGTATTTTCTTATTTATTTTCATTTTGGTTGATCTGTCCATTGGTGAAAGTGGGGTGTTACAGTTCCCTACTAAGATTGTGTTACTGTCGATTTCCCCTTTTATGGCTGTTAGCAATTGCCTGTGTATTGAGGTGCTCCTATGTTGGGTGCATAAATATTTACAATTGTTATATCTTCCTCTTGGATTGATCCCTTGATCATTATGTGTCTTCTTTGTCTCTTGTAATAGTCTTTATTTTAAAGTCTATTTTGTCTGATATGAGAATTGCTACTGCAGCTTTCTTTTGATTTCCATTTGCATGGAATATCTTTTTCCATCCCCTCTCTTTCAGTCTGTACATTTTCCTAGGTCTGAAGTGGGTCTCTTTAGACAGCATATATACGGGTCTTGTTTTTGTATCCATTCATCCAGTTTGTGTCTTTTGGTTGGAGCATTTAATCCATTTATATTTAAGGTAATTGTTGATATGTATGTTCCTATTCCCATTTTCTTAATTGTTTTTGCTTTGTTATTGTAGCTCTTTTCCTTCTCTTGTGTTTCCTGCCTAGAGAAATTCCTTTAACATTTGTTGTAAAGCTGGTTTGGTGGTGCTGAATTCTCTTAGCTTTTGCTTGTCTGTAAAGGTTTTAATTTCTCTGTTGAATCTGAATGAAATCCTTGCTAGGTAGAGTAATCTTGGTTGTAGGTTTTTCCCCTTCATCACTTTAAGTATGTCCTGCTTCTCCCTTCTGGCTTGCAGAGTTTCTGCTGAAACATCGGCTGTTAACCTTATGGGGATTCCCTTGTATGTTATTTGTTGTTTTTCCCTTGCTGCTTTCAGTATTTTTTCTATGTATTTAATCTTTGATAGTTTGATTAATATGTGTCTTGGCATGTTTCTCCTTGGATTTCTCCTGTATGGGAGTCTCTGTGCTTCCTGGATTTGATTAACTATTTCCATTCCCATATTAGGGAAGTTTCCAACTATAATCTCTTCAATTGTTTTCTCAGTTCCTTTCTTTTTCTCTTCTTCTTCTGGGACCCCTATAATTCGAATGTTGGTGTGTTTAATGTTGTCCCAGAGGTCTCTGAGACTGTCCTCAGTTCTTTTCATTCTTTTTTCTTTATTCTGCTCTGCGGTAGTTATATCCACTAATTTATCTTCCAGCTCACTTATCTGTTCTTCTGCCTCAGTTTCTGCTATTGATTCCTTATACAGAATTTTTAATTTCATTTATTGTGTTGTTCATCATTGTTTGTTTGCTCCTTAGGTCTCCTAGGTCCTTATTAAACGTTTCCTGTATTTTCTCCATTCAATTTCCAAGATTTTGGATCATCTTTACTATCATTACTCTGAATTCTTTTTCAGGTAGACTGCCTATTTCCTCTTCACTTGTTAGGTCTGGTGGGTTTTTACCTTGCTCCTTCATCTGCTGCGTATTCCTCTGTCTTCTCATTTTGCTTAACTTACTGTGTTTGGTGTCTCCTTTTCTCAGGCTGCAGGTTCGTAGTTCCCATTGTTTTTGGTGTCTGCCCCCAGTGGGTATGGTTGGTTCAGTGGGTTGTGTAGGCTTCCTGGTGCAGGGGAATGGTGCCTGTGTTCTGGTGGATGAGGCTGGATCTTGTCTTTCTGGTGGACAGGACTGCGTCCAGTGGTGTGTTTTGGGGTGCCTGTGACCTTATTATGATTTTAGGCAGCCTCTCTGCTAATGGATGGGGATGTGTTCCTGTCTTGCTAGCTGTTTGGCATAGGGTATCCAGCACTGGAGCTTGCTGGTCATTGAATGGAGCTGAGTCTTAGCATTGAGATGGAAATCTCTGGGAGAGCTCTCACCGATTGATTTTATGTGGGGCCAGGACGTCTCTGGTGGTCTGATGTCCTGAACTCAGCTCTCCCACCTCAGAGGCTCAGGTCTGACACCCGGCTGAGCGCCAAGACCCTGTCAGCCACACGGCCATCCAAGAAGGATAGAACGGAAGCTGAGAAGTCAGCAGAAGGCAGGTCTAACAGGTTTGATTCTGAATAGAATACAGCTGAAAAGTGACTATTAGGAGATGAATAGTAAAGTAGATTCTCCTAAAGGTACTGAAAATTGCAAGAAATCACTTACCAAAGTTGAGCAAGCATCAGAGCCAGTAGGATATGTTTGTAAACCAGTTGTACTGTATGAAATTGATCAAGTACAGGACATAGTAAATAAATCAATGTTGAAAAAATAAAAACATTAATGAGTTTATTAATATATGTAAAGTAGTTAATGCATATTACTCTCATGGAAATTTTAAGTGACAGGCCTTCAGAGTAAACACTCAAGTGGATACTTTAAGGAAAAGATAAATGAACTCTGTAATAAAGAAATTTTTAAAACGTGACTTAGGTTATTAAGAATCCTGTATATGCTCTTCCTCCAGAAAGTGTGTAGAATTATTGCTTTCATAGTGCAGAGTGTTTTTGATACACTTTTTTCATTTTCAGTAGTGAGAAAAAGTAGATTTTGAAAAGGATAATTTTTATGTTGAACATTGTTTTTGTTATATATTCTATTTACTGTCTGTGTAATTTGCTTTCACTGTTTTTTTTTTTTTTTGGAAGTGGAACTTGATGTCTTCTAATACCCTATGCCACACATTTGACTACAGAGATGTTGCTGTCCTATTCTTCTGTAACGTAAAAGCAAACAGCTTTATGACTATTTCATATTCACCCTATTGCTAAGAAACTGATTATAGCACCTGAAGAATCCCATTCGTATTTGATATTTGAAAAAATGTGTCAAGACCAATACTTCACTTAATTAGAAAATGATTAGAAACAACCTCGTCCCCCCCATATTGCCTTTCCTTCCTAATAAGTTATCTGCAAATGGTGTTTCTGTCAATCTCTTTTTAAAAGGAATGCTTTTTTGAGCTTTAGGGAAATATTTTTCATTTGAATTCACTCTTTACCATCGTTTTTTTTTGTTTGTTTGTTTTTTTACATCTTTATTGGAGTATAATTGCTTTACAATGGTGTGTTAGTTTGTTTTTATAACAAAGTGAGTCAGTTATACATATACATATGTTCCCATATCTCTTCCCTCCCGCATCTCCCTCCCTCCCACCCTCCCTATCCCACCCCTCCAGGTGGTCACAAAGCACCGAGCTGGTCTCCCTGTACCACGCGGCTGCTTCCCACTAGCTATCTACCCCACGCCTGGTAGTGTATATGTGTCCATGCCTCTCTCTCGCTCTGTCACAGCTCACCCTTCCCCCTCCCCATATCCCCAAGTCCATTTTCTAGTAGGTCTGTGTCTTTGTTCCTGTCTTACCCCTAGGTTCTTTATGACATTTTTTTTTCTTAAATTCCATATATATGTGTTACCATCTTGATAATAGTTCTTTTGTTTCCTGAAAAACAGGGCAGTTTAATCTTTAAATTCTTTTTGCATTTGCAGTATCTGATAACAGATTTAAAGCATTTCAGTTATCATTTTCATTTATGTGCCTTCACATATTTTATATATAAATGCATTTGTTTTTATGCCTTCATATTTGTCCCTGAGGCAACAGAGGAATAGTGTTCCAGAGTTGCTTACTTATGCCAGCTCTTGTTGATCTGAGATTTATAATTCAGCTTTCCTCCACTGATTTTGACACTTGGATGTATTCTGCTGTATAGAAATGTACCTGAATTTCCTTTTGGAATTAATTGGCTGGCAACTGAATTGTCTATTTTTAACTTACTTGTTTTCATACTGCTGCTTGGATTGCAATGCCACAAGCAAACCACATGTTTTATCTTTACTAATTCTTTCATTCTTTATAAAATGTATCTATTTTCTTATAAGGATCACACATTGGTAATATTATTTTTGTCCTTCTAAAAGTAATGTCTCTGAATGTGATGGTGAAGAATGGTAAGTGGAATCATTATGTCCAGAACATTGATTACATATTGACGTCATGTTTCTTTCTTCATTTGAGCACCTCTTCTCCTTTGGAAATTTACTTGTTTTCATAGATATTTCAGATATTTCATCCTCCTTATACTTGATAAGGAAGTTTATATTTTTTTCTATCTCTCTGTATATGTACATTGAACATGCATATCCATCTCCATTTGATTTCAGTTCTTTTGTACTTTGATGATTTCTGGATCCAAGTTGGAAAAAATATGGACCTAGCCATGCAAGGTTCATCTCTTAACTGCTTTGCTATCCTTTGCCACTGGCTGCTTATCTTGCATCTCCTATTGGTAACTGAATGCTACATTTATAATCAGAATTATTTCTCTTCTGTGACATTTGCCATTCTTTTTCATCCAGACTATGATCTGCCTTCTGATTTCCATGGAATAACACAAGTGGCCATTACTGTACTCCTTCAAGTGCTAGAAGCTTCCAAATATTTTGAATTTTCTCTTATTTTTCTTATTAGGGTGCAGCATAGATGCCAAGCAAGTTGAGGAACAATCTGCAGCTGCAAATGAAGAAGTACTTTTTCCTTTCTGTAGGGAACCAAGTTATTTTGAAATCCCTACAAAAGAATTTCAGCAACCATCACAAATAACAGAGAGCACTATTCATGAAATCCCAACAAAAGACACACCAAGTTCTCATACAACAGGTGCAGGGCATGCTTCATTTACCATTGAATTTGATGACAGTACCCCAGGGAAAGTAACTATTAGAGATCATGTGACAAAATTTACTTCTGATCAGCGCCACAAATCAAAGAAGTCTTCTCCTGGAACTCAAGACCTGCCAGGGATTCAAACTGGAATGATGGCACCAGAAAACAAAGTAGCTGACTGGCTAGCACAGAACAACCCTCCTCAGATGGTATGGGAAAGATCAGAAGAGGATTCCAAAAGTATTAAAAGTGATGTTCCAGTTTACTTAAAAAGGTTGAAAGGTAAAGTGAATTGATCATTTTAGAACTTGCTATTTTATGGTAAAGTTCAGTCTTCACAGTTACCAACCTACTATTAGATAAACAATTATATGGTATAAAGCTTCTGCATTTTTGAAGGTTTATATTTGATTTTAAAGCTCAAAAGCCAGCCAAACTGCCCACATCCAACTTACTCATTCAAAACAGTCTGCCTTCATTTTCTTGCCAAAACCAGATTGGTTTTGTAAATTTGTATGTATGCCATTAAATATGTTTCTTTTTCTTATGGAAATAAAAGATTCATTCATTTCACCAGTGGAATTCCCTAGAAGGCAGTTCTCATCATTTTCTTGACTTCAGGAAAAGATATATTCAATTCTGTTCTCTATTATGTGCTTCCTGTAAAATAGCAGTATGTAGATTTTGAAAGTTTTAAGCCATTGGCTAATGGGCTGACAGTTCTACTTTGGTAATATAGTCACATTGTTGGTAGAGTGTTTCAAACTCTTCTCAGGTTACTCATGTCATGAAACAAAAATTTTTTTGTTTAGAAATATTGGGAATTAATTGAGTTAAGAATTTTTTCACTAGTAAGACTTTTATAAAAATTGTAGTTGAACGTTTATTTGTGAAATAATTATTATATGTGTTTTATTAGTATAATACTTGACGAAAGTTAGTAAATTCTTTCTTTACACCTGTACATCGAAGTATCAACTGATCATTTTTTCCATTGATTTTGCTAATTAAATTAATTTAGAATTTTCTGAATACAGTTTTATGTTACTCTATCTTAATTTTATTCAACAAGCTGTCTGTAAGGGAAAAGATTGCATGTTAATCTGACCATTCTGTTACTATACAAAAAGTTAAAGAGCTTTAAAAGAACACTCGTTGAGGTCAGAGATTATATATTTACTTACCTTATATCTCTTTCCTGGGGCTTGAGTATGTGATAGGTACTCAGTAATTGGAATAAACAATGAATGGCTTCACTATCATTGACAAGACTGACCCTGGTTTAACCTGTACTTTATGGCTTGGGATTCTGTTCAGCTAATGAAGAAATACCTATTTCTGATTTACTTCTAAGGCATTTCAGGGTAGTGAGATGGTGTGATTACCTAATTCTTTGTCAGGGCCTATTTCTATATTTAATTATAATCATAAGCAATTATTACCTGGCATATGAACTTTTAACAGGTGATTGTTGTCTTTACTCCTACTAGATAATAACAAATATATAATTGAGACCTATATCTGTATTGATATATATAGGTTAAAGCTCACAAATGAAAGCTACCCATTTGTAAATTGATCATTTTTATGCATTGAATAAAATAATACTGATATCCTCATATAATGTAAAAAGTAGTGTGAACTTTGAAAATTTAGAAACGACATCGTCTTTTTTAGACCACCCTTAATAAATGTACAAAAATGAGCTAAAATACCCTTTTAAAAGCCACCATTAAAAAGTACCTTTATGGGACTTCCCTGGAGTTCCAGTGGTTAAGACTTCGTGCTTCCACTGCAGGGGGCACGGGTTCCATCCCTGGTGGGGGAACTAAGATCCTGCATGCCACTCAGTGTGGCAAAAAAAAAAAGAAAACAAATGAAAAACAAAAAACTTTTATTACACCCTTTTATTATAACTGTACTTTAATAATAGACTTTCAGCAACTGTTTAGTCAAAAACTTGAAAGTAGGCAAAACAAAACAGCTTTGCTCCTGCAAGAGTGGAGTGCACGCGCTTTGGGACAGTTAAAGAAAATAATGTTCACAAATCCCATACACTTTTACCCTTTAGGAGAGTTGCAACTTTTTTTGGCCACAACTCCCGACTAGGTACAGCTAATCTACCCTTAAAAATACTGAAAGTGGGCTTCCCTGGTGGCGCAGTGGTTGAGAGTCCGCCTGCCAATGCAGGGGACACGGGTTCGTGCCCCGGTCCGGGAAGATCCCACATTCCGCAGAGCGGCTGGGCCCGTGAGCCATGGCCACTGAGCCTGCGCATCCGGAGCCTTTGCTCCGCAACGGGAGAGGCCACAACAGTGAGAGGTCCGTGTACCGCAAAAAAAATTTTTTAAATGCTGAAAGAACTTCAACATATTAATGCCTGATTAATAATAGACAAAACAGAATCTTGTTAAGAACAGTTCCAAGTGATTTTTTGTTGTTGTTAAGTAAGAACAGAAATTGCAGTTCTAATCAGATGTGTTATCTTGTATAACACTGAGAAATGCAAAAAGAATAATAATTTTTGAAAAAAGAAAATGGCTAATCTATAGAGAATTTTTAACCTATAACTTAAAGAAAAGATACTGAAAGGACCTGATGCCAAATAAGTGCCAAATTTTTGTATGGTGTTATAAGAACTAAATTCTGTAAAGATGGCATTATCATATTGTATATGTGTGTAATATGGGTTATCTGGTCTTACTACACATGAAATATGGGAGTTTAGTTATTTACAGCTCTCACAAACTGGATTCCTTTTCAGTGCATCCAGTGCAACATGAAATAGGTTGTACAGTGTCCTGTTTTTAATGAGTTTTGTATTTGAACTAGTAGTTTTGTTTGGTTCTGCATTCCATCTGCCTATCCCTGATTCCTAGCTTAATTACCAAGGCACGAATTCCATTAATTAAATTAAACACCATTTTTTTCCTTTCAGGTTGCATTTTCAGTAGTTGCTAGTTTGAAGAAAGATTTTCAGATTTAGTCCTGGAAATATTGGAATACACGTGGTTGACTGGAGTAATTTATAGCTTTCTTCTAAAGAGCTATCATTTAAGCCCTCATTTGTGATTCAGCCCTCATTTGTGATTCAATCTAAAACATGCATAGAATAACTCTTGACTTTCCATTAAATTCATGCTATAATAATATAATAATTGTCATTTGATTATTTCTTCTAGTATACTTATTATTTAGATAATAAGAATTCTGAATCAGTGAAAAATCAAGTAATTTTTATAAAGTTTCACATTTAATCCCTAGTAGAACTATGAAGGGTAACAAAAAAACCTCTGGTAGGAAGCTGATGTTTTCACAATTCAGCTACAGTATTCTAACTTCACTCGCTCTATATGCTTAACAGAGAAGACATATTTTTATCTAGTTATATTTAGCACCATGCCATTTGTCTGGTAGATTTATGTAGGATTTCATAGACTGCGCTTTTCCATGCTAGGCCTTTTAGGATGCTTTCTTTAACTCGCTGAAGCCACCAGAGTTTAAATGAGCACACATGCAAAATTGCGAAAATTCTCATAGCTAGAAAGAGGTTTGTAAAGAATTATACAATAATTGGTGGAAACTACAAATTTGCATTTTTATATTAAAAAGGCAAGGTATGCTATATTTTTGGAAGTTTTGAACGTCACTGAAAGTTAAGTTTCATCACATTTTTATGGCATTTGCATTCTCTTTTCCTATGTAATGATAAGCACCTCAGTGGCATCACACTTTTTTCTGTCTTTTTCCCTCTAATGCTAAAAATAAATTTTTGATTGCTTAAAAAGGTATAAGGTTTAAAGCCAGGATTAATGTTTAATGTTATAAATACAGACTGTCACAGAGATATAGCATTGCTTATCTGTTAAGGCACTGGTGAACCATTATAAAGTTAAAATTTGGAGAAAGAAAAGTAATCCTATTCAGTTGTTTATAAAGGACTCATTGTTGGTTGATAAAATTTGAATGTAAGCATTGCAATTGAGGGAAGTTTGCCGAGCCTGTTACTGAAAAGAACATATGACTTTTGATTGAAAAGGGGGAGGGGGCAAAACAAGCAGCACTTTTGTATGTGCTTCTAATTTTCTACATGGGATTTTTTCCTTCTCTATTATGCGGTTTCTTTTTTTGTGTCCAGGAAATAAACATGATGATGGTACACAAAGCGACTCAGAAAATGCTGGGGCTCACAGGCGCTGTAGCAAACGTGCAACTCTTGAGGAACACTTAAGGCGCCACCATTCAGAACAGAAAAAGCTACAGAAGGCCCAGGCTACTGAAAAGCATCAAGACCAAGCTGTTGTAAGTCACACTGCTTTTATGATTGCATTCTTTGATGAAGACAGTCCCAGACAAAGAAGGTCATATTCTTTTACTCACAGTACGGGAATCTTGTGTCAGGAAACTACTTATTCAGCACCACATACAAAACTTGAAAAAACAAAATCTCCAACAGCAGATGCCAAAGTGGTTTCTTTGTCTTTACAGACTAGCTCTGCGCACCACAGAGGGGGGCATGGTGTTCCACATGGGAAATTGTTAAAACAGAAATCAGAGGAGCCATCGGTGTCAATTCCCTTCCTACAAACTGCATTATTAAGAAGTTCAGGGAGTCTGGGGCACAGACCAAGCCAGGAGATGGATAAAATGTTAAAAAATCAAGCTACTTCTGCTGCTTCTGAAAAGGATAATGACGATGACCAAAGTGACAAGGGTACTTATACCATTGAGTTAGAGAATCCCAACAGTGAGGAAGTGGAAGCAAGAAAAATGATTGACAAGGTAAATAATTGAAATTTGGGTATGATATTAGTTTTCTCGTGGTGTATCACTATTGGAAATTACTAGAGAGTATAAAATGTTCTCATGTAGTCAGTATCTTGAAACTTTAGGATTTTGTTAGGGAACTGCAAGACTAACAATAAGACCAAAATGCTTTCTGATTTTATTCTGCTTATATTCTGAATTTGCCCGAGTTTCATATGTAAAGTCCTGTACGTATAAGCTGATTGGACCTTTTAAAGTTGTATAAATTTAAGATTGACTTTTCAAATGCTATACTTTGGCCATTCTCACTTTGCATTTATTTAAAAACTAAAAATCAAAGCCAGATTGCTATGACTCTGTTAATATAAACATGAACATTAACTGATAATAAACAAAGGTTTCCTGCCTACTAATTTCATTTTGGAAGCAGATGAAAATACATGTTTTAATCAATTTTGTTCTTTTTCCTTAGTTTCTTCTCTTAATTTCTATTAAGTGCTGTCTGTGGTGATAGAAAAGTGTATAAAAACAAAATCAATGTGTTTATGATACTCTGAGTTTAACCAAGTATATACCTAGTCATGATGATTATTTACATTTCAGATTTGTTTTTTGATGTTATTGGTTAATGTGTATAATGATTGTTGTATGGTTTAAAAAGTAGTTTTGCTCCCAGTAATGGAAGGTTGACTTTAGAATCAGCTGTATATTTTATCCCCTGGAAGATAGAAACATAAATTTGGCTAAACATTAATCCCTTGTTCAAGTTCTTGTTACTCAGCACATGAGCAGCATTAGCGTCATTAGGGAGCTTGTTAGAAGTACAAAATCTCAGGCCCATCTTAACCATACTGAATCAGAATCTGCTTAAAAGCAGGGTTCATATGCACATTAACATTTGAGATGCACTAGTTCAGATGATGAGTTTACAGAGTGGTCTTTTAGAGAGCAGACGAGGTAAATAACCCTTTGGGATACAGGAAAATTATTAGGACTTAGGTTTACTTTTTTTATATATATAAATTTATTTATTTTATTTATTTTTGGCTGCATTGGGCCTTCGTTTCTGCGCGCGGGCTTTCTCTAGTTGCGGCGAGCAGGGGCTACTCTTGGTTGCGGTGCGCGGGCTTCTCGTTGCGGTGGCTTCTCTTGTTGCAGAGCATGGGCTCTAGGCACACAGGCTTCAGTAGTTGTTGCACGCGGGCTCAGTAGTTATGGCTCGCGGACTCTAGAGCACAGGCCTAGTAGTCTGTGCTAAAATAAATAAATATATACCACTCACATCCCTGCTCTTGATTTAGTTATTAAATGTAGTTTTCTTTTTTTCCATGTTGGTAATTAGCAACAGTTGTCTTTAGGCTTAGTTGCTCCATGGCATGTGGGATCTTCCCGGGCCAGGGCTCGAACCCATGTCCCCTGCATTGGCAAGCAGATTCTTAACCACTCCGCCACCAGGGAAGCCCTGGATTTATGTTTACTTTTCTTTTTTAATTAATTTATTTGTTTTTGGCTGCATTGGGTCTTCGTTGCTGCCCACGGGCTTTCCCTAGCTGTGGTGAGCAGGGGCTACTCTTTGTTGTGCGCGGGCTTCCCGTTGCGGTGGCTTCTCTTGTTGTGGAGCATGGGCTCTAGAGCGCAGGCCCAGTAGTTGTGGCGCATGGGCTTAGTTGCTCTGTGGCACGTGGGATCTTCCCAGACCAGGGCTCGAACCTGTGTCCCCTGCATTGGCAGGCAGATTCTTAACCACTGCACCAACAGGGAAGCCCTATGTTTACTTTTAATTTCATAGTTTTTATTTCTATTTAGGAATGTGTTCTGTAGCGTATGTATGTAATTTCTAATATCCATTTATTGAGGAGCACATGATCAGAATTTTTTACTGTTGGGGTATAGACTTCCAAACTTTTGGAGACCCATTAATTTAGGAAATAGATGTTATGAAAGTTGTTAATAAGCGAAATAAAGCAATTAAAAAACAGATAAAGTGATTTTTCTGATTATATTAAAGGAAATCTAAGAACACGGTGGTAACAATAGAAAATGACTCTTGGTGATTTCGAATTACTTTCATCATTGAGAATCAATAATGACATTTCTGTCAGATTATTATAAAGTTTATAATTTTTCCTCTGGTTATTGAGAACAAGTATAGTGCTATTTAAAATACTGTCAAATAGAAAATAAAAGGATAGGTTTTGAAAAAAAAAAGAATGCTAAGAAGTTTTAAAATTCAGATTATATTAATTTTATCCTGTTATACCTTTGTTTGGTTTATGGATATTTCATTCATAATTATTGATGTTTTCTCTAGTAAAAGATCTTACAGTGAGGGGTTATATTGTAGTATTTAAGAAAGTGAACACTTGCAGGCAGACAGATTTGAGATTAAGTGCAAACCCTACATGTACTAGATATAAGTACATTGAGTAAACTCGAGTAAACTAACATCTTTAAGCCTGTGTTTATTTTTTTAATAAACTGGAGGAGATTTCACTAGGTTATGAAAAGAATGCAGTAAAATATATAAAAGTCTTATTACAATGCCTATCTTATAGTGAAAGGTCTATAAATGTTAGCTATGTTATTACCCTTACTAGGAGTTTCCACATATGAATCTCTACACTAGGTATTGATTAATCCTGAAAAGTTCCTCAGCATTGAAAGGGCCAAATCTGAAGCTCAAGTGGAAGGTACAGTGCAAGGGAATAGCCTGGCCAGAATAGCAGAAAGCCAAGAAGAAGTCACTGTTGCAGATGAGACTCTTTAAAAGTAAACTGCTGGATAGAGAGAGGGACCGCAAAACCTTGTGTATACCCGCTGTCTATAATTATCATAAGCATGTTTTTTTCATTTTCAAAAAGAGCCCCAGTTTCAATGACGAATTATACGGTCACACTATGGATAAAGGAAACCAAGATTTTAAAGCAGGATTCATTTAAGGGAATAATGTCAGGATGTGACTAAGTAGATAATTCAGAGTCATTCTTGGTTTGTATAAACCAGAAAACAAAGCTAAGACCGTAAGTCTAGGGAAAAACAAGAATCACTACATTATCTTGTGAATACCAAAGAAAAAGAGCCGAGATTCTACTAGCTGTGGTTAAAGCTAGAGGTCAGATTCAGGCTAACTGAAGTCAGGCTCTGGGGAAACAAATGTCTGAAGAAAATGAGGTAACCTGTGGGCATGAAGAAAACAAAGACCAAAAATAGTCAGAATCAAGGCATAAGAAGGACTTTGGGAGGATGGGAGTAGATTCAAGCGTCATATCAAATTGCTTGGGTAAGCTCTGTCATCCATTTTCTCCCTTTTGAAGTTAGGGTGTGTGGGATGGAAGTTGGGACCATCAGCTGTTGCCCATCTGAATTTAATTGTTGTTTGGTCCTGAAAAAATGTGGTCTCTTTCCCTTTTTACTCCCTTATTTGAGAGCTAGTTTATTTCATTAATTTATACTTTTATCAACCTTTATTCAACATCAACCATGTGCCAGGCTTTGTGTTAGGAGAGCGAGATTGAAATTGAAAAGACGGAGTTCTTCCCCTCAATAACTAAGTATGTGGAGGGACGGAAATACACAAGTAAAAACATACGAATTAAAAATGGTATGATGAATGCTTTGATAAACAAACTGTTCAAGGAAGGGTACCCAATAGCTTACGTGAGGGGATCTCAGGTTAAATATCTTTTCCTCAGAGAAGTCTTTAGCTATCCAATCTAAGGAAACCTCCCCTAGTCACTGTCAAATCAGCTTGTTTCATTTTAATCATAAGCTTTGTAACCAGTTGATAGTTTCCTATTTATTTATTTGCCTCCCCACTCCCCTATAACACACACACACACGTGCATCTGCACACAAGAATATAAACTTCATGACTGCAGGAACCTAGTGCCTGGTATATAAAATGTCCTCAATAAATATTGAATTTAATTGCCAACTGAGCTCATTTTGAAACGTGGAATTAATCCTTTAACAGGTATGGTCAAGGAGGGTTTTCCAAAAATATGGAGCAACCTTTTCAAAAGCACAGGAGGGTAGAGGACTTGTTCAGAGGACCACAGTTACTTTTAGAGAGATGAGATTGGACTAGATCTTGAAGGCCCCTACATATCATACTAAGAACTTTAGATTTTTTAATGCTAAAGGCAGTGGTGAATCATTGAAAACTTTTAAATCTGGCAGTGATGTGCAAATCACTGTCATAAGTGTGAAGAATGGATTGAAAATTGGAAAGGCTGGAAGCAGAGAAGGCGATTAAAAAGCTGCTGACATGTCCAGTAGTCAGTTGGATATAAAGGTCTGGATCTTAGGAAAGGTATAAAGGTCTGGGCTAAAATAACAGTTTTGGAATTATAAGAGAGTAGATGTGAATGCAAAATAATAGATGAGATAACTTGGAAAGAATGTATAGCGTGAGAAGAGGCAAAGTATGAAATTATTAGCAACACCAGTATGGGTGGACAAAGGAATAAGAGTGAATAAAGGAGGATCAAACAGAGGATTAAGGGAAAACCAAAAGGAAATAGTATCTTGGAATCAAAAACTCACTTACTCAAGAAGTGAGTAAGCAGCAGTGTTACATGATACACTGATATTAAATATAAGTACTAGAATGCCTTTTCAGTTTTTCCCCAAAATACATTGTATTCCTGGGTCTAGAGAAGATAAGCAGAACATATATTTCCATCTTAACTCAGGAGAAGTTGCATACTGTTAAAATATGATCTCTTTAAAGAGATGATCAAGCTGAAATCCTATTATCTTTTTCAGTGCTGGTTGTATTGTTAGGTAATTAAAAGGTGCTGAGATATCCACACCCCAACCCCCAAGTTATGGGATTACAGCATTTTGGTTTGTACTTTTGTGTTGTGTGTTTGTCAGTAGATAAACTTATTTTATGCTTTGTCCCCAAATTTACCTTTTATAATATTAACACAAATGTCTGTTATTTATAAAGAACTCTTAAGTTTTACATCTAAGCTTACATGGAGATGCGCTATAATAAGAAAGTGCTGTTAACTGCCTGGATTAAAGGTAATTATCTTCCATTGCAATGATAATCTCCCCTAGACCTCCCTCCTTTGACTCCCCTATGATACCTAGAGAACCCATCATAGTACCAGCTTCTTTCCCCACTCCTTCGTCCACAGTACTACTGAGGGAAGAGGAGGATGTTGTCAGGGCTGCTTCATAGCCTTTCAAGCTAAATGAGAAAGATTTGTAGTGAAAACAGAAGGCTAAATATTAAATGAAAAGGGAAAAATTGGTCATTGTAGAGGGCTTGAGGTTCTTTTGAAAAAGTATTTCTCTTCTTCATAAATTTCATACCATAGACCAGTTCTTCCAGATACTTCTCCTTTCCTGAGTTTTGACTCCCGAAATACCTCTTATTAGCATATTCTCTCCCCTCATGGGGCCTTGTATCTATCAGTGCTGATTCTATAGGCAGCAGGTGGTAGGGAAAAATGCAGAACCAGGAGAACTATAACAAGACTGGAAACATGGAATGAAGAACATCTACAGCAGTGTGTCAGCCCAGAGGAAGTCCGTGCTGAGAACCTAGATCCAGGTTTAAGCAGTTTGGAATGGAGATATTCCAAACTCAAGTTCACAGCAAGATTTTACATTAGCTCCAAGTCAGAGCCAGGGAACTATGATAAACCAGAGTCAGAATCTAGGTAGAGAGTGCCAGTTAGAACACAGAGGAAGGAGGCATGTTCAAAGTCCACTCAAACACCCAATCAAGATGTATGGGAACTAAAGGATAAGAGATCAAATAAGAGCTTGAGTCGTAAGAGAGGACATTGATAACAGAGGCTGCATTTGGATTTTGACTTAACATTTTTTTCTACTTCCTGTCAATCCGGAAATAATCTGAGTTAATGGGCCAAAGCAAATAGTGGTTCTTAACAGGTAAATTATGACAGCTTGATTTTTCTTCCTCTTATACTAATCTTCTTTCTTGCGGTCTCTTCACTGAACAATTTTTAAAAAATTTTTCTATCAGGAGAATTTATTTTTGGTCACTCTGATTAATGCTCCTCTCCCCTTCTTAGCACCCCCTTGTTCTTCTTAGGTATAGGAAACCCTATCCTGCTATATTAATTCCCAAAGCTGCATAAGGGAACCCTCACCTTTTTTTCAGTCAAAAGCTTAACATTTAATATGTTTACCCCTGTTTTCCTTTCTCTATTATTGTATGAGATCTTATTTGTTTTCCTGCTTTTAAGGGGCTTTCCACTTACTGTGCCCTAGTCTAATGAGCTCTTCCCTGTGTGGTTTTTTTGTTTTGTTTTGTTTTTGCATGCCTACCTCCTTCTCATAATTTACTTTCAGAGGCTTTCTTTAACCACCCTACCTAAAATAGCCCTAGCATTCCCCTCTTACTACCATGTTTGATTTTCTTTACAGAACTTACCTCTAGCTAGTTTATTTTCTTTCTGTCCTTTCTAGAATGATCTTATTTGCCTTGACCATTTCTGTATGTCTTGTGCCTTGAACAGTGCCTGGTATGTAGTAGACACTCAATATCTGTTGAATGAATGAATGAGAAAGAAAAATTTTTGACACGCTTTTTTCATTCTTATCAATATTTGTATGTGGTTAGCTATATATTAGCTAAATTATTTCACTGAATTTATAGATTGGTTAAATCCAATCAGGCCTCCACAAACAGGTTTTCCTGTATTTTACGTGCTGAAACTAGTTTATATCTTGATTTCAAAGTAACTTGTTAAAATGTATAATTTAAAACCTTGTATGTTTTATAAGCTTCTCTTTGTACTAAGAAACATGATTTCTTGTACTAAGAAACATGGTTGTGTCAGAAGAAATGAATAAGTTTCAGGGGAATTGCCTTGATTAGTAGAAAACTAGAGATACCTTTGCATTTCTAGTGGTACCTACCTAACGGCTTAGTGCTTAAGAATCTTTGGCAAGGAAAGGAAGGGTAAGATCGTCATTGACGAGCAGTCAGATTTTAGGGATGAAAGAAAAGAATTCATGACAGTGAAATAAGCCATAAAGAGGAGAGAAATCAGACATTTTAACTATAGAAGCATTAGAGTAGACCTGAGTGTGATTTGAGTATGCAAAGGAGGAGCTAATAGAAAAAGAATGGTAAACAGTGATGGAAAGGGAAGAGATTGTGGCTGTAAGACTCCTAAGGAATGGGAAGAATCAAGGATGTAGGATAGATTTGGGGAGAGGACAAAGATTTACCCAGACAGGTGAAAAGGAAGAAGGTAAGGCCAGATAGTGCCCTTTTTAAAAAACTGAGGTAAAATTCACACGACATTTACCATGTTAGCCATTTAAAGTGTGCAGTCTGTTGATATTTAGTACATTCACGGTGTTATGCAACCATCAGCACTGTCTAATTCCTGGACATTTTCATCACCCTAAAAAGAAATCCCATACCTATTAGGCAGTCACTTCAGATTCCTCTGTCCCCCAGCTCCTGGCAACCACTAATCTTTCTGCATCAGTGGATTAGCTTATTCTGGCCATGTCATATAAATGGAATCTCATAGTATGTGGCCTTTTTTATGACTTGCTACTTTTCACTTAGCATATCTTTTCAAGGTTCATCCATGCTATAGCATGCGTCAACACTTCATTCCTTTTTATGACTGAATAATATACCATTGTGTGGATATACCACACTTTATTTATCCATTCATCCATTAACAGACATTTGGGTTGTTTCTACCTTTTGGCTATTGTGAATAATGCTCCATGAGCATGCATGTACATGTGTTTATTTGTATACCATGATAAATTATAAAATATCTCTCCTACCCCCATTCTGAACTCCTTTTTTTCTAACAATTTTGTCTGAATTTTCAATTTAGAAGTTGATTACAAATATGTTATCAAAATAACAATGTTAAACATTCAGAACCATTTATTCCACTGAATTTGTGGGACTTTGCATTTTAAAAATGAATTAGATTTTCATGGAAAGTTACAAGTTAAAAAAAATTCTCTATTAAATCTTCCTGATTTTGTTCCCTGATGTTAGCGGCTAGCATTCTGCATAGTTCTTGAACTATTTATGTGTGAAGTGATTTCCAGAAACCATGGGAACCTCCACTATTGATTTGAACGGGTAGAGACCCTGCTCTCCTTACCCAGGAGGTCGTTGCTCATTGAAGAAAGAGACGTTCTCATCATCTGAGGGTGAAACTTCAGTGCATTTTTACTTAGACCCTTTGATATGATCAGTATACTAATGCAGTACCATTCTTCAGTTGTTATTTTAAAATAGGCCTACAAAAGCTTGATGTTTAACCTTTTATGTTTCTCATTTCTGTGGGAAGATGAATTCTGAATTTCAACTGATTTGGAAATTTTTTTAACTAATAAAGGACTATTGCTATTGAATTGCCATTTTACTCTACATTTGTATTATCGTATTTCTATGCCTAAGTCTTCTCCCTTCCCCCACCCCTTTTGTCTCCACTTTCTGTCACAAGAAGCAAGCCACCTGTGTCTGAGGTTGCCAAATATAATTTGACCTCTCTTTACAAGTATTCAGTAGGTGGAATATTTACCCCCATGAAAGTTAATCCTGTGTTCTTCGGTTTGATAATACCATTATTCCCCCTTCCTCAACCTCCAATTTCAGAATTAGAAACGGTGGACATTTTTAGTGTAGTCTGAACTTTTAAACAAAAATGCCGTTAATGGTAATATGCTAGTGAAAAACCAAGGGCAAACTTTTCATAGGCTTGGTTTGTGTTGTATATACTAGCCCTTTATCATCTGAAGAATGTTTAGTTTCTTTACATTTAAAACTAAAATCTAAAAATATTGTCTGGTTCTTATAGAAATATTGTTTTAACTGCAAAATACCCCTGCAAGGTTCAGGTGACGTTCTCTTTTTTTTTTCTAAGCTCCTGTTTTGGACTAAACTCCTCGAGAGCAAGGACTGAGTTATATCTATATTATATATATATTAAATGCCCTATGGTGGTGAGCCCAGTAGCCTACAAATAACAAGTACCATGTCTCAGTAACAGGTTGTTAAAATTGTTTAAAGTAGTCAATGAGATATAGATGTGAAATCCCAAAGTGAGATGCCAGATTATCACATACACATATTCAAAAGAAAAGATTGAGAACATGTTCCATAATTCTGTCTTCTTACCCTAAACCTAGAGGCTGTGGGGAGGGTCACAGGTCACTCCCCCATATAGAGATGCATCCACCTGGATCATGGGAACTATAGGAGAGAGCACATGAAAGCCACTCCCAACCCCTAAGATAAATATTTAAGTTATCTTTAAACTGCCAGTCCCAGAGAGCTCAGAGAATATAAGTTCAAGAAGAAATTTTCTGTTCCCATACCACTCCTCCTTCCTCCCCATGCCCTTCAGAAGAATTAAAACTAACTGACAAACTTGGGGAGGAGGGTACTACTTAAAGTGGAAGCATAAAAGTTGGACAGATACCTGATGTCTCCCTTCCTCAGTTTAGACTTCTAGCCTAAAAAAGTTCCTAGTTGAGTGAGGGACACCTGATTTTGTACTCTATCAGGTTTGGGGGTTTAATTGAGCCCTGGTCAGAGTGGGGAAGAGAAGAGATTCATGAGCCTGGGTTAGTATACTGTATTTGAAATACCCTTGAGCCATCTAGGAGGAGAAAGTACAGATAGGTGAGCAGCTGTCTACAGTTGGTGATTTAAGTGATGCCTTGGATATGGGTGGAATCACCTAGGGACAAAATCTAGAATGAAAAGATGAGAAAATCTAGCAAACTTGGTGTCTGCTTTGAGGAGCTCTTAAGTTCTGTTTAAGCATTATATTGCATGTCAGATTATATGTACTTTTTTAGGTATGGAAAGTATGTATTATAGCTTCAAAGTACATAGACAGCATAGCTGTTTCTGTCTTTGCTTTCACACGAAAGTTGTGGATTTTTTGTACCTAGACACAAAAATGACAGTTTGGATTTCAAGCTGAGCTAGTTATAACTATTACTAATTTTTCAAAACACTATCAAAAATACGGGTATGAACTTTGAAGGCTTCTTTGCTCATACAGCAGTACTTCAGGCCCTTTCACTTGCTTGGAAAATAAATTGCTACTTCTCTGACAGATATATATGCACAGCTATCTCTAATGTTTTAAGAGGAATCTGTAGGAAGTCATCTGAGTACTCTTTCTGTACAACTTCAGTCCCCTTCCCTAAAAACATTAGTTCTCTGTGTGTGGGTCTTTTGTTATTATTTCAAAATAGTGTCAGAAGCGATTTGGAGAGATTTAATATATTTGAAACTGCTGGTGCTTAGATATTTGAGGAAATCAAGTTTTGGAAGTCCATTATTAGAATTAAATATCAAATCAGAAATTAACTGAAGGTAATTTGTAAATTAACATGCCAGAGAGATACAACATGCAAGTAATCACATATGGTTATTTTTGTCTTTTACTCCCAAACTTGAACTATAAATTTTTTTCTAGTAATTATACAAATAAGGAAATAAACTTCAGTAAATGTGGAGTTCAGTGACTTGAGTTAGAAATAATTTTTAAATTTTATTTTAAGTTAGTCAGATAACTTAGTACTTCTAATTTCTTTCTTTATAAGTGGGGTTGAAGGCAGAGCACATGGAAAGGTATACTTCGCAGGTTTTATTGCTGTTCTTGTTAAACTTACTAATTCTGCTGTTTAGCAAAATGAAGCAGGTTTGTTTTTTTCCTTCTGTACACTGTGCTTCCATATATTATTAAAATTTATATTTGATTTAAAGTTAATAATACACAATTTGCTCTTAAAGCAAAGATAATTTAAAATATTGAGTGGTTCAACAGAATATTAAGTTGTAATTCCTGAAAACTATACAGTTATATTTGAATTAAATATTAAGTAATGCCATCTAGTGGTAACATTTCCAAGTTTAGTGAATTTGAAAATTTGGTATCTGCTTTACTAAATGTGGACTTCAGAATTTATCAGCTAGGTATACTATATCATTAAAAAGGTTTCTGGAAAACAGTTTAACCTAAGGGTTTTTCCCTTTTTGGTGGAAAATGAAGGCTCTTTGGTTACGTTCTAAAGATCCTTTCTACAAAGTGCTAATTGAAACACATTATTATTCTTTATTGTGATAATTAGAGCCACAGCTATTACCTGTAAATAATAAGCACTGGGAACAAAGTAGGCTTAATAGTAAAACAGAATGTTAACGTTTATTTAGTTATAACCTTTTCCCAGTCTATTCAGGGGCTATTATGTGCCAATAAATGAGTAAGACTCAGGTAACTGCCCTTAAAGGCACATGATTGGTTGTTGGTCTCTGTGTTTAGAATATTTCAGAAGTGTTGACCATAGACAGCCTTCTTATTGAAAATGCTGATCTGTGTGAACAGACTCAGGAATCTGCATTTCAGACAAAGGCCTTTAAGTTTAAAAAATTATGTTATATTCTATACAAAGTTTGAGAATTATGGTATATTCTATACAAAGATCATATGTTTAAATCTGTTACTTATGACCTTAGAAAGCTATATGTATAAATTTAACTCATATATGTAAATGTTAAGCATCTGTTAGGGAAGGAACAGATAAAATCAGCCATACCTTTAAGCTTCCAACATGCTCCTCAAAAATAACAGCAAAGAGGGCCTCCCTCGTGGCGCAGTGGTTGAGAGTCCGCCTGCCAATGCAGGGGACACAGGTCCTGCCCCAGTCCAGGAAGATCCCACATGCTGCGGAGCGGCTGGGCTGGTGAGCCATGACCGTTGAGCCTGCGCGTCCAGAGCCTGTGCTCCGCAACGGGAGAGGCCACAACAGTGAGAGGCCTGCGTACCGCAAAAAATAAATAAATAAATAACAGCAAAGAGACAAGCTGAAAACAAGCTGAAGTGGTGTGGTACTCTTTCCTAACTCTTGGCATTATTGTAATGCTTAATATTATTAACATCTTTTAACAAAGCAAATGTAATATCCTGAATATCTCTTACTTATTATCAAATAGTACATTTTGCTAAATGTTTAAAAAGGACATTTACATAAGCTGTCACTGCCCTGTTTTTGTCTCCAGCTATTACTCCTATTGGATGTTACCCTATCATTAAACAAGTTTCCCTCATTATTGAAGTTACCTATGAAATTAACTTGAAATATTATTTGCCTCTGAAGTTACTGATAATACTCACATATTAATCTGGTACTCAGACTTTTCATTTATAAAGTAATTTTCTCCTCCTAGGTATTTGGAGTAGATGACAATCAAGATTATAATAGGCCTGTTATCAAAGAAAAACATAAAGATCTGGTAAAAGATTGGGCTCTCAATTCTGCTGCAGTAGTAATGGAAGAAAGAAAACCACTGAGTACACCTGGATTTCACAGCTCAGAGGTATACACATCTTTCTCATATTTTTTACACGCACAAAATGTAAATTTTTATCATTTGTAATTACAGCTGACCCTTGAACAACACGGGTTTGAACTGCGCAGCTCCACTCACACACAGATTTTTTTTCACTAGGTACATACTATGGTAGTACATGATCCATGGTTGGTTGAATCCACGGATTGGGGACCATGGACACAGAGGGCCAACTGCAAAGTTATACATGGATTTTTGACTACATAGAGGGCTGGAGCCCTTATTCCCCCCACCCCCCCACCTTTGTTCAAGGGTCAACTGTATATTATTATAAACAATTGATATATCCTCTTGTAAAATACTTTAAATTAATATGCTTTTGTCAGTGAGTGAAAATGTTAAATTTCAGTAAGCAATTAATGAGCTATATGCTCACTAATTGACATTATGAAATAAGGCAAAAAAATATACACTGCATATACTTTCTAGGAGGTCATGTATTTGGAATGGAAAGATCTGTCATGCCAGGAAACATGTGTATGGTAGTGCCTGATATATATAACTTACAAACCTAAATAAGTGCCCTTGTAGTGCAGCCCAGGATGTAACTAGAATAATGTGAAATTAATTAAGGGTGGCTTGGTTAAGGCAGCTTTGGAGTCAGTATAGTATAGTAGAGCTTCTAGGACCTGAGTGCAAATCCCAGAACTGCCACATTTAACAGAATACCTTTGAGTCAGTCATTTCCCCTCTCTCACCTTCAGTTTTCTCATCTATACAAAGGGCATTTTTGATAACACCTATTTACAGGGAAGGATATGAAGCCTGGAAAGTACCCAGCATCGTAATTGTCTGAGATTTATGCAGTCAACAAATGTTTATTCCCTTAACAGAAATATTAGAATTTCATTCTACACTGATATGTCGGAAAGAAGTGTTAAAAAAGTATATAACTGAGAATTATTAATTAATTATAATTTATTCAACTAACAAGATCTAACATTCAGTGGACGCTTTCTGCGTACCATTTTACAAATAATGAAACTGAAGTATGTAGAAATTAATTTGGTCAGTGTCTTAAAACTAGTACCTTGTGGAGCCAGAATTTGAACCTCAAGGAGACTTGATTTCTTAACTCATTCTCTTATTCATATATTGCCTTTCAGGAAATGAGTTAATTTAAAATATACAAGTAGTAAATAAATGTTGAATATAAATAAAACCTTAAGATAGAAATAAAATAAAATATAAATGAGGTATTGTATTTGTGTGAAATGTAAGTATTCTTTATAGACAACTAAATACACATATATTTTTGCTTATTAATGTAAAAATTTTTCCTTTATGGCCTGCTATTTCCTGAAAACTGTCAAAACAGTTACTGTATTTTAGTATTCTTTTTTCCTCCTTCATCTTAGAGAATTTTTATTTTGATTTCTGTTTTACGAGATGCGTAATTATTGAAAGCGAGTGATGCTTACTTGAAGCAATGTTTTAGTATTCTGATTAATCTAGAAAGGGTGCTGGTGATTGTGAACTTGTAGGACTTCCTCTTCTCCTCTCTGTCCCCTCAGCCCATGCCAAGTAAATTTATATATAGCCTGAGTATGTACCTGCCTTTGAAGGAGTCACCTAAACAAGCCATTAGAACAATCTGCACGAATGAGTCTACATAAATGTGTGTCTTTGAAACCCACCCTGTTGTGGGTATTCCTAGCATGATTTGTACTGGTACTTCCTTCAGCCTCAGAACTGTGAGCAGCCCCCATGAAACCTTGGAGGAAATTCAAAGATTCAGCAGATTTTGGTACCCTTAGGCTTCACTGTATGTATGTCACTATGTGTACAACTTACTATTTTAATCTATTATTCTTGAAATCGTATAGTACATAGTCTGTATGAAATATTTATCAGTTTCTAGCCTGTCATTTGACACTTTTAATATTGTTTTGAACAATTCAGAATAAAATTTGGTCAGAGCTTTCCATTCCTTAGTTGTCATTACAGGTTCAATACTAAGCATTGGCTTAAACTTTCAGTGAGGAAACATTTTTTCTATACTCCTAGGTCTTCCATATTAAATGCCTAGATTGACCTAGTCTTAAGAATTACCAGTATACATCCATAAGTCTGTGGAAGCCTATCATGAATTAAATTCGATTTCACAGTTGACTAAGTACTTGCCTTAAGGACAGATGTAGCCAGGGGCAGGTCTAGGTTCAGACTAGTTATACAAAAATCCTTAAAGGTTGAGTCATTTCTGTCTTCTTCTGGAAGTACTAAAGTGTCGTAGAAAGAAGCCTAAAGCTTTGCGTTTGTTTTTGAAATCCCTGAAGACATGACCTGGGAGATTTAATACTCCTTGAGACTCTGGAACCAATCTGATTCATGGAAACATTTAGAGGGCTGGAGAACAACTTAGAAATAGGTCTTTAAACTCTCTGTTCTGTAGAATGGAGTAGAATTAACTTCACTGTGGTAGCCACAAAGCTATTGTAGTACACCTGAGTTTATTTAGTAGCAGTAAATTTTTAAGCTCTAAGAGTTTATTTTAGTACCATTGTTAGTACTTAATAAGTACAGAATATTATAGTACATACACAGTAATAATGTTGTAGTTAAAAGAGGAGCCTAGAAAATCTTCAATTTATATATGAGGAAATTTAGTACATGATAATATATCAATGTGAAGTTTAAATATTGCTTTGTATGATAGGTTAAATGGAATTTAATGACTAAATGGAATTCTCTGAACACGAGAATCGGATTTGACCAGACTAGGTCATTGCATTCTCTTATTTCTCTCCTTTAGGAAGGCACATCTTCATCTGGAAACAAGCGTTGGGTTTCACAGTGGGCTAGTTTGGCTGCCAATCATACAAGGCATGATCAAGAAGAAAGGATAATGGAGTTGTCTGTACCTGTTTCTTTAGAGAATGGTATTTTCTTTCCTTCTTTCTTTTTTTTTGTGAATCATACATCAATTTTTAAAATACTATAAGCCAAATCTATATAGTAAGACATAAATTAAACCTAAATAAACATATTCACATAGTCTCATGCTCATACTGTATATAGATTTTATTTTCAATAAAAATGCAGATATCATCAAAATATAACCCTAACTGAAGATAAAGAGATAATTTGTAGATGAAGCATATATATACATACTCACACAAATTTATATATATACAACATATATATAAATGAAAATTAAAAAATAAGACTAACACAGTTCCAAACTATCCCATTCATTAACACAACAAATATTTAAATGCCACTTTATGCCATAGGTTCAATGAAAAAGAATTTACTTAATATGTATTTAATTTACTTAATACATCATTTGCAAACCTATGTAATATGATTTTTATTACCTTTTTATTATATTTCTGTGAACTGAAATATAAAGTTTCTTTAAAAAAAACACAAAATTATATGCCTCTTATGATTTTGTTATTAGATTCAGTTAATTACGTTCTTAATTAAAAATAAAACTCTCAAGGAGAATTTGTATGTGGCTTTTTACCTGTATTATTAGTTGTATTATTGGAAATGGAAATAGAAATTTGTTTTGTCTTTGACTTGTGGCACCCAGAAATCTGTTTAGGAATTTTGTAAACATTAGTCAGCAAGTATTTGAGCAAGGTACACATCAGTGTACTAGAAAAGCTATATAATTTATCATAGAAGCTAGAAGTAATTTTTAATATTACCAAAAACCTTTGGAAAGACAGAGTAATTTGCAGCTTGGTTCACATAAACTGATTACTGTTTGGGAAACAAAACAGAGAGGCTAGGCAAATTTACAAAAGAATCATTATAAAATTATTATTAGCTGTGGAAAGCAAAATTTTATACTTGTTATAAAAATTAATAGTACTTGGCCTTCATTATTTCATTTCTGTTTCATGTTCTAAATGGACTTACTTAGATAAGCTGATAAATCTACTTGTAATCTAAAATGTTCTTGTCAAATATTCATTGAGTGTGTGTTAGGAGCCAGGACAGTGTGAGAAATCCTAGAAAAATACAAACTGATAAAATAGCTATTACAGTTTAGTGCTTCAAGTAGCACTAAGGAGATAAGACATAACAAATAACATGATTAATTGCTGAATTGAAGTTACATCAGTTTTCCTACATTAAAACCATAGTATTGCTATGAAATTTAAATGCTAAAATTTTAGAATTATAAAGGGAAGAAAAGACCCATAGAAGCTATATCTAGTTTCTTTTTCCCACTTATCCCCGAAAGATTTAAATGCTTTATATGTTAATTTATATTTCCCTAAAAAGATCCCTTTTCTCAGAAATACATTCCATTTATAAGCAGTCAGGAAAGTCCTCCTTAAGTAGTATTCTCAAAGTCTCTCACATGGAAACATCAAAGTTATATATTTTCTCATTGGCTTCTCAGTTTGAGGCTTTAATATACCAGAAGATCATAATTTTAAAATACCTCAGTTTGTAAAATTATGGCAGGTCCTGTCACCTTTTTCCGTTCTTACAATTTTTAAAAATCTTTTAATGAGCTTTGAATTTTTTTTTAGAAAAACTTGTTAAAATTCTACATTTTCTATTTTACTTAGGAAATCCAAACTTGTCATTATTTCAGTAGATAATAATGCTTATTAAAAACCAGGTATGTTATTATTCTTTACTATGTAATTCAAAGTATAACAAATAAACAGTGTTTACTAGTCATTACTTTTGCAATTCTATGTACCCTACGTAGAGTCCATTTTTTGTGAGTGAAACTTCACAGATGGGACAAGTCACAAAAGCAAGAATGAACACAGTAAACTTCTCTGCCATAAGACACATTAAGAGAAAAAAGAGAGCAACAGATGTAGGTTTAAGATCAGATGACCCTGATTTTCATCTCATACAATTTGCTTTCTTGACTCTCCTATTAGTAATCTACCTATTTGTGCATTTTGGCATTGTATTTTCTTTTTAAACTACACTGTCACAATGTTGGCTTATTTATTCAAAGTTTTACTTTATACTTAAGCCATTTCTTAACTTCAGAATCTAAGGTAATATGATACTCGTTTGCCCCAATAAGTTCCTTATTTGTTGTTTTATTTTATAGATACAGATATCAGTGAATCTGGCCTTTCAGTGAGAAGTACTGGCTCAGCAACTTCCTTGGCTAGTCAGGGAGAGAGAAAGAGACGAACCCTTCCCCAGCTTCCAAACGAAGAAAAGTCTCTTGAGAGCTCCAGAACAAAGGTTATAGCCCAGAGGTCAGAGATAGGAGAAAAGCAAGACACGGAACTTCAGGAGAAAGAAGCACCTACACAGGTATACCAGAAAGATAAACAGGATGCTGAGAGAGCCCTGAGTAAAATGAACAGGGCAGTAAATGGTGAGACTCTTAAAAGTGGTGGAGATAATAAAACCCTGCTTCACTTAGGCAGCTCTTATTCTGGGAAGGAGAAAAGTGAAAATGATAAGGAAGCTTCTTTTGTAAAGCAAACATTAGCTAAAATCCAGCAACAAGAACAAAAGGAACAGGCACAGTGGACACCTACTAAATTATCTTCTTCAAAAAATATTTCAGGTCAGATAGATAGATGTAGGGAGGAACCTTTCAAACAGGAGTCACAACCTCAAGAAAAAATTCCAGGACTTTCTACAAGCAAAGGAGAAAGAGTGATACAAAATGAGGGTAAGCGAAGAAAAGCTGAGGAAATTCTGAAAAGTCAGACTTCAAAAGGAGGAGACAAGAAGGAATCCTCCAAGTCATTAGTGCGGCAAGGAAGCTTCACTATAGAAAAACCTAGCCCCAACATACCCATAGAACTTATTCCCCATATAAATAAACAGGCTTCATCTACATCCTCTTTAGCATTAACAACTGCCAGCAGAATACGAGAAAGAAGTGATTCTATGGATACTGATTCTAGTTTGGACACAACCCTTATTCTAAAAGACACAGAAGCAGTAATGGCTTTTCTAGAAGCTAAGCTGCGTGAAGATAATAAAACTGATGAAGGCCCAGATACTCCCAGTTATAACAGAGACAACTCCATTTCACCGGAATCTGATGTGGACACAGCTAGTACAATCAGTCTGGTTACTGGAGAGACTGAAAGAAAGCCAACCCAAAAGCGAAAGAGTTTCACTAGTCTCTATAAAGATAGGTGTTCCACAGGTTCTCCTTCCAAAGACGTTACAAAGTCATCATCTTCAGGTGCTAGGGAGAAAATTGAAAAGAAAACAAAAAGTCGTTCCACAGATGTAGGTTCTAGGGCAGAGGGTCGTAAATTTGTGCAGTCCAGTGGGAGAATAAGGCAGCCTTCAGTAGATTTAACAGATGATGACCAAACCTCTAGTGTACCTCATTCAGCCATCTCTGATGTTATGTCATCTGATCAGGAAACTTACTCTTGTAAATCTCATGGAAGGACTCCACTTACCTCAACGGATGAGCATGCACGTTCCAAACTGGAAGGAAGTAAAGTAACTAAATCCAAGACTTCTCCTGGAGCACCTGGTTCATCCAGTAAATCAACCACTCTCCCAAGGCCACGACCCACCAGGACTTCCCTCTTGCGCAGAGCCCGACTTGGTGAAGCTTCAGACAGTGAACTCGCCGATGCTGACAAAGCATCTGTGGCTTCTGAAGTGTCCACAACAAGTTCGACGTCGAAACCTCCCACAGGAAGGCGTAACATTTCTAGGATTGATTTGTTAGCTCAGCCTCGTAGAACAAGGCTTGGCTCATTATCAGCTCGCAGTGACTCTGAAGCAACAATCTCTAGAAGCAGTGCCTCTTCACGGACCGCAGAAGCCATCATTAGAAGTGGAGCCAGATTAGTACCTTCAGATAAATTTTCTCCTAGAATTAGAGCTAACAGTATCTCTCGACTATCTGACTCCAAGGTCAAAAGTATGACCTCAACACATGGCTCTCCTTCAGGTAAATTGGATCCAGACTTTTTATAATATTAGCATATTTCTTTTATGTTTTGGGACTCCTTTTTTAAAAAATTAAATATTAGTGTTGATTCCCAAAATTTTCAGCAGAAAGGTCATGCTGTAGAGGGGTTTGTTCCTATAAAAATTACTTTATTTAGCTTAGTAAATGGAAAATTCAGAAGTTATACACACTTCCAATTAATGTCCTGGTACAAAATAGTGATTTCAAAATTAGAAGTATATTGAACCGATTTGGAATTTTAATTGTCTAGTTGGTGAGGTATCTGGATTTGTGTGTCAAAGTTAGATTAGGAATTATTATCTAGTTTATACAATAGAAATTAATAAAAATTAATATTGTGTTTCTAAAAACATGTTTAACTTTTAAACATCTTCACATAATTCTAAGAGTCTGAAGAAAAGCAGTATACCCTTTATTTACCCCTTTCAGAGCTAAATGAAATAATCAGTTTTATCCTTTTTTCCTATTTATTTTGAAACATCTTGTATTTTTTTAAGTTAAATCTGTTTATGGTTGGGGCAGATGAAAACTGATCCTTAATTTATTGCAGTGAAAGAAGATGGATTTGAGAGACAGTCACTAAGCACGTGGGCGAAACTGGGCTATAGAAATTTAACTGGTTTTGAGCATTATCTCATAAGGTGCCGTTATATCGTTTAACTAGTGACAGTAATTAGCTGTCATTGATTGTAATAATTACAAAAGCTACTTTCTCCCCACCAGAATTAACTGCTTCTGGCATATTTGTCTGTTTATATACTTCATATTCAAAGCCATAGCCAGTGAGAATACATATGTGATCAAACAGTACTAAGACAGATATTGGTGTGTGTCCTGTAAACATGGTCTCATTATAATCAGCTTCATATGTGGGTGTGGCTGAAACGGACAGTTGAGGGGAAACCAGCTGTTAAAAGACTTGAAGATTCATTTCCATCAGTCATCTAAGTGAGCCCTAAGTCTTGAGTGAAGAGTAAAGGGAAAGTTGGTGTGCAATCTTTTTTTTTTTTTTAAATTTTGACTTCTATCACGATATAGCCTACAAGACCCAAAACTAGTGGTACTTTGCAAATGTTATTTTTTTCATTTTTTGTTCCTCCTCTCTCCTCCTCACTGCTGCTTTTCTCCACTCCATTCACATTCCATCTCTCTCCTGGTCTGTGGGTGAGGTGGTGATGATCATCATGGGTGTAAGCTGAAGATAGATAGCATACAGTCTTGAATTCCAAAAGAATAGGTGACATTTCCCTTATTACTGTTGTCCTCCTTGTCTCTACACTTCAGGCTTTGGTTGGTGGTTCATGGGTTTGTTGCCAAGTATTTTAAAAGTGCTCTCACTTGATTTATGTTTCCCCAGTGTTGTTATCTGTTGTTCCATGTGGCTCTGCTTCTTCAGTTCACAGTTCCTTTGTGCTGCATTCTATGGTGTGTACTCTTAGCAGATTTCTTCTGCCACATTGCTTGTCTCTTCACCTCATGTCTATTTAAGTTCATAAAAATGTTTTAAGTATTCTCCTGTCTTAACATAAGCTGTGACATAAGTTGTATGTTACCAAGTAGCATGAAACTCTTGGTAACTCTTCCTTCGGTACTAGTTATCTAGCTCTAACACATGAGTGATCTGATTTTATTCCTCAGTGTTTACCAGAGGGGCTTATTTGAGATGCAAACCAAATATGATTACTTCAGCAAGTCTAAGAAACAGCTATACAATGCCATATATATATATATCTTTAAAGATATATTTTGTTTTCTGCTTCTTTGAACGCAGAACTTCATAAACATCTTTCTGTGTCCAAAAAGTACCTGAATTGCTTAATGAAATTTCCTAGGGCAAACTGAGGTGTGTGATCTTGGCCTTCTCCATACTTACTAGCAGTATATTAAATAATTAGAGTCATGGAATTTTATAGTTCAAAGGGTTATTCAGTTTAGGGAACTAAGGCCAAGAGATGGAATAACCTGACCTGGTCACATAGATATATATAGCAAGAACAGGTTGAGAATCCAAAGCTTTTAATTCCCAACCTATTGCTTTTTCGACCACAGCCAGTCTAGCTCTGAGAAATAGTCTCTACTTGTGTGCAAGCTTCCAGAGGACAGCTGGACTCTATTGATTATCATGAATATATATAAGGCCAATATACAGTATAAAGATTTTGGTATTGTTCACCATAATCTTTGTAATTATGATGTTTTACCAAGTTCATGTTCTCTTTTCCACCTTATTGAGCGTGAAGCCACATTGTGATCCAGGATTATATATTCAGATTCTCTCAAGATGCCCATTTACAGTTTTATATCCTATCTAGGACAATGACCAGGGTCTTTCAGTCAGGGTAACATACTAAAATAGTTACATGTGGTAGGTAGTAAAAATTAAAACAAACAAACATACTTTTTTGATTTTCCTAATTGAGGTATCTTTGATATTATGATACTTCTACTTAATATAATTATAAATCTTGAATGGAAAAAGAAAATAAAAATTCATAGCTTTTGAAATATGGTTTAAAAGAATGTGAAACCATACTTGTCAGTGTTGCTATTCACACTGTAAACTTCAAAGGTCTTAGAAATGTCTGAACTTAGAGCCTGTGATGTCCAAATTGTCATATGTAAAAACAATTCTATAAAGCTTCAAATTCTGTATTTTAACCTATGTTAAAAAAAAGCTTTTCAAAGAAATATATGTGATAAAAATAGAAGCATGGAAATCTCGGATTTAGCAAAATTAGGAGTAAGGTTTCTTTTATGCTTCTTTAATTCTGATGTAATTTGTTTTTAGGAGTTCAGTTCCCCCCACACCACGAAAATTTCTACAGTGATCCTTCAGTATGAAGTTATATTAAAATATCCAGATTTATTTTCATACGATACATTTAAAATTTAGCACCCTGAATTATCAAAATAAAGCAGTTGGTTTTCATTATTTCATTATTTCATTATTATTTCATATATATTTCATTATAAAAATTTTAAAAATCATGTTAACATCCTTAGAATTTTTTTAGACCGTTTGCTTTCCCACTTTTATTCTAATCCTCAAAATTTATAGATGGTAGGAGTTAAAAGTTGGACATGCATGGCTTGAGTTATTTTTTCTCAGGTCAAAGACCAATACAGAACACTGTCAGGGATTTTTTCCCTCAAATGGTCTCATTGCTACTTGCTTATAAATATACATGTAAAACGTGTTTGTGGCTTAACTTCCCACAAAAATATTCTGATACAAGTATGAAGATGCAATGTTTGTTTTCTGAAATGTATTTGTTACATCTGTAGATGTGGATGTGTTTTGATGTCAACAGAGTTTTGGTTAACAGTAAAAGAAATCAAAACAGTCACAGATAAATGATCCTAATAACTCTTTTTCCCTTTTTAAATTATTTATACATCATAGATAGTATGTTTTCTTAGTGAATGTAGTAGTTTATTACTTCCACAAGAGGGAGTGTTGCATAGTTTTATAACTAAAATAAGTCTTTTTAACTAATGTAACTAAAATAATTTTCAGGTTAGCTACAAAATTAATTAAGCCCATCTTAGAACTTTTTCTCATTTTATTATATGTGCTTTCTAGCACTTCATCAACCCAAGAAGCTTCTTAGAGATTGGCATTTCAGATACCTTCAATACAAATTTCCAATTTAAGGATTTATCTGAAATGCCTTATTAGTACCAATGTATGAAATAAGCCTAATGATATAAAATTACATTTGATTCTCTAAATGATTTTACCTAAACAGGATGAAATTCAAGAAAAAACTAAAAAAAATTTTCAGCACTGGTAAAAAAAATATCACAAAAACAGTCATTCTGTGAGAAGTCTAGGATGTTTTTTTTTTTTTTTTTTTGCGGTACGCGGGCCTCTCACTGTTGTGGCGTCTCCCGTTGCGGAGCACAGGCTCCGGATGCACAGGCTCAGCAGCCATGGCTCACGGGCCTAGCCGCTCTGCGGCACGTGGGATCTTCCCGGACCGGGGCACGAACCCCTGTCCCCTGCATCAGCAGGCGGACTCTCAACCACTGCAGCACCAGGGAAGCCCTGTCTTTTTTTTTTAATTAGTCTAACTTGAAATGTTTGGGTTTTTTAAAATATAAAATACTTATTTTTTGTAAAGCACTTGGAATGAATTTTGCACTCTGGGAGTCCGTAGACCTGGCTTAAACTTTGATTTAAGCAATGCAAGACCTTTCTGGGCCTGATTTTTATCTATAAATTCAAGAATTTGGACTATCTAATGTCTAAGGTCATTTTATTCTAAAATTCTATGAAATAAGAAGGCACTGGGGAAAGTTAAAAACATTTTTACTTGAAGTTTGCTCTGCAATAGCTAGCAGATTATAGGGATTTTTCTTCAGATAAAATGTATTGATGCTACAGTTTGGAAGCAAAGGTTAAGAACGCAAAGGTATTGAGAGAAGTTCTTCGACAAATAACAGGTCAGAGGTCCTGGCTTTAAACTCCCTTTCTCAGTCCCTTTTTCACCAGTAGTCATCATTTCACTTCTCAGTTCTACACGTTGCTGTTACACAAGCCAAGTTTTGTCCAGAGGTTAACTCGAGCTTTGCTTCATAGCACACCATGTACGGTATGCTTTCCATTGGTAAACATAACCTTTAATTGTTTGAAGACTTATTAATCATATTTTCATTTTCTGCTATGTCCTACTTATTTTATCTCTCAATTTCAGGAGAACACACCTAAATATGTTACCTTTCAGGTTTTAATATATGCTTTGTTCTTTTGGTTGCTTTTCTTGTTATTTTCCTTCATTCCTCCCTCCCTCCCTCCCTCCCTTCCTTCCTTCTATTATTTTTTAATTTTTTATATAATTTTAAAGGTTACTTTTCATTTACAGTTATTACAAAACATTGGCTATATTCCCCATGTTGTATAATAATACATCCTTGAGCCCATCTTATACCCAATAGTTTGTGCCTCCCACCGGGCCCCCATATTGCCTGTCCCCCTTTACAAGTTATTATTAGAAGCTTCAGTATTCTTACTGGATTCTAGATAGACCTATAAAAATAGGTGGAAAGTTTATGAATTTCATTTGAAAAAGAATTTTCTCTTTTATTCTTTTCTCCAAAATGTAATGATTCTCTGACCTCAAGACTTTAGACTGTTAAAATTAAATTCTCATGTGGCTCAACTTATATATTGTCACCTGACATTTAGCACTTGGTTCTCACTTTCTCATTCTGCTTTCATGCGCTCTGCCACTCATAAAATCTATCAGCCGTTGATGCCATTCTCTCTAAATTACCTCTACATTAACTACCTGAGTTCTATAATACCTGCTTATGTTTTCATATGTTCTGCAGTTTATTAAAACTCTTTGTTATTGGTTTTGTCTTCTCTCCAATTTTCAGTTTTAGGTATGGTTACATAGTTTCCACATCAAAAATCAGGAACTTTAATCTAACAAATGATGTTTTTTTATTTATGAACTTCCTTTTATGAATCATATTCTAGGATAGCAAAATAAAGAGCATTTAGCATTTAATGAAATGCCTTTATTAAAAAGTACAGATTTGTTTACCATATATCTAATTGCCTTGCCATATTTCTATTTTTTGAAAAAACTTCTTTGTTCTTGTTCCTTAACTTTTCCTAAAATTGTTTTCACGTCTCAGGGTCAGTTCAACTTAAGGAGTTTTCAGATGTCTAGAAATGAGTAAATTTCCACCATGGTAAAAGTAATATTTATGTTAATGAATTATAATGTTAAAATCAGAAATTATATTTATTACCCCCTTCAAAACACTCTATGATTAATTACCTGGAGTTCCATATATGTATTTGCATACACTTTTACAGAAAGCCGTAAAGTTTCTGCCTATCTTCATTCTGTCAAATAGAAGTTTGAATCCAGGCAAATGGGTAGGCTCTGACTTATGATGTAGTCCTGATTACAGATTTCTTTTTCTCTGTTCTTAAAGCAGTTCTGGGGGTAGTGTGTATCAATTTTGTTTGAGAGCCAACTCAGCCTTACAGAGCCCCAGGCAAAAATGTAGTTAGGGGAGGAAAAGGCAGGAAAGGCATAAAATTCTAGTGGAGTAGTATGAAGGAATTCTAGACTTCACAAACCTACACAGCCTAGAGTCAGTTTCTGTTTTAAAAGAGAGAGAGAGAGAAAGAAAACTCTTCTAATATTAATAACAGTTGGAACTTATAGCAGGAGCCAAGGTTTTATCATTTGAGCCACCAAAAACATCTCATGCTTTTTACTAGTTTTTTCTAATTTGAGAAAAGGAAATGGTCAGTATCTAGGAATTAATTCATTTATTCAAAAGTATTTATTAAACATTTGTTAGCCAGACACTCTGCTAAGTGCTAGATACACGTTAGTGGCTTAGATAGGCATACTTCCTGCCCTTTTGAAGTTTACCATGAATTAGCTGTTATCTTCCTGTTTTTTACACTTTATGTTTGATTCTTTTATTAACAGTAGTAGTGATCTGTCTGCATTAATTTGTCTTCTGATTTTCAAATGTGTCAGCAAAACCATTTTTTAAATCTTTACTAACTAAATAAGAAAGTGATTACCACTTTCTTTAATGTGACTATCGTCAGTATCTTCTGTGCCATAAGTGTCAGTGGTTGTGAGAATAGCTTGTAGGTTTTACTGCCGTTGTCTGCTTTCACCATATGCTTTCAGTGTCAAAGCAGCAGTTGTACTAAAGATGCTTTGTTGTGTTTTTACCGTGTAAAAAGATTTTTTCCAATCATAACATAACAGGATGTTGAATGACAGAGGTAATGTTTTTTTTTCCTGCCATAAGGCATAATTTCCACAGCAGGAATTATGCATATTTGTATGTTGGGAAAAGAGGGTTTTTACCATCTCCATGTTGAAAGTCCATGTGGCATGAGGAAATCTTTTCCTTTATTTTTATTTTTGTTGTTGTTGTTGCTATCATTTAAAAAAATCCATATCGTCACTTAGATGAGAAATATTTGCAATTAAATAGTACCCGAGTTAAACATTTATGAATAGAGCTTGCTTAGTTGTTTGTCATTAGTGAATTTTTCATCTGAATGTTTATTCACCATGCTACAGAAAATGTGATCTTTCTATTGTTCTTAATTCCTCATTGTTTTTAATTCACCAAAGTATAATGTTTCTATCTTTAAGGAATAGTAGACTTATGGTTTTTGTGAGGTATGTGTACATCAGTTATTGAAAATTGTGCTGTGTGTGCTCTCATGGTGTTTTTGAAATCATGAATTTTATTTTACCTCTTTTAAAAGATAACATAATAATTCTTTTTTTAATAATTAAACTAATTTAGTAAATGCAAGATGGAGGCGCTTTCCTACTGATTATGCTTCCACCTCAGAAGATGAATTTGGATCAAACCGTAATTCCCCTAAACATACCCGTCTACGTACTTCTCCAGCCCTGAAAACGACTCGATTGCAGAGCTCTGGGTCCGCAATGCCTACTAGTTCTTCATTCAAACACCGGATAAAAGAACAGGAAGACTACATCCGAGATTGGACTGCTCATCGAGAAGAAATAGCCAGGTTGGTTTTAATGGGTTATCTCTAAGAGTTAAAATTGTTTCAACTTGATAACAAGTTTAGCTTTTACTTGGTTTGTACTAATAGCCCAAGGAATGAAATCCACAGATAACTATCTGTTATCCACAGATAACTTAGTTTTGTTGGTAGTATTACTGTCTATCCTTTTTTTTTTCATATGGTATTTTTAATGTGAGTGCTACTTACATATTGTAGAATTAATTTATTTTGGTAAACCACCTTTTCTTATTTCTAGTAGAGATACAGATGAATTAATATAATTTTTGAAAGGTAGTCAGTATCAGCTCTACATAATTGAGAATTGTGCAGCTAAATTTTTGATTACTTTCCTTTTACCTTCCAAAGAGGTAATAGTGTACTTGTTAGAGATGTTGCTAATGTTCTCTGGGGAGAATTAGAGTTAGTCAGATTATTACTCACACTTCGGTGAGTTCATTAGATACAGTCAGTACAATCCTTTAATAATTAAATGAAAATATTATTTTGGATGTTAAATAAATGTATTTATAATAACCTGAAGATTACATAATAAAAAGTAAAATTCATGCTGCGGATGTGATTTTTAATTGATAGCATTGTAGTTGAACGTTAAAGAGAGGCTCTACTCAAATAAATGCTATAGTAGTTAAGGGTTTTTTAAGTTTGTAAGGTATTAAATTTTACTGCAATATGCCACGTTACCTAAACATTTTCACTGTGTACATGCTAAAATTATTTCTGCCTTTAGTTTAAGACCCTAATCTTCAAGTTTTATACTTGACAACATTTATTAAAGAATTTATTTATAATAATTCATAAATGCTTTCTAAAAAAACTTTTATGATGTTCATCTTTTGTTTTCTTTACTCTGTGGACTTCTGTGAATTGTTTTTTTCTGGCTCATTAGTTTAATGTTTAGGTTTTTTGGTTTTTTTGTCTTTAATGACTATTCACTTGTGATTGCCTTTAGTTCTTAAAGAACTAGTTCTTAAAGAACATGCCCTTCTAATCTCATTACGCTGCTTAAACGTTGTTTTTGGCCGTATAAATGACAATAATTATTGAAGCATTGTAAACCAGTTCTGATTACAGTACAGGCATATATGTGCTTTGGGATCCATGAATTATCATGTTAGTGAGAGAATCTTGACACTACATTTTTTCTTGTGGGCACAGCTGGCAACAGCAGGCCTTGCTCTTGTCTCATTTTTCTCCTTCCCATGCAGAAGTCTCACCACGTGAGCTCAATGGGTACCTGAGGGAACTAGAGTGTTCTGCTTTTTCTTAGGAGGCTTTGCGTCTCAAGCTCTCTACCCCAAACTAGAGCACTAATAACCTTCTTCTGGGCCAAACCCACTTCCCTGCCCCTAAACAGAAAAGAATTGTGATACAAAGGGGAAAGTGAATAAGAACTGTCTGTTATATTTTCACTTTTATTTTGTTAGTATGTGCGTTTTATTACCCTTGTCTATGTATATTTTATTATCTATAGTAGTACTCTAAAGCTAGGCTATTTAACCTCTAATGATTTCATGCCTTTTTCCTCCAGTTTCTTAGTAGCATTATGCTAATAAAACTTGCTATTGGGAATTAATTTTTCAAGGTATATTTTTCAGCCATACATCTCAAAGCAAGAGAAAGTTCTTTTTGTTTATTAAGAAATTTAAAAAGGCGGAGGGAGGATAGGAAGTATGCAAGGAAAGAAAGTTAATGTTGATATTTAATGTTCCTGTAAGACGCTGATAAGTTTGCTTAATATGAGGAAATTTATTTTCAAATAACTATGAATCACATACTAAATAGAATGGAGAAATACATAGCTTTATTTCTTTAAATTAGCTACCACTTTCACTTAAGAAAACTCACATGCTGGAGCAATACTTTTTTTTTTTTTTTTTTGCTGTTCGCGGGCCTCTCGCTGTTGTGGCCTCTCCCGTTGCGGAGCACAGGCTCCGAACGCGCAGGCTCAGCGGCCATGGCTCACGGGCCCAGCCGCTCCGCAGCATGTGGGATCTTCCCGGACCGGGGCACGAGCCCGTGTCCCCTGCATCGGCAGGAGGACTCCCAACCACTGCGCCACCAGGGAAGCCCTGGAGCAATACTTTTAAGAGTAATAGGTAAAGATATTTTTATTTGAAAAGCACAATAGTGATTTTAATTTATTACAAAATGTTTTCTGCTTTGTTATATTCTATTTGCTTAGATTTTAGAACTGTATTACTAAACCAGCACTTTGTAAGTCCGTACATAGTAATTATTTACCTTCGTTTAAACTTAAAGCACAAAAATTCCATCTGGAATATAAAGAATATAAGCAAAATATATTTAGTCTTTCAATTTGAAGAGGAAACTTTTTTCCAGGTACCCCCGATACATGTGCTTTCGATAATGCTTTTCCCAGTTTCTCCATTATAACACAGATACAGATTTGCTTCCCTTGGGAATTTCTTAGATTATACCTTTATGAATTTTAGGGTAAACAAAGCTATAATACCACCTTTACAGATTATCAAATATAATACATTTAACCTAAAAATTATACTGGAAGATTATATAATTCTCATTTGGATCACAATGCACTTAACGATATTTCAGTGTTTTAGATTCATTATTACACATTCCACTGTAACATTAAATTTTTTAGGAGAGAGTTCTAGTTAACAATATTTTATTTTAAGGTTTAACAACCAGTTCATTATAGATATGTTATAGGAGAGGATTAAATCATAAAGGCAATATGATATTTTATCCTAATGTTGATTGAAGGTATTATTTGCAAAGGTGAGATCCTCTTGCACCTTTACACCTCTGCAGTTTTATTTTGGATCAAGTTTTTGTATGCATAAGTGCTTTATATATATTGTGTATATGCGTGTAATCCCCGTCCACTCAACAAAGAATTCCTAAGCAACTCCTATGAGCAGAATGTAGTGTTTAGCGTGAGTGAACTGTAAAGATGACTTAGACATGGATGTCCTCAGTTCAGAGTCAGAGGAAAGAAGCAAAAGTGTTGTGTGCAGTTGATACAGGCAGAGTGACAGAAGAGGTTTTAAAAAATAGGAAGTTTGTCCAAGTATAAGATGTAAAGGTGTATAGTTATTGGATGACCAAATTGAAGATAATACAGAGCCAGCTAAATAATAGGAGACTTTGAATGCCAGCTACGAAGTGTGCATATTATTTTATATATGTTGAAACTTTAAGATTTTTGAAAAGGAAGGTAACTTAAGATCTATATTAAAAGAAGGTAACTCTGAAGGGCATTTTGTAGAATTGTTTGAGAGAGAAGAGAGCCTAGAGATAAACTAGTAATCTATTCTAGAAGTTAATGTGCAACATATTGAAGACCTGAGACAAGACAGTGTTAGTGAGGGTACAAGTGGAGATATGGACGTGTAACAGCTGACAGCGTTTGATGATTGCCAGCATGACTCCATGGTTGTTCAAATGGATATTAGTAAGAATAAGGAAGACAAAAGACAGGAAGGAAGACAAGCTTCGTTTTGGACATACTGACTTTAAGGTACTTAAGGAACAGCCATGTGAAAGCGTATGGCTCTGCAACATAGGAAGCTGATGAGAGCTAGAATCATCGTTTTGGAAGTCAAAGAGAAAATACTTGAAGCTGTGGTCATAGATGATGTTGCCAGGAAATGGTGAGTGAACCTAGAATACTGTCGAACTCAGAGGTATAACCTAAATTATAAGGATGCAGTATACCTGAATGATCAGAATCGTGGACTCTGGGATCAGGCCTTCTAGATTGAAACCCAGCTCTACCCACAAGGTCTGTAAGACCCTTGACAAGTTAAGTAACTGTGCTCTAGTGATCTCATGCATAAAATGGACGTAACAGTAGTGCCAACTTGAGAGAGTTGACAGACTGATGCATGTGCTTGACATATAGTGCTTGACATATAGTAAGCTAGCAATAAATGTTATATTTAAGTGGAGTGCAGAGAAAACAGTGTGGTGTGTGTGTATACTCAAATATGATTATATTTAGAACTTAATTGTGAGCTTTCCGTTTTCTGTATGACTCCAGATGTAATTGGAGTTTCAGAATCAATGCGATATTCTTATAATTTATAAAATATTCTGTTAGGCTTACCCTATACAAATAGGAAACCTAAGAGTCTCAGCCAAGGTTTTGTTCACATTTTCAATCCAAACATTATTTTAAAATGTTCTTTTTTACCTGAGAATAATAACGCTGATATATAAGTGGTCTGTTTTTTTTTTAAATATTGAAATGATTGTTAAATAAATGTATCACAGAACACCCACCTAATGAGTCCTACTCCCTGATTTGATAGCCTCCAAAGTAAAGTCATCTGACACTTCATGTCAAGAGGGAAAAAGCTTTTATTATTACTAAGTCTTTTACATATAATACTTTTATTAGTGAAATTCAAATAAGAATACCTATCAAATACATTTTTAAAAATTTTAGAATAGAACTATGGTTTATATTTTTCAAGCCTAAATAATATTTGCAACTAAAATTACAAATGTATGGTAATCTTAACGATGAAAAACCAAATACTTGTAATTTTAATACATTACTAAAAGCTTTTTTGTTTTATTTTTTTGGTAAGAGTCAGTTTAATTTAGTGGCCAGAATTAAGTGGTATGGGGTTCCTTATAATCTATAAAGTAATGTAATGAAACATCTATACATAGCAATCTATTTTAGTTAAAAAATTCTTTTAATGGCAATACAGTTAAGATATACTATATTTGGGGGTATGTGTGGAAGTGAGCTTTAATAATACTAAAGTATTTTTTATTTCGGAGAAAACACCATAGAGATAAAATTTACGTTATCAAGGAATAAAGTACATCTGTTCAGTCAGTTTTAAGCTTCATTGGTTCACAATAGCTGAAGTCCAGGTCCAGCCTCTGTCTGTTTGTTCTGTTGGGCTAGGCCAGATCCAAATAGCAAGGGTAGGAACAAAACATCTGCCCAGAATAACTGTCAACTGACAGTTATTCTTCAGTTTCTTATAGTTTTTCAGCATTTCCTAGATATTATGCCTTCATCATATTCTCTGACCTGAGGGTACCTTATACTACCTCTTTGCATGTACTTTGGCTATCTCAAATCTTGCTCATTGAATAAGGGCAGTATTTTCCTGTCAGGTGACTTCACACCATCTTCTTTTAACTTGCAGACTTTGTGTCTGATGGAGATGGCATGGGGTGGTGTGGTGGTGGTTGTTTCTTTAATTTTTCTCATTTATTTAGGAACTGTTTATTGATGGCCAAGAGTGTGCTAAGACCTTCAAAGTTATCTTCTTACCATTACCTCTTCATGACTTGCTCAGTTTATTTGAAGCATATTCATAAGTTTAAAGACTACACTTAAGTAAATATAACGTATCTGTGGTGCTAAGCTCACGTTTAAACTTAGTTTCATTGAAGAAAATGGGAGGTAACTTTTTAAAAAAATATATAATTAAATCCCTACCCCCTTTGATGGCCAGAAATATATTCTACATACTTTATTCCTCTATTTGGGCCAGCCGTTAAATTGCTTTGGCTACCCAAAGGAGCTTCCAATTTCAATCCATTACTCTCCCAACCTAAGCCAGTCTTTTGTGGCTCCGTGCTTTCATTAAATGCCCACAATAGATGTGGATTGCCATAATTCTTTCATTAAGGTTTTTTGTAATATTGCATCAAAATTCCATCAACATATAATAAATATAACTGAGAGTTTCCACCAAAAGAAGAATAAGATCTTCCTTATCAGTAGGAAACTTTTGTGAACCTTCCCTATAGTCTTTAGCTAGGTCAAGTATATGAGTTAATCTTTATGCCTCTTGAGAGCTAGGCTTCTTTGATTCTTTATTACAAAGTCAGATTCAACATAAGATTTTCTGGAATGACCCTTAATGTCTCTCCTAAAACTAATTTTATATTTTTATCACTCCTGTCATTTAAAAAGTAGACTAAATTATTTCTTAAAAGCTAAGTAAAGTTATAGTTATAATCTCTTATCCAGTGTTAAAGTAACAAGAGGTTTGATTTGTTATCATTCACTTCAATGTTAGGATTCTAAAGCTAGTATACTTCTTCAGTAGCTCATCACTTCCTTTTTTCCAGTAATATCAAAGGCAGTCTCATCCTCATGGTTTATATGTATATCCTTTGAAGCTCTACTTACATATAAAAACTTTTGAAACTTAATATGCTATTAAAAAGATAAAGCAGATATTTTCCTTTTCAGTTAATTTAAAACCTAAAAGACTGTTAATGTTGGTAATTTAAATCAATAAAGCCTGATAGTTTGTTTCTATCATGGTTATTAGGTCACACTTGCAAATACTGCATGTTTAATAGGACATGCATTTCACAAGGACTCACTCTCATTTTCAACATTTTAAACTTCCAGTATACCCAAAGCGTATTATTAATATATTTTCCCCTGTTTTTAACCCTTCAGTGAAAAATAGCCTTTAATTGATTTAAATAAGAAAGGGGACATTACTGAGATAGTTCACCTGAGAAAATCATAAACTTCATAAAGTATGTCCTCATTACCCCACCTTTTTACAAATAATGCATATTCATTTCTACAAAATTTTTGAAATTGGATTATTGGTTCTGACCCTAAGGTAGACAAAATTACACAGATGTTATAGAACTTAACCCTGAAACTATATTTCCTTCCTTAAGGACTGTTTTCCTATCCATATTTTGTAATAAAATAAAATGTGAAAATTATCCATTTTTCTAATTAGAAGGCTTGAGTTTTTATTGATATTGCAAAGGAAGCAGATGGAAGCAAAACTCCAAATAAAAGGTCTGTTCATTTTAGAATTTCCTCCTTCAGCAGATTTATAGAGGTGGAGATTGAGAATAAGAACAGGGGTTATAAACTTGGAGATCAAAGAAAGAACACAGAATAGAAGAGATATAAAGAACTACATTATTGTAAAATAGTCTAATAACTGTAATCTAGAAGTATTACAGAATTAATTTGTAAGCCTAGATTGAAAAACCATATGAATAGATCCATACTCTATGTTGAGTCATAAAACTGTTATTTCTGAAGATATTCATAACTTTGGCTTTTTTTCCTTGATAATTTTATATGTCTTTTAGAATTCCTAATACTGGTTTTAGTAGGTGCTAAGATTTTTAAGCAATGCAGATTTAAATTAAGTTAATTGTCTGTATTATTGAGTCAGCTTTAAGATAGGAATTGCCATGCAAAGAAACAGCTGGTATATACGCAACATACTTGTAAATTAAAAGAAAGCTTTTCGGATGCCTACTAACTGAACAGTATATGTGGTATATACATTAAGAGTTCATTGTAGTACAGGTTTTACTGTATAACATGTTGACATTGCTGTTGTTTGTGGGGTTTTTTTAATTAATTCATTACTGCTTTCTGCAAATATCAGAAGCTTCATCGTACAAATGTCTGCATAAAAAACTTTAAAAATAAAATAGATGGTTAGATAAGTAAAAGTTGTCTATTTCTTATCTCATTAAACTGGGTTATTCTGTTTCTCATCCTAGTTCATTTATTTTAGGAAATTACAAGAGTGGAATATTGTATCTAAGGAAACAGTTTACACCCATTCTCAAAAGAGTTACATCAACAGTTAACAAGTTTTTAAAAATTAGATGTGGAATGGTAATATGAGATATAGCGTGACGTATAGAAAGATCTGGTTACACCACTTACTGTTTGTGACCTTAACCGAAAAATTAGTTGCATAACCTCTCCTGAGGCTGATTTTCCTCATCTGCAAAACAAGCTGATTAATACCTCTCTTACCAGGTGGTTGTAAGAATTAGAGTTGGTGAATATAAAGCTTCTTTATAATGGTTTTGATTGTAATATAATGGTAAGTATTGGTTTTGATTCTTTGAAAATATAATTCTAAGCTTCTGAAGCCAAGGACCCTGTCTGCTTATTCACCATTGCAGCCCTTAGGGCCTACCACAGTGGCCAGATCAGTAAATATTTTTTGGTAAATAAAAAGGAATTGACCACAGACTGCTTCTGTTGGGCCATAGCTTCAACATAGCTTTTCTTTTTAAATCTGTAGTTAAGTTTTTATGCAATTACTGCATTCCTTGAAAGTCTTTCAAGCTCACATTTTGTATAAGTTAAAAAACTCTTACTTTGTGCTTTGGATTTTAGAGTTGGGAATCTTAAAACAGGTACTTTACAAATATTGTCATTCCAAAACTTTCCCTGTGGAAGTAGCCAAATAGAGAGCATGTACAGGGGATGCGTAACTTAGAAAATGTTCAGTTATCACCAATAACAATTATTTAATTTTTCAATCCATGTAGCTAAAAATACAAATAAATGGCTTTATGGAAATAAGCTCTAAACCTGGAATCTGGCCCTGTCTTAGCTACTTCTAAGTTGTATGGTCATGAGCAAGCCAGTAATTTTCTCCTAAAATGTGTCTTTATTCATAATCCGATGGGTTCTACCTCACAAGCTCTGCCTCTATCTTGTGACCCTCAAATGACATAAATTGTATACTGTGAAGTATGGTATATGGTGTAAAGTGCCACGCTATGTCACAGTTCCTCACCTTGGTACCGTACACCCCTTGGGCCATCTGGGGAAGCTTAGGGAGCCCTTCTCAGAAGAATGTTTCTAAATGCATAAACGTAAAATACTTAGAATGACAAAGAAATGCAATTATATTGAAATACAGTTATCAAAATATTTTTAAAGGTATATAGTAATATATGGTTCTCTGTTAACATACTAAATGGAATGTTATGGCTGTGGGTTTAATGAACTGCAGTAATTTTGAAATAGTGATGACTAAGTGTTTTGAGGTACTTGTAGCAACTATAATGTGATTACTTTTGCTGACAAAAAATCAGCAGTATTGCTAATACCACTGTTGTTTTTTGCTTGTATTTATAATTGAAAGAAATGCTAAGTTTCAGTTAGGAGAGTAGTGAAAATAAAGTTGTAATTGCTTTTCTCATTCAAGTTCATGGACTCCTTGAATTCTGTTCACCACCCCCAAGTTTAAGAACTCCTGTATAGTCATTAACATTAACAGTGTATTTTTAAAAGATATATCACTACTTCAGGTATTTAACATGTATTTTTCAAAGTGACAACTTGTAGATGACGTGCAATTTAGTTTTATTAATATTTGGAATTAAAGTTTAAGACTTTGAGTATCAAATAGTTAATAGCATGTCCAAAAAAATCTTAAATTTTGAGTACAGATCTTTAAGTAAATATACAACTTATGTAACTGATTCTATCAAAATGATTGTTTCTAGACCTGTTATTTGAAAGTATTAAACTTCTTTTCTAAAATTATTGCCAGGATCAGCCAAGATCTTGCTCTCATTGCTCGGGAAATCAACGATGTAGCAGGAGAGATAGATTCAGTGACTTCATCAGGCACTGCCCCTAGTACCACAGTAAGCACTGCTGCCACCACCCCTGGCTCTGCCATAGACACTAGAGAAGAGGTAGGAGATCTTCATGGAGAAATGCATAAGGTTCTTTCTTTTCTTTATTTCTTTTGCTTTTAGCTTTTTGCTTAGTTTATTTTAGTTACGTCCACCCTTCCTGTTTGCATGAAGCTCTGCATTTTCCAACTTTACTTTAACAAGTTTCTTTTATGTTTTTATAACAAAACTAGTAAAGGCTAACATTTTGTCTACTATTAACATGAAGCTATAAAATGATTTAAAATAAGCACTTTGTAAAATATGAAAATAAACGGTATCTGAAAAGCAAATCCAAATTTGGTAAATGTATAAATAATAAATAGTTGTATAAAGTTTTTGTAAATTTTACGTAGCTTCTTAACTAGGAGTTATCTCTAGTAGCAAAGAAAGAGAAAAATTCTACAGTTTTCACGACTTTAAATAATTCTGTTGATGAATATACACATGCATATGTATACACAAAGATTCTTAAAAAATTGAAATATACCTACACACACACTCAAATATGTGTATCCAGTTTTGAAACACTCGTGAACTGTGCAATGTAAGCTAGCATATATAGACTATTGCCCTTCCAAAACCAGGGCCTCCTGCCCTCCCACTCCTGGGGGCACCATGTACATACATGGCTCCAGAAGGTGCCTTTAACATATAATATAAAAATAATGTACTCTGGCCATGTTGGCTTTCTTGATTTGGTGCAGAGATACAAACAAAAGATTGGCATTTTGAAAAATGAATTATAGTTTTATTAGGACAAAGCCACACTAATTTGTTTAATTATCATCTGGCTGTTTTATGCTACAACGTCAGAACTGAGTAGTCGGACAGAAGCTGTATGGCTGCAAAGCCTAAAATATTTATTATCTGACCTTTTACAGAAAAAATTTGCCAGCCCCTAATATTGATGATTCATTCCACTCCCTTAATTTTATAAAATAATGTTCTCAGTAGTAGCCAAAAATGGCTAGCCTCTTTGACAAATTTAATTCTGGTAAACTGTACTACTAAAATTTTCTTCAGTTGCTTTTTGTCACCTTTATAATCTTATTCTTTAATGGTCATTTTTTGGTTGTTTTTTTTCCCCTTTATGTGTTGTCTAATTTGGTAAATGATGTTTCATCAACCTGTGTAGAATTTTGTTACCACAGTGATCAATTGTAAATGTATATAAAAATCATTCTTATTGGTGAAAAACAAAAGAATCCTCTTGGTGGCAAGACATACACAATTCTTCTGGTACACTTTAAATGATGAAGATATTATTTTCACAGCTGTCTAACTAAATTTTACCTAACATGATTGTACCTTCACTCAGACCCAGTAAAATTTTTCAAACATTTCATTGAGTAGACTTCCATTTTTTCCTTTTGGCTTTATTTCTTATTATTGTACTAGAGTTTATTCCTTCTTCAGTAAACCTGAGCTACTTTGTACCGTATGTGTATAATTTGCACTGTAGATGGCAGTATATCATTTGTACTGGAATATGTCATTTCTGTAACATTGCTAAAAGTTTATCTAAGACCAAAAAAATACTTACTTTGTGAATTAAAAAAAAACTTTTTTTTTGGAAACTTAATTATAATTTGCAATTTATTTATCTGTGAAGAAATTTGGCACCTGGATTTGGGGAGAAAAGAAGGAAAAAAGCAAGATAGGAAACTAAAAGAAAAAGAAAGATTATTTTACATGGGCAAGGCAATGTGAGTAAAATGAACTCCTTGTCCATCTACATGGCTCAGTTTTTTCTATTTACCATCTGTGTTTTCCATTTAGGGGAAACCTTATCCATGGAAGACTCAAATTTAACATAGTTACATATTTTGGATTTTGAAAATCGATGTAGATGAACATTTATTTTATAAAACAGACACCTTTGAAGTGCTTATAAAAAGAAAGTAATTGGTTTATTGAAGATTTCATGCTTCTATTACTACCTGAGAATGGAATGACTTCTGTCTAATTATAAAAACTATAATGCCAATATCTATATTTTTCCAAATTACTCTGTGCTCATAAGGATTTGCTTTTGTCCTATTAGTTAGTTGATCGTGTTTTTGATGAAAGCCTCAACTTCCGGAAGATCCCTCCATTAGTTCATTCTAAAACACCAGAAGGAAACAACTGTCGGTCTAGTGATCCAAGACCTCAACCAACAGAGCCTCCTGATCACTTAACTATTACAAGGCGGAGAACCTGGAGCAGGGATGAAGTGAGTAAACCATAAACTTTAACAAATGGCAAAGGAGGCATGCCCCATTGGTGGGAAAAAGATGAGAACTATTCAATATATAGGGCTGGGAAAAAAAGTGTTTGTCCTTATGGGTAGAATGGAATTTCATCCTGACGTCACATCAAATACAAATAATTAACTCCAAATGAATTTAGTTCCTAAAAGGCAAAAGCAGAACTTTAAAATTTTTTAGTAAAATATAGGTAAATATCTTTCAACATTGCAGTAGGGAATGATTTCTTAAAAGGCACAAAAAGTTTTGACTTTAATAAAAGATTGATAAATTTGAGTATGTTAAAGGACTATGTGAAACATATAGGCAACAAGGGATTAGTATACAGAATATATCAGAACTCCTACAATCAATTTAAAAAGGCAAAAATAGCCCAGTAGAAAAATCTGCAAATAACATGCACAGCATTTCACTGAAAATACCCAGGGCCTATGAAGAGATGTTCAACTTCATGAGTGTTCAGAGAAATACTTTTCAAGACTACAGTGAGATTATTTTATACTCATTCAATTGGCAACAAATAAAAAAAGTCTTAAAATATTAAATGTTGGAGAAGATGTGGATACGTAAGATTTCTTATAGTTGCTAGTGAGGTTAAATTGGTCCAGTCACTTTGGCAAACAGCTTGACATTATTTCCTAAAGTTGAGCATAAACATAGCCCATTGTCTAGTAGTTTTGCTGCTAGTGCATACCCTTTCCCATTGAGAGCAAAAGTCATGCAAAAGGATATTTATAATAGCGGTGTGACAGTAACAAAACTTGGAAACAATCTAAGTGTTTATATCTGAAGAAAATTGAATGTATTAACTGGTATGTACACAAATTGAACAATTTATGGAGTAATCAAAACAAATGAACTACAGCAACATGCCACAATGTGGATGAATTTTAGCAATAGAACGTTTAATGAAAAAAGTAGGGCTTCCCTGGTGGCGCAGTGGTTGGGAGTCCGCCTGCCGATGCGGGGGGCACGGGTTCGTGACCCGGTCCGGGAGGGTCCCGCATGCCGCGGAGCGGCTGGGCCTGTGCGTCCGGGGCCTGTGCTCCGCGGCGGGAGGGGCCGCGGCAGTGAGAGGCCCACATACCATACACAAAATAAAAAAAGTAATTCTCAAAAGATTGTATATAATGTGTTTTGTCACAAATTAATAAAATAAAAATATATACTTAGGATAGAAATAGATCTAACAAATTATATAAAAAGGAAAGCAAGGGAATGATAAATGGGATTCAGGACATTGCTTACCTTGGGTGGAGGGAGACAGGGAGCTGCAATGGAAAAAACCTAGAGGTAGATTATAGCAGTTAGCTGTTTCTTTATAACAGACCACAAAAATCTCAGTGGCATAAAGCAATAGGCATTTATTTATCACACACCTGTGAGTTAACTGGTGGTACTGCTCAGCTGGGCAATTAAAAGTTGTAGGTTGAGTTTAGGTTTGCTCCATGTGTCTCTCTTGTTGCTAGGACCACATCTGTGGATTACTGGATATACGGAACTGGAGGTAAAAGCGTATAAGAATATATATGTTTGCAGTAGTACAGAGTAGAAAAAAATCTACCTGATGGAGAAGCACTGTAGCTAGTTCCATAGCTGCAATTATAATATGCTAGATGGTTTTAGAACACACTTTCTTTGTCCTGATAGTTGATAAGTTGTTCTTGCTTTCAGAGAAAGGGCCCATTCTCTAATCTTATTCATACTTACTTGTCCTGAGGTCTAGGAAGAAAAATTCCTCTAAATGTAATAAAACTATAGAAATTTATATTTTTAAAGAGAATGGAAACATTTAGATTGATAGTTATCTCATAGTTGATAATCAGAAAAAAATTTAATACATTGTGATACTGAACTCTATGACATAGAAAAGAGAGATATCCTTTCTATGTTATAATCTACCATAGACTACCCTGCCCTTTCTCACTCCTTCCTAATTAATATATGTCTTCTACTCTTATTTGGCCTTTTTTCTCAAGGCTCACAAAATACCACTATGCTTATTTAGCCTTTCATTGTCTTTATGTTGCTTTTCACACCCTAAGTTACCTTTTATCCCTCACTAAATTCAAATACTTATCATACTCAAGTTCTGGTTTTCCATGATACTTTCCTTATTAATGCCACCGCTCACTGAACTCCCTTTCATTAGAATTCGTAAAGCAGTGAATCACAATTAGTACTTATTTACATTGTTTTTATAAAAATACTTAATAATATTTCCTGTATGTTGTTGTTATTTCCCCTACCAGTGTTTAAAGCACCTTAACAGCCAAGGCCGTATCTTATTTTCTGGGTTTTTTTTTACAGAGTCTAGATATAGTTCTGACAATGTAAGGAACTGATTTTAGAACCCATATCTAGTCCCAAGTTCAGTCCTTTTTCTAGCATTCCACACTAGCTGTGCCTTTCATGGTTTAGCTCTTGGCAAACTACAGGATGCTGGCCAAATTCAGCCTACCACCTGGTTTTGTAAATAAAGTCTTATTATGACACAGCTGCTTTTGCTATAATGTAGCTGCTTTTGCTATAATGAGGTGCATAGTTGTGACAGAGACCATATGGCCCCAGTCTTCACTCTCTGGCCCTTTACAGAAGTTTGCTAACCCTTGGTTTTGCCCATAAAGTTCAACTGGGGTGGTAACAACCCCCATCATTAAAACTTATTATTTTGAGTAAATTTTAAAAATTATCTTTCCCACTGTGGAGAACAAGGATTATAATCTTCTTGATCTCTGTGTGCATATTATTTGGTGAATATTTGCCTACTATTTAATACTAGGAGACATGCCTTGAGTTTGGCTCAAGTACTCAGTGTAGTTGAAGGTGATGTATAACTGTTATCATTTTGAATTTAATTCCACCAAAGGGATATCCTAAAACTAGAGCATTATGGGAGGGTTATTAACCAAAGGACTAAATTAATGAAATAAACATTGATTAACAGAATCTTATATGGGAATAAAGTCTCCAAATTCAATCACTGATTGAATGATTTTTTGACTGCACATTATTTGTCCAGCACTGTTTTGATGCCCTCACAGCTGAGTGCAGAAGGCAGCCAAGTAAGCAGGTAATTACAATTCACTGGGATAAGCGTAAGAAGGGAAATATAGGATGTGATACTGTGGGAACCCATAGGAAAGGCACTTGAGAAAATTCAGAGAAGGGTTCTTAGAGATATTTCCATGCAATTTAAGTCCTGAAGGATGGGAGAGGTGTTGGACACTCGAAAACTGGGTCCAGTTGAGAGGGCTAGGGGATGATGAGAGATGACAATGGACATACTTCATGGAGGGAATTGAGGAATAGAAAATTCAATACAACACAGTCCCTATACACAAGATTCTGGCTAGCGAAGGGGTCAGACACTGAAAGATAATAAATTACTTATATTTTCCCATTTATGATCATTTGAATTGGAAGCATGGGGGACAGGATCATGATAGTAACTGAAGATTAGATAATACGGATTGTTTTTTGAAAGTTATATGATGAAAATAATAGGGAAACTTGACAAGTTATTTAACAAAAAAGAACTCCTTTGTTAATATTTACTTTTCTTTCTCAATTTAGTTACACATTGCTCTAATTAGATTCTTCATTGATCTTTATTAAAATTAGCATAAATATTAAATGCCCCTAAATGTAGTGAGTTGTGACTAGTATTCTTGGTGGTTATCCAATAGAGCAGTACTATTTTAATGTTTGTTCTTTTCATGTTTCAGGTCATGGGAGATAATCTGCTGCTGTCATCCGTCTTTCAGTTTTCTAGGAAGATAAGACAGTCCATAGATAAGACAGCTGGAAAGATCAGGTATTTTTGTATTACTCAAACATCCTTGCTTCTGTTACCATCTGTTCCACTTTCTGCAAGCCTGCTATCACAGCTTCTGGGAACTCGTGAAGTCAATGGTACTGAACCTTACTGCTACCACTAGCATGTTCTTTCCTGTTTAGATATTATAGCTATATGCTAGACAGCACGAAGGGCACAAAAAGAGAACAGATGTCCCAAATAATCAGCCCCTTGGTAATTGAGAGCTAACAGCTGTAATCACTTAGATTAATTTTATTAATAATCAGAAAAATTTACTCTTCCACAAAATAATAGTAAGTATTTGAAATTAACAGAATTTTAGGGCATCTTTTATGACCTCAAACTTTAGTCTAGTTACAGCTTCCTCATCAGTAAAGAGAACAAAATGAGTACTCGTGTAAGACTCAGAAAATTTATGTAAAAAGGCCGTAGATAGTCAAAAACTAGATTTTCTAATGCCTTTGCTGTTTATTCATGTTGAATCACAATAATTTTTTCAGTATCTGACCCCATCGCTAGCCAGAATCTTGTGTACAGGGACTGTGTTGTATTGAATTTTCTATTCCTCAATTCCCTCCATGAAGTATGTCCATTGTCATCTCTCATCATCCCCTAACCCTCTCAACTGGACCCAGTTTTCGAGTGTCCAACACCTCTCCCATCCTTCAGGACTTAAATTGCATGGCAATATCTCAAGAACCCTTCTCTGAATTTTCTCAAGTGCCTTTCCTATGGGTTCCCACAGTATCACATCCTATATTTCCCTTCTTACGCTTATCCCAGTGAATTGTAATTACCTGCTTACTTGGCTGCCTTCTGCACTCAGCTGTGAGGGCATCAAAACAGTGCTGGACAAATAATGTGCAGTCAAAAAATCATTCAATCAGTGATTGAATTTGGAGACTTTATTCCCATATAAGATTCTGTTAATCAATGTTTATTTCATTAATTTAGTCCTTTGGTTAATAACCCTCCCATAATGCTCTAGTTTTAGGATATCCCTTTGGTGGAATTAAATTCAAAATGATAACAGTTATACATCACCTTCAACTACACTGAGTACTTGAGCCAAACTCAAGGCATGTCTCCTAGCATTAAATAGTAGGCATATGATTGGGCCCTAAAGGTTTGTTAATTCATGTGTAATAACTAATTGATTAAGCTGACCTTTTTTTTTTCCTACAAATTTCAGTTGGGCTTTATGCCAGGGAAGGGAGAGCTTCATTTGTCTCTGGGCACATGCCTGATTAGTAAATCATAGGAGGATGGTTTGTCATGTGAAGGAGAGCTCTCTTACTTGTGACAGAAGATGGGATCAGCAAACTTGGGAGTGATGTAGTCATTAAAGGAACACATACACAATATTCCACCTAAGATGATGTTAGAGCACTAATGACTTAATCACTGAGTATGATTAAAATGAAAATAATGCACTCATTTATAAGCCCAATCAGAAATTAGAAAATGGTGTTATTTATGAAGAGCCTGCAACTAATGTAATTTCTCTAAATCAGTTATAAACCTGAAAATGTGCACATTTTTAATTTAGAAAGATCCAGTGAAAATATATTGTTATTATACCTTTTACTTCTTTGTAACATGATTTTAATAATAAAAATATTTTTTAAATAATAAAATAAATTTTAATAATAAAAAGGGGTGATTGGACTTAGATGGATTAGAAGTTGTGAATAGTAAAATACAGATGGTAAAGCAAAATAATGAAATTAAGACAAATCACATGTAGGTAGCAAAGACAGCTGCCTGCTCAAATAAATGAGCTAGAATGTAAGTTCCGTGAGAGTAGGGGTCTTTGTCTAAACATACAGTGACTAGAATGTACAATATTTGTTACTATTTGTTGATGAATGATTATTAAATTATGACTCTCTAGGAAATTAAGCTTCTTTAAAACTCATAGCTATATGTGAAAATTGGTAAGGGTAAACTTATCAATAAAGACATATTGTCTTTAAGTTTTTTATCCCTTCAGTGGCTTAGAACTCTGGGGACATTTGTGTGAGTGTGTGAGTTAGGAACCTCAGGTGACAATTCTAAGAAAGACATTTTCAGCAAAGGTGAAATATGTATGGTTTAACAATTTGAAAAAGCACAAGCATTATACTCAGTAACCACCTTCTGGCAAAATTCACTGAATTTTCAGTGTGGCTAAGCACAGACTTTTTGTATTGTATGAGTCCATTGTAATTCTAAGTTGGTCCATGAAAATAGTCATTGTTTTCTTACTTTCACCAATCCTAATGCTATAAGCTGTAAGGACTCTTTTATAGAGCACATAATAATTTCTTATGCCTTAATATCATAGTCATTAGGATAACAGCTCTTAGATAGTTGGCAAGGATGTTTAGTCTTTTGGGTATAGAAATTTTAACAGATCAGAAGAATATTCTTATATAGGATTCTGGAACCATTGTTGCCTTTTTAAGTATGGTTATTTGTAATTGTTGATGTTCCAGACTTGATTAGATGTTTATGAATTTCATGTTTTTAAATAAGTTGAACCTAGCACATTGAACTTTGAAGAAATACAAATAAAAATGTAATTTAGTTTACTACTTAAATACTGATCAGCTTCTAATAGTAATACTTTACTTTCCGGTACAGTGTTGGTTTTTATATAAAGCAGTTAAACTAGATTTCCAAGCCCAATGACGAAATTCAAATAGAAACTAAAAAGGTACCTAGTATTTACAGCTCTCTAAAGCTGCCGAATCGTGTCTTCTAGATTGAAGAGAGAAGCATACCACATTTGAAAGACAAGTCAAAATTTTGTGGTCCTTTATTTTATAAGTTAAGATACTTGAAATTAATTTTGAGCATAAGGATCTTTATTAGCAATTGTTTTTGTCAAAAGGATGGTGTCTTAACTCTTAATAGGTTATTATGTACAAATATACTAACATGAATTAGGATTTTTAAAGAAAAGCAGCATAAGTACTCTAGTTTTCAACCTTTGAAATAATGTACACGCTTTGTTCAATCAATATGAAGCCTTTTCCTATTTAAAGAGGTCTTAACAGACACAGTTGTTTATACCTAATTCAACCTATTTTCATCTTATATTTACACTGCGTACGTTCTATATGAATGAAGTTGTGTTTTTGTTATAAAAGGTGGTTATATGGTTAATTACAAGTATTAGATAAAGTTTTGGGGTTATTCATCTACATTTGTTTTATATTTGGTTTTCAGTAAAGAATGAGATAAGTACTAAAGGGTTTATGTGTGTATTCATAACCAGTCAGTTACTTTATTAGTACAAATCTCTCACATAAATGAGTTTATTGGTAATGTTGGCTCAGTATTTAATTCACAGTTCGTGTTAACACTTAGTGTTTTTTTTAATTCTTGTGTAGCTTTGAAAAGATACATTGCTTTTGTATTATCATGAAAAATGTGATAAGTTTTTAAAATATGAAAAGTAAAATGCTTATTTTTTTTATTTATAGAATATTATTTAAAGACAAAGATCGGAATTGGGATGAAATAGAAAGCAAGTTAAGAGCTGAAAGTGAAGTCCCTATTGTGAAAACCTCAAGCATGGTATGATCATTTTTCTTGAATATTAAAACATTTTTTTAAAGTAAGGTTTTGTTTTCAGGGAATGATATGCTTATTTTTAAACTGTTGGTTTACATTTATAAAAGAAGATATAAGTGCACAAATTTGGGGAATTTTATGCCTTCAATTGTCTCTCACAGGGATTTAAAATGTTGACTGCTTCAAAGTTGCAGAGGGTATGGAGGAACCTTTTATGTTTCTCACTGTTATATACTCTTGTTCTTGTAATAATTATATGTTATAAATAAGCAATTTTGAAATAGGAGCCAAACTCAAATATAAGTTGACATCAGTCATTTCTATTTACTTAATAGATTGCTTGTCTCCTCCTCAAGAATTTGTACAGATTTTTATTGTTCAGGAAGTCATCCTAAAACCAAGGTTGCAGTTTATACATTTTCCAAAGAAAATCCTTAAGCACTTTTACAAAGTCGTTGCAAGAGTGATCAATACAAGTTTTTCAGAATCTTTGCTTATTGTTATTGTTTGCTTATTGTTATTATTATTATCTTGAACTTTTCATTTTCTGTCATCTCATTGAAAAAAAAAATCTGTTTCAACATTAAAGATTTTAAAATTTGAATCTTGTTTACTGGATATCATGAATTATTTCATATCCTGTTGCTACAGATGTGGTGCCATGTCAATAATAATTAAGGATTCCAAATAAGATTAGTGTGAGGTTCATTGCTTATCAAATCAAATAAAAATGTTTTAATTAAAGTAAGCTAATTTTTTTCATTGCTTTCGCTACAGGAGATTTCTTCTATCTTACAAGAGCTAAAAAGAGTTGAAAAGCAGCTACAAGGTAAATTTACTACTGATTAAGTGTAAAGAGCTAACAATTTGGGACAAGTACATTCTAAGTGGTATTTCTAAAATATTATTAAGTATTAGAACACTGATTAAGTGTAATTATGTATGGATAAAGGTATAACATTCTACATATTCAAATTACTCATAAAAGAAAAGTATTAAAACCAGTATAAATAATTAAAAATATAATAAAGTTAAATTCTAGGCACATAGGCTAGAAGTTATAATTCATAGTATTATATATAGTATATGAAAAATATATAAGATATTAAAATATGTATATGTAGCTGAAAATGCTTATTGACAATTAGCATTGTTTACTTGATTTGATAATTCTTAAATTGTATATATGGTATAACCCAAGTGAACTTATGTTATAATATAAATAATAATAATTTGGATAAACTACAAGAAATGAGTGCATATTGGACACAGGGACCAGAAGGAGGAGGTAGAGAAGAAAAAGAAAGAGACTGTTGGCCTCCTAAACTTCAACAGGGACATTGTTTTTGGTGTATGTCAGATCTTTAATTATGCATTTATGCCTATGTGTGTCTTGACGTAGAAGTCCCCAGTGGTACAACAAGCAGATTCCAGAGTCAGTTTCTAATTCTACTGTCTTTGTCGATTGAATTATCAGAGGCATGATATGTTGGTCCAACTAAGTGATTCTTAACCGTTTTGCAGCCTTAGCACACCTAAGGGTTATAGTATAACCCCCATGAGGCAAAGTGGCTTGTTTACGTGATTATTAGCTGGTAGGAGGGAGTATGCTGTTAAAAGGACCTCTTGAATAATTCTTGTCTCTATGGTGCTTCTTTCTCCCAACTCCCCACTCTACCCAATGCCAAGTTGAAAATCACTGTCCAAGATTTTCCCTTGTCCACGCAAGGATCTTTTGGATTGAAAGCTGGTTTTTATCTGGCCCTTCCCATGAGGTAGCAAGGTCTATTTGGCCTGCTGGGGCTGCCACGGGATATTAGTATCTGGACTATGAGGGGAACTTTATGGCCCAGTGGTACATATACTTGTACATGGCTAATACCCTAGCACTCTCACCAGGATGAAGGACAACATGCTGTGGTAGGATTCAGAGTGTGCTGATAATTACTTCGGCCTCCTCAACTTTCAGGTTACTCTGAACCACGTTTTAGCAACCAATCTCCAATTATCTGAGTAATAATAATAAATAAGGCCAGGAGTGTTTCTTTAAATCATAACCAATATTTTCATCATCCTCTTATAATGATTAAAGCATATATCAAAAAGATCTTTCCTGAATTCCATATCTCCAAATCCTAGTCTTCCAGCAGGCTCAGATGCCCATAAGTAGCCTACTCAAGGGACCATAGAAAGCTTTTAGGTTTTTATAATCCACAATATAGATCAGCCCCAGAATTCCTGAAAGTGGGGTTTAAAATACAGAATTGAAAGGATTAGCCAAATTTAAGCTCATATAAGCATCAGTAATTGAAATGTTATCCAAGTCACAAGCAATATTCATATCCAGATTTAACTGTATCTACAATTATATCTTTTTCCCTCTATTTCTTTTTTTTTCTTTCAGCAATCAATGCTATGATTGACCCAGATGGAACTCTGGAAGCTCTGAACAACATGGGATTTCCCAGTGCTATCTTGCCATCTCCATCAAAACAGAAGTCCAGTCCTGTGAATAACCACAGCAGCCCGGGTCAGACACCGACACTTTGCCAACCAGAAGCTAGGGTTCTTCATCCTGCTGCTGTTTCAGTCTCAGCTGAATTTGAGAATGCCGAATCTGAGGCTGATTTCAGTATACATTTCAATAGGTTCAACCCTGATGGGGAAGAGGAAGATGTTATAGTACATGAATGACTTTCTCTTGCTTGTTAGAAATAATTACCTGTGGAATGACTAGGAGTATTGGAAGCAACATAGTGTTGACTTATACAAAATAAGAAAGCTTGGTCAACTACAATCTTGTTATCTCTGTCTTCTTAATTTTATTTATTTTTTATCTATAATGTGGAGTCATAGTAATCCTTTCAAACCATTTAGATAACCATTTGATGCACATAGAGGAAAACTCAGATTGTGACAGTTTCACATTTTGTGGTTTTATGATTTTCAAATTGAATTTGATAATTGCATCCTTTCCCTTCATAGATCTTTGTTTTTTTTCTTTAAGCCATGCTGTGACCTACAAGCAAACTAAATACCCAACATTTCTGACCCCCATGTATCCTGTGCCAAGCTGCTCCCTGAAATGGACTTCCTCTTCATCTGTACAGATTTGTTAAACACTTATATTTGCTTCTTAAATAATAGGGTTTATATTAGTATTCATTACCATTGGATACAATGACATATTACTCTCCACAGTCAAACTGACCTTTCAAAACAGTCCTTCTTGTGTTCTAAAATTTTCCAACATATATGTGATTTATATAACTTTGTTGCTGCGTAAATTTTCTTGGGGTTTATGGAGATGAACTGTTAACGTTTGCACTAAGATTTGCTGGGAGTGGTAGGTGGACATATCTATATGTCAGTAAGGACTAACCATCTTTTTTTTTTTTTTTGTATATAGGATATTGATAACTGTATTTGTTTTAACCCCACAGTGTTTTACTCCACTTTAAAAAAGATGAATTTGGCACTTTTTACCATTTTTTTTTAATGAAAGTAAGATTTTGTCTCATTTTAGGGCAAATAACTAGAAGGATTAAACTAGACAGTTTAGGTGGAGTATATTTTTAAAACTAAGAACATGTATATTGGTCCTGTGTTACCAAGTTTATATGTGACGGTTGAAAAAATTTTTCCCTTGAAATGATCATGAAGTTAAAATTTTTGGCATTAGGAAACTTGGAGAACCAGTAGTCATAAGATTAGTGGATAGTTTCATTCCCAAGCGATAAGTTGCTTCTGTGTGTTTCCCTGTAGGACCCAGTAGTAAATCCTGTCTCAGTCGTGTACATTTATAAGGACCCTGCAAGGCAACAATGACCAAGGCTTTGGGCCTTTGCTAAACAGGAAGCTTATGAAAAGTATCTTCTATAAACTTGTTTTTTCTCCTTCCAGTAAGTTCACATTTGGATAAGTTTAAAAAGAAAGTAATTATCTTTATGTTGCCAGAACACTATAATTTGGGTGTATCTTATTAATTCAGTTAAATATTATTAGTAGACCTTGACCCCATCAGTCTATAAAGGTTAAAACTACAACTTTTGCAACTTTTATGAAATACGCTTTAATATTTCAGCAATAATCCTGTGCTACATTTGTTTTAAGAAAGTAGCTCTGTTCACTTCAAAACTTTACAGGAGTTTTAAAAATCCTGTACTGTTGGGCCAGTTAAAGATGCAAAAAAACTGTTTTGTAGAGATGTAAAAACAAAAGTCTGTTGTAAGATGGATCTCATATTTTTCTTTAAATTAAAAAAAAAAAAGGGTAAATGGACTGTTGTCCTTGTAAACCTAAATTCCCAATTCTGTCTAATAAAGGAAGACTGAAAAAATGATTTTAAAGAGCATGAATGGAAAGATACAATTGCTTTGAAGAAATAAGTGAAACATTAAAACAGGGTCAATCCATTTGAAGAAAAAGTACGACAAAGTAATCACCATTGTTTCCTCTTTGTTTAATGTTTGAGTACTGATTATATCAACATGGAAGTAGAAGGTAAGGAGTTGTTTAGGAAAATATTAGCATCTATTCTACTTACATTATCATTTAAGTGTTTACACAGTTTTGTTCAATTACAAACATTTGGCCTTTTACTATGTTATTTTTATTTTGTATGAATACATTATTCTCCTTATTTATTTTTGTTACCTTTATTACTTATGTTATTTTGTTATGCATTTACAACTCCATTTTTAAATAAAGTGTTTCTGGAACTTTATGCAGTTGATTGTACATTTTATTTCTTCTACCATCTGGATTGCTAATACTTCATCAATTTATATAATAATTGTATATCATTTTCCAAGGTTTAGCAAAAGAAGAAATTCTTCAGTTTTAATTAATATGTGGTAACTGTAAAACTTCATCCTATTTTGGGCTAAAGAAGAAAATATTTTCTTAGCAAATTATAGCAAATTTAATTCTCTTAGCTTAATACGCTAATGTAATAGGTACATGCACAGCCCTTATTTTTAGCTGGCCTGGAGTCATCAGAAAGCTTTATGACAATGATATATTTGGGGAACAAAGAAGAATTTAAAATACATCTTAAATTTAAGAACTATTCATTTGGACTCATTTTCTTTCATCGTATCATTCATTGCCAAGAGTCTTGAATATTTCCCTGTTAACAATAATAAAAATGTTATCATTCAGCATTCTGTTTCTCGGCCTGACCTTTTTAGGCTTTCCATAATGTGGCTCTTTTTTTATGTCAGTGTACACCTGATACAGACTCTCCACCATGAGTTCCTGACAGTCTGGAGCTTCTTCAACGCTCTGTGTACTGCTTCTTCCTCCCCTTCCTTCCTGCTTATACACATTCCTTCCATTCTTCAGAGTCCCACCGACCTCTCCATAAAGCTTCCCTCACTTGACTGGGCCACAGCAAAGGGCTGTGCCACATACTTACATTTTCCCCTTCCCTTCCCCCACTATATATACACGTGTTTCTTCCTTCTAAATTAATAATCTCTATTTCCTGGGTATACTGTATTTTAAAATGTCTGTGCTGTTTTGCTTCCTTCATCTGTCTTTGGTTTTGCTTGCCATATATGTCTCTGCCTGACAGGATCCTAACTTTTGAAAGGAAACTAGACTTAGAAGCTTAGGCTCCAGACCCATTCCTCACTACCTAAAAATGTGTTTCTATATCTTCTGATCTGCAGAATGAAAGCATCTTGATATCCAAGTCCCTTCTAATCCAAGTGGTCTATGACTGTGAAGTGGTTCTCCTTCCTGTTTTTCTTCAGAAAACCTTCTCTGATTCCTTGCCCTACAAAATCCTTTATATCTCTATCTTCTTTGGAAAATTTTCTATTTAGGTCTTCTGCCCATTTTTTGGATTGGGTTGTTTGTTTTTTTGATATTGAGCTGCATGAGCTGCTTGTAAATTTTGGAGATTAATCGTTTGTCAGTTGCTTCATTTGCAAATATTTTCTCCCATTCTGAGGGTTGTCGTTTCGTCTTGTTAATGGCTTCCTTTGCTGTGCAGAAGCTTTTAGGTTTCATTAGGTCCCATTTGTTTATTTTTGTTTTTATTTCCATTTCTCTAGGAGGTGGGTCATAAAGGATCTTGCTGTGATTTATGTCATAGAGTGTTCTGCCAATGTTTTCCTCTAAGAGTTTGATGGTGTCTGGCCTTACATTTAGGTCTTTAATCCATTTCGAGTTTATTTTTGTGTATGGTGTTAGGGAGTGTTCTAATTTCATTCTTTTACATGTACCTGTCCAGTTTTTCCATCACCACTTATTTAAGAGGCTGTCTTTTCTCCATTGTATATTCTTGCCTCCTTTCTGAAAGATAAGGTGACCATATGTGCGTGTGTTTATCTGAGCTTTCTATCCTGTTCCATTGATCTATATTTCTGTTTCTGTGCCAGTACCATACTGTCTTGATTACTGTAGCTTTGTAATATAGTCTGAAGTCAGGGAGCCTGATTCCTCCAGCTCCATTTTTCTTTCTCAACGTTTTCTTTCTCAAAGCCAATTGCTAAAAAAAAAAAAAGCCAATTGCTTTGGCTATTCGGGGTCTTTTGTGTTTCCATACAAATTGTGAAATTTTTTGTTCTAGTTCTGTGAAAAATGCCATTTGCAGTTTGATAGGGATTGCATTGAATGTGTAGATTGCTTTGGGTAGTATAGTCACTTTCACAATGTTGATTCTTCCAATCCAAGAACATGGTATATCTCTTCACCTGTTGTATCATCTTTAACTTCTTTCATCAGTGTCTTACAGTTTTCTGCATATAGGTCTTTTGTCTCCTTAGGTAGATTTATTCCTAGCTATTTTATTGTTTTTGTTGCAATGGTAAGTGGGAGTGTTTCCTTAATTTCTCTTTCAGATTTTTCATCATTAGTGTATAGGAATGCAAGAGATTTCTGTGCATTAATTTTGTATCCTGCTACATTACCAAATTCATTGATTAACTCTAGTAGTTCTCTGGTAGAGTCTTTAGGATCCTCTGTGTATAGTATTATGTCATATGCAAACAGTGACAGCCTTACTTCTTTTCTGATTTGTATTCCTTTTATTTCTTTTTCTTCTCTGATTGCTGTGGCTAAAACTTTCAAAACTGTGTTGAATAATAGTGGTGAGAGTGGGCAACCTTGTCTTGTTCCTGATCTTAGTGGAAATGGTTTCAGTTTTTCACCATTGAGAATGATGTTGGCTGTGGTTTTGTCAAATATGGCCTTTATTATGTTGAGGAAAGTTCCCTCTATGCCTACTTTATGGAGGGTTTTTATCATAAACGGGTGTTGAATTTTGTCAAAAGCTTTTTCTGCATCTATTGAGATGATCATATGTTTTTTATCCTTCAATTTGTTAATATGGTGTATCACATTGATTTGCGTATATTGAAGAATCATTCCATTCCTTCAGTAAACCCCACTTCATCATGGTGTATGATCCTTTGAATGTGCTGTTTGCTAGTATTTTGTTGAGGATTTTTGCATCTATGTTCATCAGTGATATTGGCTTGTAGTTTTCTTTCTTTGTGAAGTCATTGTCTGGTTTTGGTATCAGAGTGATGGGGGTCTCATAGAATGAGTTTGGGAGTATTGCTCCCTCTGCTATACTTTGGAAGAGTTTGAGAAGGATAGGTGTTAGCTCTTCTCTAAATGTTTGATAGAATTCGCCTGTGAAGCCATCTGGTCCTGGACTTTTGTTTGTTGGAAGATTTTTTTTTTTTGCGGTACGCGGGCCTCTCACTGTTGTGGCCCCTCCCGTTGCGGAGCACAGGCTCCGGACGCGCAGGCTCAGCGGCCACGTCTCATGGGCCCAGCCGCTCCGCAGCATGTGGGATCCTCCCGGACTGGGGCACGAACCCGTGTCCCCTGCTTCGGCAGGCAGACTCTCAACCACTGCGCCACCAGGGAAACCCCTGGAAGATTTTTAATCACAGTCTCAATATCAGTGCTTGTAATTGGTCTGTTTATATTTTGTTTCTTCCTGGTTCTGTCTCGGAAGGTTGGCTTTTCTAAGAATTTGTCCATTTCTTCCAGGTTGTCCATTTTACTGGCATATATTTGCTTGTAGTAATCCCTCATGATCCTTTGTATTTCTGCAATGTCAGTTGTTGCTTCTCCTTTTTCATTTCTAATTTTATTGATTTGAGTCCTCTTCCTCTTTTTCTTGATGAGTCTGGCTAATGGTTTATCAATTTTAGTTATCTTCTCAAAGAACCAGCTTTTAGTTTTATTGATCTTTGCTGTTGTTTCCTTCATTTCATTTTCATTTATTTCTGATCTGATCTTTATGATGTCTTTCCTTTTGCTAACTTCGGGGTTTTTTTGTTCTCCTTTCTCTAATTGCTTTAGGTGTAAGGTTAGGTTGTTTATTGGAGGTGTTTCTTGTTTCTTAAGGTAGGATTTTATTGCTGTAAAATTCCCTCTTAGAACTACTTTTGCTGCATCCCATAGGTTTTGGGTCGTTGTGCTTTCATTGTCATTTGTTTCTAGGTATTTTTTGATCTCCTCTTTTGATTTCTTCAGTGATCTCTTGGTTATTAAGTTGTGTACTGTTTTGCCTCCATTTGTTTGTGTTTTTTACAGATTTTTTTCCTGTAATTGATATCTTGTCTCATAGTGTTGTGGTTGGAAAAGATACTGGATATGATTTTAATTTTCTTAAATTTACCAAGGCTTGATTTGTGACCCACAATATGATGTATCCTGGAGAATGTTCCATGAGCACTTGAGAAGAAAGTTTATTCTGTTGTTTTTGGATGGAATGTCCTATAAATATCAATTAAGTCCATCTTGTTTAATGTATCATTTAAAGCTTGTGTTTCATTATTTATTTTCAATTTGGATGATCTGTCCATTGGTGAAAGCGGGTTGTTAAATTCCCCTACTATGATTGTGTTACTGTCGATTTCCCCTTTTATGGCTGTTCACATTTGCCTTATGTATTGAGGTGCTCCTATGTTGGGTGCGTAAGTATTTACAATTGTTATATATTCTTGTATTGATCCCTTGATCACTATGTAGTGTCCTTCTTTGTCTCTTGTAATAGTCTTTATTTTAAAGTCTGTTTTGTCTGATATGAGAATTGCTACTCCAGCTTTCTTTTGATTTCCATTTGCATGGAATATCTTTTTCCATCCCCTCACCTTCAGTCTGTATGTGTCCCATGTCTGAAGTGGGTCTCTTGTAGATAGCATATATATGGGTCTTTGTATCCATTCAGCCAGTCTATGTCTTTTGGCTGGAGCATTTAATCCATTTACATTTAAGGTAATTATTGATATTTATGTTCCTATTACCATTTTCTTAGTTGTTTTGGTTTTGTTATTGTAGGTCTTTTCCTTCTCTTTTGTTTCTTGCCTAGAGAAGTTCCTTTAGCATTTGTTATAATGCTGGTTTGGAGGGCTTTCCTGGTGGCGTAGTGTTTGAGAGTCTGCCTGCCGCTCAGGGGACACGGGTTCGTGCCCCGGTCCAGGAAGATCCCACATGCCATGGAGCGGCTGGACCCATGAACCATGGCCGCTGAGCCCGCGCGTCCGGAGCCTGTGCTCCACAGCGGGAGAGGCCGCAGTAGTGAGAGACCCGCATACCGCAAAAAATAAAAAATAAAGCTGGTTTGTTTTTGCTGAATTCTCTTAGCTTTTGCTTGTCTGTAAAGGTTTTAATTTTTCCGTCAAATCTGAATGAGATCATTGCTGAGTAGAATAATCTTGGTTGTAGGTTTTTCCCTTTCATCACTTTCAATATGTCCTGCCACTCCCTTCTGGCTTGCAGAGTTTCTGCTGAAACATCAGCTGTTAACCTTATGGGGATTCACTTGTATGTTATTTGTTGTTTTTCCCTTGCTGCTTTTAATATTTTTTTTGTATTTAATTTTTGATAGTTTGATTAATATGTGTCTTGGCATGTTTCTCCTTGGATTTATCCTGTATGGGACTCTGTGCTTCCTGGACTTGATTAAGTATTTCCTCTCCTATATTAGGGAAGTTTTCAACTATAATCTCTTCAAATATTTTCTCAGTCCCTTTCTTTTTCTCCTCTTCTTCCCGGACCCCTATAATTCAAATGTTGGTGCTTTTAATGTTATCCCAGAGGTCTCTGAGACTGTCCTCAATTCTTTTCATTCTTTTTCTTTATTCTACCCTGCAGTAGTTATTTACACTGTTTTATCTTCGAGGTCACTTATGCATTCTTCTGCCTCAGTTATTCTGCTATTGATTCCTTCTAGAGAATTTTTAATTTCATTTATTGTGTTGTTCATCATTGTTTGTTTGCTCTTTAGTTCTTTTGGTGCTCGTTAAATGTTTCTTGTATTTTCTCCATCACATTTCCAAGATTTAAATCATCTTTACTATCATTACTCTGAATTCTTTTTCAGGTGGAGTACCTATTTCCTCTTCATTTGTTTGGTCTGGTGGGTTTTTACCTTGTTCCTTCATCTGCTGTGTGTTTCTCTGTCTTCTCTTTTTGCTTAACTTACTGTGTTTGGGATCTCCTTTTTGCAGGCTGCAGGTTCATAGTTCCCCTTGTTTTTGGTGTCTGCCCCCAGTGGCTAAGTTTGGTTTAGTGGGTTGTGTAGGCTTCCTGTTAGAGGGGACTAGTGACTGTGTTCTGGTGGATGAGGCTGGATCTTGTCTTTCTGGTGGGCAGGTCCACGTCCGGTGGTGTGTTTTGGGGTGTCTGTGGCCTTATTATGATTTTAGGCAGCCTCTCTGCTAATGGGTGGGGCTGTGTTCCTGTCTTGCTAGTTGTTCGGCATAGGGTGCCCAGCAATGGAGCTTGCTGGTCGTTGAGTGATGCTGGGTCTTAGCACTGAGATGGAGATCTCTGGGCGAGCTTTTGCTATTTGATATTACATGGAGCCTGGAGGTCTCTGGTGGACCAATGTCCTGAACGCAGCTCTCCCACCTCAGAGGCACAGGCCTGACACCCAGCAGGAGCACCAAGATCTTGTCAGGCACACGGCTCAGAAGTAAAGGAGAAAAAAAAGAAAGAAAGAAAGGGAAAGAAAGAAAATAGAATAAACGAAAAGGAAAATAGAATAAACAAGTTTTTAAAATAATTATTAAAAATTAAAAATATTAAAAAGTAATAAAGAACAAACGGAGACAGACAAATGGTAAAAGCAAAGCTATTCAGACAAAATCACACAGAAGAATACACATACACACTCACAAAAAGAGAAAAAATATATATATATCTCTCCAAAGTCCACCGCTCAATTTTGGGTTGATTCTTTGTCTATTCTTGTATTCCACAGATACAGGGTACATCAAGTTGATTGTGGAGATTTAATCCGCTGCTCCTGGGGCTGCTGGAAGTAATTTCCCTTTCTCTTCTTTGTTCGCACAGCTGCTGGGGTTCAGCTTTGGATTGGCTCCGCCTCTGCGTGTAGGTCACCTGAGGGCATCTGTTCTTCACTCAGACAGGAAGGGGTTAAAGGAGCAGCTGCTTCTGGGGCTCTGGCTCACTCAGGCCGGGGGAGGGAGGGGTATGGAATGCGGGGTTGCATAACTGTGTAAATATACTAAAAACCATTCATTGTGTACTATAAATAGTTGAATTATAACATATCTATTATCTATATCTATATAAAATAGATATGTGAATAAAGTTATTTCCAAAAAAGAAGAATTAAAAGTGATACTATTACTACTTTCTACTATTATTAGGAGAAGGAGGTGGGGAGGAGGAGAGGAAATGTAAAGTCAGGTGAAGGTGCAACTGATTGCTCTAAAAGTGACCAGTTTTGCGCCTATTAGCATTCCTCCTTGCCTATAGATGTCTGTACTCTACATTTTCCTTTGTATTCGTTTTTAAATCTTATTGGTTCCCTCATTAATTAATGAGTTAAATAAAATCTTTGACGTGTGTGTTCTTTTTATAAAACAGAAAATGAGATATTTCTCATGAAGATTTTTAGTTTACCAAAACGAGTTGCACTGGGAGAACTGGAAGCCAAGACACACGTGAAGAGTCAATAGTGTATCAGTCTAAAATGAGCAACTATTATGTGCTGACACTGTGCTAGGTCCTTTAGTACTTCATTTAATCTTCACAACAACCTGTAATTATAGATGAGAATTACTCATCACATTTTACAGAAAGAGCAGAGGTTTGAGTCAAATAAGAGGCTCTAGATTACAAAGTAAGTGTGAGTCAGATTTGAACTCGGGTCCAACTGACTTTTTCAATCCTCCTTATTTTCAGTCATGAGGAGGCAATATGGTATAATGTAGTAGAAAGCCACTCAGTGGAGTTAGAAATCTGCAACTAAATTTAATGTAGTTTTGATTTTGGGCAAGTGATTTCAATTCTCACCTCACTTTCATTGTCTGTAAAATGGGGTAGGGAGGTTGACTAGCTGATCTCTGATGTATCTTCCTGCTATATTAGTTTGTATTCTGTGACCTTCAGATACTTCACTCTTCGCTCTCTTGCCCAGATTTGAGGCAGAAACATATTTTGCTGTCTTTACAGTAATCCTGCCTCTCTTCCTGTTCCCTTAATAAATGATTGGCCAGACGCTTACTCTTGCATTCGTATGTTATTCTTCCTTAAGCTGCGTAATATTTTGCTCATTTCCCTTTTGCCCACACAAAGATTGCCAGTGGTTTGGCATAGTGATGATGGTACCACTTCCCAGAAAAAAAGCCTAGCATTTACTGAACCCCTTCTATACGCCAGGCACTACTGACCAGGGCAGTATTTTGAGAGTTTGTTTTCCATCATATTTCTCCCTTTGGACACAATTGCTCATAGTCTCTGGGGAGGAGAGAAAGCAAAACTCAACTGTAATTGTCTCTGGCTTTGAGGTTTTAGAGACCAAAGCCCTTAGGGGAATACATATGACTTTTAGACAAGTGAAACAAAGCAGATTCTCAGAATTTAGTTGGAATTCCAAGAGTGAAGGATTTCTTCCATCCTAGAAAATGAGGACCTTCTGTCTCCAGAGAGAAGGGGAGAACCCGCTATAGCTTCAGAGCAGTGCCACTGCGAGGCAGCTGCATCCCTGAAGAAAAACTGTGGGATGTGTGTCTGGGCAATTGGGACTGTGGACAGCTTGGAAAGTCCCCTTGACTTGCTCGCTGCACGGAAGCAGCAGAGGACCAACAGGCCAGGTTCCCAGGACTCTAGGCCTCTCAGGGGTGACTTCTGCGGTCAGCTTGACACAGTGTGGAATTGAAGCTGAATCTGACCTCTGTACCCCAACACCAAATTAAACCTTGGAGACAGAGTTTTGGGTGAAGTAGAAAAGAATAGCTTTATTGCTTTGCCAGACAAAGGGGGCCACAGTGGGCTAATGCCCTCAAAACTGTGTGTCCTGACCTGGAGGCGGGTAGTGAGGAGTTTTATAATAATGGTTCAGAGGGTGTGATCAGCTCATGGACATTCTTCTGATTGGTTGGTGATGCAGTAAGTAGGCATCAGCATCATCAACCTTGTGGTTCCAACCAGTCTGGGGTCTACATGCTTGTGGGCAGCACACAGTTAACTTCTCCCACCAGGTGGGGGTTTCAGTATCTGCAAAACAGCTCAAAGATATTATGTATATCCCTTGAGGGGGGAAAAAGACCCTGTTCCAAGGCTGCATTGTTGTTGTTTTCAATTTTTGTTTTATATAGGAGCAAAGTTGATTAACAATGCTGTGTTAGTTTCAGGTGTACAGCAAAGGGAATCAATTATACATATACATTAATCTATTCTTTTTCAAATTCTTTTCCCATTTCAGTTATTACAGAGTATTGAGCAGAGTACCCTGTGCTATATAGAAGGTCCTTGTCGGTTATCTATTTTAAATATAGCAGTGTGTACATGTCAATCCCAAACTCCCAATCTATCCCTCCCCACCACACTTCCCCACTGGTAACCATAAGTTCGTTCTCTAAGTCTGTGAGTCTGTTTCTGTTTTGTAAATAAGTTCATTAATACCATTTTTTTTAAGATTCCGCATATAAGCAATAGCATATGATATTTGTCTTTCTCTGTCTGACTTACTTAGTATAATAATCTCCAGGTCCATCCATGTTGCTGCAAATGGCATTGTTTCATTCTTTTTTGTGGCTGAGTAATATTCCATTGTATATATGTACCACATCTTGTATATATGTATACAATATGTGGTACATATATGTAATACACATTGTATATATGTACCAAATGTCTGTCAGTGGACATTTAGGTTGTTTCCATGTCCTGGCTATTGTAAATAGTGCTGCTATGAATATTGGGGCGCATGTATCTTTTTGAATTATGGTTTTCTCTGGGTATATGCCTAGGAGTAGGATTGCTGGGTCATATGGTAGTTCTATTTTTAGTTTTTAAGGAACCTCCATACTGTTCTCCATAGTGGCTGTACCAATTTACATTCCCACCAACAGTGCAAGAGGGTTCCCTTTTCTCCACATCCCCTCCAGCATGTATTGTTTGTAGACTTTTTTTTTTGCGGTATGCAGGCCTCTCACTGTTGTGGCCTCTCCCGTTGCGGGGCACAGGCTCCGGACACACAGGCTCAGCGTCCATGGCTCACGGGCCTAGCCGCTCTGCGGCATGTGGGATCTTCCCGGACTGGGGCACAAACCCGTGTCCCCTGCATCAGCAGGCGGACTCTTAACCACTGCGCCACCAGGGAAGCCCTGTTTGTAGACTTTTTGATGATAGCCATTCTGACTCGTGTGAGGTGATATCTCATTGTAGTTTCGATTTACATTTCTCTACTAATTAGTGATGTTGAGCATCTTTTTATGTGCCTCTTGGGCCTCTGTATGTCTTCTTTGGAGAAATGTCTATTTAGGTCTTCTGTCCATGTTTTGATTGGGTTGTTTGCATTTTTTATATTAGCTGCATGAGCTGTTTGTAAATTTTGGAGACTAATTTTGTTGGTCACATTGTTTTGCCAATATTTTCTCCCATTCTGAGGGTTGTCTTTTCATGTTCTTTATGGTTTCCTTTGCTGTGTAAAAGCTTTTAAGTTTAATTCGGTTCCGTTTATTTTTGGTTTTGTTTCCATTACTCTAGGAGATGGATCAAAAAAGATATTGCTGCAACTTATGCCAAAGAGTGTGCTTGTGTTTTCCTGTAAGAGTTTTATAGTATCTGGTCTTACATTTAGGTCTTTAATCCATGTTGAGTTTATTTTTGTGTATAGTGTTAAAGAATGTTCTAATTTTATTTTTTACATGTAGCTGTCCCGTTTTCCCAGCACCATTTATAAAGACTGTCTTTTCTCCATTGTATAGTCTTGTCTCCTTTGTCATAGATTAATTGACCATACGTGCGTGGGTTTATCTCTGGGCTTTCTATCCTGTTCCATTGATCTATATTTCCATTTTTGTGCCAGTACCATACTGTTTTGATGACTGTAGCTTTGTAGTATAGTCTGGCATCAGTAAGCCTGATTCCTCCCGCTCCATTTATCTTTCTCAAGATTGCTTTGGCTATTTGGGGTCTTTTTGTGTCTCCATCCAAATTTTAAGGTTTTTTTAGTTCTAGTTCTGTGAAAAATGTCATTGGTAATTTCTTGACTCTTCCTCCCTTGTCTCCACAACACCACCCGTCCCTAATTAGCAACTGTTTGAACCTGCCCATTGAAACTCAGGGAAGGTCATGGAGGCTGAATGAAGCCTATTTCCTGAAATCAAGAAATAGGGGACACAGAAAGGCTTTTGTACCTAGGAGCCCCACAGGGTCCTGATCAATTTCAGAATACTGTAGACTATCCTTGGTAGGAGCAGAGCCAGGGTTTGAGCCCAGGTCAGTTCCTCTGGGAAAGTCCAGGCAAATTATTAATTTTCCCCTTTCACTCCCTAAAGTGTCTCTATTTATAACAAATTAAATGTGCATCCAGTTTTGCCACCCAATAGCCTGAGCGTCACTTCCTTCAGCCTCATTCTCAAAAGCCAGGAGCCAGAGGAGAGAGGTGAGCACCCATCCAGCCTCCACGCTGCTGACCAAGGGCTGGAAGGGTGGCGGTGGCAGCATGTGGCCTCCTCTCTGTGGCCAAGCAGGCTGGGAAAGCCTCGGGAAGCCTGCATCCTCGGGTCAGTCTATGGAGGTTGCAGGAGAGGGTGAAGAGTGTTTCTCTTCAGTAGGATCCCTGGGAGGTAGGTGCTTCTGCCACGGGTGGAGCAAGTTTTGTGGGCCTGAAGCTTAGACTGTTTATGGGGCCATTTTGAAGGCAAGGAGCACAAAATTACAAATACAAAATTTGGCACTTAAGTGAAGATTTATTTAGAATGAGATGAGAAATTGCAACTACTTACAAGTTTCAAAAGCTGTAAAAATGCCACAACATTGTTGTTGAACCCACAGTGAAGCCAAAGAGACTGAAAAATGGAGTTTGGAACAGAGCAAGGTTTATTGCATGGCCAAGCAAGGAGAACAGAAAAGGCAGCTCATGCTCAAAAAAGCCCCAACTGCTGGATTGTTTTCGGGGAAGAGTTATAGGCAAAATTTGCGGGGAGGGCTGTAGAGTATGTGACTTTCCTCTGAGTGGTTGGTGGTGAGGTAACAGGGTAGGGTTCCAGGAATCTCAGTCATCAGCCTTCAGGTTCCAACCAGTCTGGGGCCTATGTCCTCGGCTCAGCCTGAAATTATCATCCTCCACCTGGGTGGGGGCCTTAGTTCCTGTAGAATGCAGAGATGTGTATCAGATTGTTATGTATATCCCTTGAGGAGGATATGCTTTTCCTTTGTTTCCTTTGTTTCCTCATTCCCCTAATCAGTAGCTATTTGAATCTGTCCTTTGGAACTCAGGGAAGGTCTAGGAGGCTGAAACCTTTTTCCTACAAACTAGAAACCAGGGACATGGAAAGGTTTTTGTACCCCAGAGGGCCCTGCAGGGTCCTGCTTGGTTTCAACATCGCCAAATCCAGAAAAAGAAACCACTATAATATTTTTTTTCCCTGCATTTCTGGGCTTTATTCTCTTTGATGGCCTCTACATGTGATGACAATTTTGTAATATCACTTTCTACCAAGAGAATAGAAAGATATTTGTCTTTCCTCTAGCATGGTTGATCAAGTTTGCTTTTTGATAGTTGGGTGCACAAAACAAGAGACTTCATACATTGGTGGACTTGCTGTTTATAGTATTGCTGTTAAGTTTGTGCCATATAAGCACAGAAATTCTGATGAATTCTATGTTTTTGCTATTCCCATGAAAAAGAAAACCAATTAATGGTACACTTATAATTGTTTATGCTGCATTCACAAACATATTCATGACAGGAGAGAACTTCAATTTTTGACTAGGCATCAATGAAAACCTCTTTTCCTGCTCATACATGATTATGCATCAGATAATAGAAAGGGTGTTTCCATAGACCAGCTTCTAGCTCCACGCATTGCAGACCTTGTTTCTCTCCACTAACCACATACTGCCTGTATGGGGTGCTTTTGGGCACTTCCCTATCATGTCTGCACTATCATGTTACACCGTGAATGTTGAGTTCACCGTGCAGGTTGAGTTCACCTTGCAGGTTGAGTTGGCAGCAGTGGCTGGTAGGAAGATTTCAAGAGACCATTCCTACACTGGAAAAGGTAGCAACAGCTTAACTGTACCAAGAGATTGTGAACCACATAATTATATGCTACTAAACCCATACAAAATACATCCCCAAATCAAATTTCCTTTATCTGGATCTCATGCCCATGATCATTCTGATGTCACCTGACAGCAGGTTAAATGCTGTCAGAGGCGGGGTTCATAATGAAAAGGAACAGTAGCCTTAACCAATTGCAAATTTTATACAAAACATATGATCCTGTCCACACATGGCTAAGCCCATCCAGGACTTTGGAAGGGGCTGATGCAAGTGAAGGGCCTTGAAAAACAAGTTTCTTTGGATTCACTGTAAATCAGCTGTGAACTCCCCATGCCTCTCTAGCCAGAGCACTTCAGCCCTCTGGAAATGTATGAGATTTTCTATTCATTCAAGAAGTGTTTATTGAACATTACTTATCTCAGGCACTGTGGTTGGCACTGGAGTACAGCAGTAAGGACCTGCTGTTCCAAAAGTTCCTGACCTTTTGGAACTTTCTGGGCTACTGCACATTGAAGATAGTTTCCTAGCCTGGCAACAGCCCTGACACAAAATTGTCAGAGTTCACAAAGCAATGCAGGGGGTTGTGGAGCTGGAGAGAAACTTTTGCATGTTGGGGCCTCTTGTCTCCTCACCATTCTTCTCCCCCCACCTCCACCCAATCACTCAACAGTTTCTGGGATCAAATCTCGCATTACCTCTAGTCACTGTCTTAAGTTTTCTGCAGGCTACAAGGGTAGGTCTCCTTTGAAAATCTTCAGGGAGGTGAGTGATATATGCATTGACTTGACATGCCTGCATTTTATATTCATAATCTATATCCAGTGGATCATCAGATACTGTCCCCAGGGTCCTCTTAAACTTAATTTCTGACTTTCAAGCTATTGCCTCATATTATATCCTGAGGGAGAGAGGAATCCACAAGAAGATATATTTTAAGATATTTTGTCCTGGCTTTTTAGCTCCAGCAATATCAACCACATATAAAATCCTGCTCCCTTTTAGTGTCTAGAAACACTGGATAAAATATAACATTTTTCATTTAATTTTAATTTTAAAGCATAACTGAATTCAAAAATTCCCAGGGGCCAGAATTAAAAAGGAAACTGAAATACAGAGCTGATTCTGTGATCTTGCTGAGAGACTGCTGTCACGGCTTCTTGGTGCCCAGAAGGCTTGGGCTTTATTTCATGCAAAGAGAGGAAATGAGCCTTGGAGTGTGTGTGTGTGAGTGGTAGGCAGTCAGAACTGTGATTGTCACATGAGCCACCTCAGGGAAAAGGTGACTGGGCATGAGAAAGGGGCAATGTGTGAGGAGTAAAGAGGGTCTTTTTCCAGAAATCTGAGTTCAGATCCTCAGATTTATAAATCACAGTGAATCTCAAGCCTGATACATTTTTCTTTAGTACCTGGTTACATTGTAGTGAAATTGTAGAACACAAAATTCAAAGAGAAAATTTTAGAATTAATTAAAGAGAAAGAAAATTTTTTTTAAACCAAGGACTACAACTAGACTTCTCAACAGCAACAAAAGCTAGAATGCAGGGAACTGATATACTGTTTATGGGTGCATATTTGTGCAGAAGAAAAATGAAAGCATATGTGGAAATGACACATACTAATTTCTGAATCAATTTGTCCCTGAGGATGGAGAGAGAAGAGGAAGGGGATGGACATTGGGTGGGCCTTTAGCTGGGCTGTAATATTTTATTAAAATGTAGCATTTTTGTTTGCTAAAATAATGTGTTCAAAGCAATTAAGATAAAGTATTAATAACTGTCTCATCTTGATGGTATGCCACAGAATTTGTTATCTATTGTGCTTTTTTTTTTTTTTTTGCGGTACGCAGGCCTCTCACTGTTGTGGCCTCTTCCGTTGCGGAGCACAGGCTCCGGACGCGCAGGCTCAGCGGCCATGGCTCACGGGCCCAGCTGCTCCGCGGCATGTGGGATCTTCCCGGACCGGGGCACGAACCCGTGTCCCCTGCATCGGCAGGCGGACTCTCAACCACTGCGCCACCAGGGAAGCCCTTTTGTGCTTTTTTGTATGCCTGAATTGTTTCAAGTTAAAAAAAAAGTGTTTTAAGATATTTTTCATTGCCCTCTCATTTGATTTATGCCTTAAGAATGTCAATCAGTTAAAAGATTGAAATTGATACTGAATTTCTGGCATGTCTAACAAGGAGAGTAATTCATCAGATCTACTTATCATACACTTGAAGGAGACAGAATGTAAAAAGAATTGAATTGGCACCGAACTGCTCTTCTGAAACTGAGCTAGCATTGCTGAGAAGGGCAAAATCCATTAAGTGCAACATTGGCTCATGCAGTTAGACACTGGGGCTTGCATCCAACATGCAGGCCTCTGTATCTCCTGCCTTCTATCCAGGAAAGTTTATATACAATGGAGATCTGAATACATACTGGAATTACTAAAGAAGATTTTAGAATTTCATTTTTCTGAGTTTGTTTGTTTTTTTTAAAATACAATGGTTCTTCCTTCAACGACTTAGCTGTTGTCTTCCCTTAGATGCAGAAGCTAGACGAGAGGATTTCTCCGAAGTCTCTTGATAATCCATCACAAGATTACTTAATATAATTGCCTAGTTTGTTGCCTTAATTAGCTTCCAGGATTTTGTAATTTTGGCAAGTGTTTCTAGAAGATGGGAGTGAAGGATTAGGGAGAGTGAAACAGGGAAGGAGGGAAAGCTAATAATGAGGCATTCTCAGGTCTTCTCTCATAGGGAGCTAGAGCTTGATTCCACCAGGTAATCAATGTATGACCAAGTCATAATGGTCTTGAGAGAGAAAGGAAGTTGTTTGGGGGCATGTTGAGTTGACAACTGGAAGGTAATTTTATGCTGTTTCCACAATACACTCCCAGGATCCCAAAGGCAGAGTAAGAATTAGAATGCGCCTGAGCCCGGGAGAAGGGAGACTAGAATGTGTTGAATACCCACCTGGTGCCAGGCATTGCTCACACAATGTCACACTTCATTCCCCCCAGACTTGGTCAGGTGAACTTACCATTGTATCTTACAGAAATGGAAGCAGAGTCTCACGAAAATGAGCAGCTTGCCCACGTCATGTGGTCCAGTGGAACATTGTTTCTCACTTCCAGCCCTGGGACTCAAAGTGTCTCCCCACTACTACTGACCACACAGGGCCGGCTCTCCGTCTGTGCTCTGCTGCTCCCCAGGGCCTGGAGCATGGGGCTCAGCGGTAGCTGGCCTCAGTGTTGTCTGGTCCTGAGGGTCTGGGACCAGACCTGGTGGCCAGCTGGTGTGGGACAGCTTCCAACTAAGGTCACAGGGCATTATGTCATTTCTGATTTTATCTGAGTCACCAAAAGATCTTATGTTGCTCAAGGAATTCTACAGGGATTTATCTCAGAATGAAGTAGATTGGAATGAAAAACTATCCTATCAAAGGAAGAAAACAATTCAGTAACTTCGTGTTTCCAAATTGTAGTTTTTGATACCTTGGGTCTTGAGACTCTGGTATAATTTATTTGGTGTGTTTCATCCCAAAGCAGCCAGCTGGCCTCTTTGATGAGAACACCACCGTGAATCACAGCAGCCACAGCAACTGCGAGACCATTTTCTATCCCATGTTTGAGTTTGTGGAGCTCTGCCATGTACATTTGTCATTGGAGGCTCATAACAGCCCTGTGGACATGTGTGATTACCCCCACTGTACAGACGAGGAGAGACAGAGTGTACTAGTGACCTTCCCAAGGTCGGAGAGCTTCTGGTGCCAGTGGTCATTCTAAGACACCGGACGGACGATGGAAATGTGAGCCCTGCTTGACCCAGGGTGGAGTGGAACTCTGCCTATGTACCCTGCAGACTTTTCAGATTGAGCCTGTTTTAAATTAAACCCCAGATTTCCCAGTTTACACTAAACCTGCTCCCCTGTAGCCTTGCCATCTCAGGGCGGCTCCATCCTTCCAGTTGCCCAGGCAAATAAACAAACAAACAAAATCATTGGAGTCATCCTTGCCTCTCCTCTTTCTCTCACACCCACTTCCAGTGTCCTACAAAATCCTATTGACTTTACCTTGAACATATCCAGAATCTGACCACTTCTCACCACCTCCCCAGCTCTCCCCCGGTCTGAGTCAGCTTCACCACTTGCATGGATTCTTGCAGTGATCTCTCAAGTGGTCTCCCTGCTTCTTCTCATTGGCCTCAGTGTAATAGTCAGAGATCTTTTTAAGATATGACATAAGTTGTAAGTCAGATCAGATATTTCTCTGCTCATCATCCAGCACTGGCTCTCATTTCACTCAGCACAAAAGCTAACATTCTTACAGTGACCACAGAGTCCTGTCTGTTTGCTCCGGCCCCATTACCTGATCACCTCCACTCCGACTATGCTCTCCTTCCTATTCCACTCCAGCCACACAGACCTCTGTACTGTTCCTCCAGAATCCTGGGCATGTTCTTACTGCAGGGTCTTCACGCCAGATGTTCTGTCTCCTTGGAATGCCCTATACTCAGATTACACTTGGCCAGCTCCCTCATCTCCTTCAGATCTGTGCTTCTCACTGAAAACTACCCTGAGAGCTCTTTAATACTGCATCATACTCTATACTGTTGCATCTGATCCACTGTACCCTGTTCTACTATTTTTTCTATAATCCTTATTTCCTTCTGTATTATTATATAATCTTATAATAGGTAGCAGATAAACTGTATTATTATCCAAATATGTTCTATGATGCTCTCTGGAGAGGATTATACCTCCCCCAGCCCATTGACTTGACTACATGACTTGCTCTGATTAATGACATGTGAGCAGAGGTGCAACATTGTACGAGAAATGCCTGGCACCAGGTGGGTGTTCAACACATTCTAGTCTCCCTCCTCCCCACTGGCTCCACCCCTGGATCAGGCGCATTCTAGTTCTTTCTCTGCCTTTGGGATCCTAGGAGTGTATTGTGGAAACAGAATAAAATTACCTTCCAGTTGTCAAAAGTTTTAGGAACCAGCATGTGGTCTACAATTTTTTTTTTAATCCTGTCATGACATTTTTTGCAATTGACTTCTTTCACTTAGCAATAATATTTTTGGAGTCATTCTTTTTTTTCTGAGTTCATAATATTGTGTCTTTTCATTGCTACTTCAACAGGCTGGGTCCAAAGGGATGGCAATGTGCAGCAGAACTGCAGCTAACCAGCAATCGTCAGACAGCATCAGTCAGAAGGGAACCTTTGTCGTGGAAACCATTAAAATTTTGGAAGAGTTTGTCTCTCCTGACTGACTCACATCTCTTTTGCTCAATGATGTATCACAAGCACCTAGAAAGAATTTAGCACGTAGTTTAATAAATATTTGAACGAACATTGAGGAATGTCATTTAAGGAGTGCTAAGTATATTTTTGATCCCCAAATATTCTTCCCCTCCCTGGTTTCTGAAGGCTGAAACTTGATTACTATACATGTACTCTTTTAGGTTAAGCATTATTACTCAAACATTTAAAAAATTATGCTATAATTGATTTTATTAATATTTTTAATACAAATGATGTATTGACACCAATAAGGGCAAAGAAAATACTTGGATTGTGAAAGACACCCTGGTAATTGGAAAGAGAGCTAAAGAGTCATCCACCCTTTGGCCAAATGATGTTGAGGTGAATAGCCCTTGTTTTAGAAGCTGGACCATGGAAGAACTGGGCATCTCTTTCTAAAACCATTATTATACAAATGATTTATCTCTGATCATTGAACTTCTGTCATCTTTAGCACTAATTTTTTTAGCTTTATATTAAAAAAGGTAGCTTTATGGAGGCATTATTTGCTTAAAATAAAATTCACTAATTTTAAGTGTATGCTGGGATGAGTTTTGGTATTTGTATGCAGTCACATAATCTCTACTGCAATCAAGATATTAGAAGAGTTCCACCCCTCTTGGAAGTCCTCTTCCCTAACCCAGCCAAGAGCAACTACCGATCTTCTTTCTGTCTCTATACTTTTCATTTTCTAGAAGTTCATGTGAGTGTAATCTTACAGTTTGAGTCTGTTGTGTTTGACTTCTTTCATTTAGAAATAATGTTTTTCAGCTCATTCATGTTTTTGAGTTATATTCTGTTCCTTTTCTTTTTGTTGAGTAGTATTCCAAAGTATGGATATGCACAATCTATCAATTCAAAAACTGATGGAGAGTGGGCTCTTTGGTGGGGCTAATTGCGGACTCTGGGAGGGCTCACACGAATGAGTACTTCCCAGAACTTCTGCTGCCAGTGTCCCTGTCCCCACGGTGAGCCAAAGCCCACCCTGCCTCTGCAGTAGACCCCCCAACACCAGCAGCCATGTAGATGATACGTTCTTGGTGCTGCAGCCAGGAGTCAGTGCTGTGCCTCTGAGGTAGGAGAGCCAACTTCAAGACACTGGTCCACAAGAGACCTCCCAGCTCCACATAATAACAAATGGCAAAAATCTCCCAGAGATCTCCATCTCAACACCAGCACCCAGCTTCACTCAACGACCAGCAAGCTACAGTGCTGGACATCCTATGCTGAACAACTAGCAAGACAGGAACACAGCCCCATCCATTAGCAGAGAGGCTGCCTAAAATCATAATAAGGCCACAGACACCCCAAAACACACCACCAGACGTGGACCTGCCCACCAGAAAGAAAAGATCCAGCCTCATCCACCAGAACACAGGCACTAGTCCCCTACACCAGGAAGCGTACACAACCCACTGAAACAACTTTAACCACAGGGGACAGACACCAGAAACAACGGGAACTACGAACCTGCAGCCTGCAAAAAGGAGACCCCAAACACAGTAAGATAAGCAAAATAAGAAGACAGAAAAACACACAGCAGATGAAGGAGCAAGATAAAAACCAACCAGACCTAACAAATGAAGAGGAAATAAGCAGTCTACCTTAAAAAGACTTCAGAATAATGATAGTAAAGATGATCCAAAATCTTGGAAATAGAATGGACAAAATGCAAGAAACTTAACAAGGACCTAGAAGAACTAAAGATGAAACAAACAACAATGAACAACACAGTAAATGAAATTAAAAATAGATGGAATCAATAGCTGAGTAACTGAGTAACTGAGGCAGAAGAACAGCTAAGTGACCTGGAAGACAAAATAGTGGAAATAACTACTGCAGAGCAGACTAAAGGAAAAAGAATGAAAAGAACTGAGGACAGTCTCAGAGACATTTGGGACAACATTAAATGCACCAATATTTGAATTATAGGGGTTCGAGAAGAAGAGAAAAAGAAAGGGACTGAGAAAATATTTGAAGAGATTATAGTTGAAAACTTCCCTAATATGGGAAAGGAAATAGTTAATCAAGTCCAGGAAGCACACAGAGTCCCATACAGTATAACTCCAAGGAGAAATACACAAAGACACATATTAATCAAACTGTCAAAAATTAAATACAAAGGAAACATATTAAAAGGAGCAAAGGAAAAACAACAAATAACACACAAGGGAATCCCCATAAGGTTAACAGCTGATCTTTCAGCAGAAACTCTGCAAGCCAGAAGGGAGTGGCAGGACATATTTAAAGTGATGAAGGAGAAAAACTTGCAACCAAGATTACTCTATGCAGCAAGGATCTCATTCAGATTTGATGGAGAAATTAAAACCTTTACAGACAAGCAAAAGCTGAGAGAGTTCAGCACCACCAAACCATCTTTACAACAACTGCTAAAGGAACTTCCCTAGGCAAGAAACACAAGAGAAGGAAAAGACCTACAATAACGAACCCAAAACAATTAAGAAAATGGGAATAGGAACATACATATCGATAATTACCTTAAATGTAAATGGACTAAATGCTCCCACCAAAAGATACAGATTGGCTGAATGGATACAAAAACAAGATGCATATATTTGCTGTCTACAAGAGACCCACTTCAGACCTAGAGACACATAGAGACTGAAAGTAAGGGGATGGAAAAAGATATTTCATTCAAATGGAAACCAAAAGAACGCTGGAGTAGCAATTCTCAGATCAGAAAAAATAGACTTTAAAATAAAGACTATTAGGTGAGACAAAGAAGGACACTACATAATGATCAAGGGAACGATCCAAGAAGAAGATATAACAATTGTAAATATTTATGCACCCAACATAGGAGCACCTCAATACATAAGGAAAATACTAACAGCCATAAAAGGGGAAATCGACAGTAACACATTCATAGTAGGGGACTTTAACACCCCACTTTCACCCATGGACAGATCATCCAAAATGAAAATAAATAAGGAAACACAAGCTTTAAATGATACATTAAACAAGATGGACTTAATTGATATTTATAGGACATTCCATCCAAAAACAAGAGAATACACATTTTTCTCAAGTGCTCATGGAACATTCTCCAGGATAGATCATATCTTGGGTCACAAGCCAAGCCTTGGTAAATTTAAGAAAACTGAAATTGTTTCAAGTATCTTTTCTGACCACAACGTTATGAGACTAGATATCAATTACAGGAAAAGATCTGTAAAAAATACAAACACATGGAGGCTAAACAATACACTAATAACGAACTGATCACTGAAGAAATCAAAGAGGAAATCAAAAAATACCTAGAAACAAATGACAATGGAGACACGACATCCAAAATCTATGGGATGCAGCAAAAGCAGTTCTAATAGGGAAGTTTATAGCAATACAATCCTACCTTAAGAAACAGGAAACATCTCGAATAAACAACCTAACCTTGCACCTCAAGCAATTAGAGAAAGAAGAACAAAAAAAAACCCCAAAGTCAGCACAAGGAAAGAAATCATAAAAATCAGATCAGAAATAAATGAAAATGAAATGAAGGAAATGATAGCAAAGATCAATAAAACTAAAAGCTGGTTCTTTGAGAAGATAAACAAAATTGATAAACCATTAGCCAGACTCATCAAGAAAAAAAAGGGAGAAGACTCAAATCAATAGAATTAGAAATGAAAAGGAGAAATAACAACTGACACTGCAGATATACAAAAGATCATGAGAGATTACTACAAGCAACACTATGCCAATAAAATGGACAACCTGGAAGAAATGGACAAATTCTTAGAAATGCACAACCTGCCAAGACTGAATCAGGAAGAAATAGAAAATATGAACAGAACAATCACAAGCACTGAAATTGAAACTGTGATTAAAAATCTTCCAACAAACAAAAGCCCAGGACCAGGTGGCTTCACAGGCGAATTCTATCAAACATTTAGAGAAGAGCTAACACCTATCCTTCTCAAACTCTTCCAAAATATAGCAGAGGGAGGAACACTCCCAAACTCATTCTACAAGGCAACCATCACCTTGATACCAAAACCAGACAGGGATGTCACAAAGAAAGAAAACTACGGGCCAATATCAATGATGAACATAGATGAAAAAATCCTCAACAAAGTACTAGCAAACAGGATCCAACAGCACATTTAAAGGATCATACACCATGATCAAGTGGAGTTTATTCCAGGAATGCAAGGATTCTTCAATATATGCAGAACAATCAATGTGATAAACCATATTAACAAATTGAAGGAGAAAAACCATATGATCATCTCAATAGATGCAGAGAAAGCTTTCGACAAAATTCAACACCCATTTATGATAAAAGCCCTGCAGAAAGTAGGCATAGAGGGAACTTTCCTCAACATAATAAAGGCCATATATGACAAACCCACAGCCAACATCTTCCTCAATGGTGAAAAACTGAAAGCATTTCCTCTAAGATTAGGAACAAGACAAGGTTGCCCACTCTCACCACTCTTATTCAACATAGTTTTGGAAGTTTTAGCCACAGCAATCAGAGAAGAAAAGGAAATAAAAGGAATCCAAGTCAGAAAAGAAGAAGTAAAACTGCCACTCTTTGCTCATGACATGATACTATACATAGAGAATCCGAAAGGTGCTACCAGAAAACTACTAGAGCTAATCAATGAATTTGGTAAAGTAGCAGGATACAAAATTAATGCACAGAAGTCTCTGGCATTTCTATACACCAATGATGAAAAATCTGAAAGTGAAATCAAGAAAACACTCCCACTTACCATTGCAGGAAAAAGAATAAAATATCTAGGAATAAACCTACCTAAGGAGACAAAAGACCTGTATGCAGAAAATTATAAGACACTGATGGAAGATATTAAATATGGTACAAATAGATGGAGAGATATACCATGTTCTTGGATTGGAAGAATCAACATTGTGAAAATGACTCTACTACCCAAAGCAATCTACAGATTCAATGCAATCCCTATCAAATTACCACTGGCATTTTTCACAGAACTAGAACAAAAAATTTCACAATTTGTATGGAAACAAAAGACCCCTAATAGCCAAAGCAATCTTGAGAATGAAAAACGGAGCTGGAGGAATCCGGCTCCCTGACTTCAGACTATACTACAAAGCTACAGTAATCAAGACAGTATGGTGCTGGCGCAAAAACAGAAAGATAGATCAATGGAACAGGATGGAAAACCCAGTGATAAACCCATGCATATATGGTCACCTTATCTTTGTTAAAAGAGGCATGAATGTACAGTGGAGAAAGGACAGCCTCTTCAATAAGTGGTGCTGGGAAAACAGGACAGGTACATGTAAAAGTATGAGATTAGATCACTCCCTAACACCATACACAAAAATAAGTTCAAAATGGATTAAAGACCTAAATGTAAGGCCAGAAACTATCAAACTCTTAGAGGAAAACATAGGCAGGACACTCTATGACATAAATCACAGTGAGATCCTTTTTGACCCACCTCTTGGAGAAATGGAAATAAAAACAAAAGCAAACAAATGGGACCTAATGAAACTTCAAGGCTTTTTCACAGCAAAGGAAACCATAAACAAGACCAAAAGACAACCCTCAGAATGGGAGAAAATATCTGCAAATGAAGCAACTGACAAAGGATTAATCTCCAAAATTTACAAGCAACTCATGCAGCTCAATAACAAAAAAACAAACAACCCAATCCAAAAATGGGCAGAAGACCTAAATAGACATTTCTCCAAAGAAGATATACAGACTGCCAACAAACACATGAAAGAATGCTCAACTTCATTAATCATTAGAGAAATGCAAATCAAAACTACAATGAGATATCATCTCACACCAGTCAGAATGGCCATCATCTAAAAACCTAGAAACAATAAATGCTGGAGAGGGTGTGGAGAAAAGGGAACCCTCTTGCACTGTTAGTGGGAATGTAAATTGATACAGCCACTGTGGAGAACAGTATGGAGGTTCCTTAAAAAACTACAAATAGGACTACCATGTGACCCAGCATCCCACTACTTGGCATATACCCTGAGAAAACCATAATTCGAACAGAGTCATGTACCAAAATGTTCATTGCAGCTCTATTTACAATAGCCCAGAGATGGAAACAACCTAAGTGTCCATCATCAGATGAATGGATAAAGAAGATGTGGCACATATATACAATGGAATATTACTGAGCCATAAAAAGAAAAGAAATTGAGCTATTTGTAATGAGGTGGATAGAGCTAGAGTCTGTCATACAGAGCGAAGTAAGTCAGAAAGAGAAAGACAAGTACCGTATGCTAACACATATATATGGAATTTAAGAAAAAAAATGTCATGAAGAACCTAGGGGTAAGACAGGAATAAAGACACAGACCTACTAGAGAATGGACTTGAGGATATAGGGAAAGGGAAGGGTTAGCTGTGACAAAGAGAGAGAGAGGCATGGACATATATACACTACCAGACGTAAGGTAGCTAGCTAGTGGGAAGCAGCCGCATAGCACAGGGAGATCAGCTCGGTGCTTTGTGAGCGCCTGGAGGGGTGGGATAGGGAGCGTGGGAGGGAGGGAGATGCAAAAGGGAAGAGATATGGGAACATATGTATATGTATAACTGATTCACTTTGTTATAAAGCAGAAACTAACATACCATTTTAAAGCAATTATACTCCAATAAAGATGTAAAAAAAAAAAGAAATTGAAAATGCATATATTCTTAGAGTTTGGAGTTTAGTAGGTAGAACTCCATTTCAGCCTAGTAGTACAAAAACTCCTTAAGGTTCCTTGGATCTCTTGTGAATGCTATGGCCCTTGAATGACCTAATATAGACTTTTGCTCCATCTTTATGGCTTTTTTATCTTCCTAACAAGGGGAATCAAAGTAGAAAGTTAAGTGCTAAGTATTGTCAGCACTTAGAACTTGAAGCTCTTATTGTTATAGTGTCCCCTTACCCCTTGAACAGAAGTAATGGTGGTGGCAGCGATGCTGGTGATGGGGTGTGTGTGTATGTGTTTCCTACTTGGTTCCCAGAAATCTTAATCCTAAAGAGGAGTCCCCTACCCCTCTTCTGTTCCCACCTGCTTTCCACTGTGGGCCTATTTCCATCAGGCCCGCAGATTCTGTATTCCGTTCCTCAGACCACCAATGATCACTCTAAAGTTGTATCTGACAGTTGCCTATTTGAAGTTATCTGGCTCTCACAAATGGAGACCCTTTGCTACTATGTCTGCGAACATCTCTGGCTGCCACTCATCAGTTTTTAGCCCCATGGAAACACTGAGAAGTCCTAATTAAGCTGTTTCCAGATCTTCCTCTCACCAGGAAAATGACCTTTGGGCCACCCCCAGGAAAGAGTTTTTACCTCTTATTTTGTCATTGAGGTTAATTTTCTGCATGAGGCTAAATTAACCTCAAGAGCTCATGCTTGGAAAATCATCTTTTAGCGGCAGCCAAGATTCAAGTTCATTAACTACCTAATTCCATTCTGTCTGTTTACTGTTTGCCAGGACCTTCCTTTCTGACAGCAGATACCCTCACCTCTTTCCTGCAACTTCAGGTTATCAATGGAGAATTTCTCTAGAGATGGAATCTTTCTTTGGCATTATTTAGTGGGTTTGTATTCTTGTAAGTCTTTATATGTGACATGTGGCCTCTCCACTTGTACCTGATGAATTCATCAGTGTTCTGGCAGGATTTCTAAATACAGAGAAAGGTGATTATATAACAATTTATTATGCAATAAGCTTAGCTAGACTGCCCACAGACACATTTTAGATTATCAGTGCTAACTGGAACCAGCAAGAGCAAGGATAATTGAAATTCTCTGCTATTGCACAAATGCTATTTTAGTTGCTGTGATGGTTTTTAATGTGTCAGTTTGGTTGAATCACATTTCCTGGAAATCTCTTTCCTATTGGTTTCTGGTTAGGATGGACCACTAGACAGAGTTTTAGAGGTGATTTGGGGGGAGCCAGTGAAGTTGCAGCCATTTTGTAGCTCACATGCCTTGTCACTTATCTTCTGGCTCACCTTGTTAGCATGAGGCAGGGGTCAGGCCTGCAACTGCTTTACCCTCCTCTGGATTCTCCTTCAGCTTCTCCCTGCATGTGTGCTTAGCTCAGTGATGAAGGGTCTTGGCTTCTGCAGGACATCTACACCATTGATGTCAGATGCTACAAGAAATGACAAGGACTTCTGTCTATTTTTGTGGGCTCTAGCTCATGCTTGTGGGTTTCACCTTGTTCTTGCTCTGCACCACTTTACATCCTTCTTCCCTTCCCAACTGCCTTCCTTCTGGATCTACATCTTCTATAAAATGTCCTAGTGGTTCTTCTTCTCTGCTTGACCTTGACTGATACAGCGGCTAAGGTGAAATGTCTTCCAACCAAACCATAGCAGTTGAGGAGAAGAAGACTATTGAGAAGGAGGTAAAGAAAAGAGTAGTGCTCTGATGCGTAATAAGGTCTGGAAAAGAGCAGCGGCCTTGGCAGATGGTATGATGCTAACTCTACTTTCCTAAGTTTGGGCTTGGACTTTCTCTTCTAATTCCTGGTTCTCGGGCTACTTTTAAGATTTTTGTCTTTAAAATTGGTTTTAAGCAATTTGATTATGATGTGCCTTGGTGTATTTTTCTTCATGCTATTGTTCTTTGGGGGGGTTGTTCTTTTTAGATCTGTGGGTTTATAGTTTTCATCAAATCTGGGAAAATTTTGGTTATTGTTTCTTCAAATGTTTATTCTGTTACTCTAGCTCTCTCACTGTTATTCAGGGATCCTAATCACATCCTAAACACATTAGGCTGCTTAAAGTTGTCCTGATGGTCTGTTCATTTTTTCTTCCTTGTTTAAGTTCACATAGTTTCTATTGCTGTGTCTTCCGTTGGTTGATCTTTCCTTTTGCAATATCTAATCTGCCATTAATCCCTCCAGTGTATTTTTTCATCTCAGATTTTATAGTTTTAATCTTTAGAAATTTGATCTGGGTCTTTCTTTTTAAAAAATATCTTTTTATAACTTTCATGGCTACTTAATATTGTGAAATAAAAGTCATATTTTTATGGCAAGACAAGAGAAATTTAAACAAAAATTCTTCTCTGCCCTTTGTCCTCCTCTCTCCCTGCACTGTGCATTGTGTATTGGCATCATGCATCAACAAAACCTCCCCCATGGGCAGGAATACCTGCTCAACCATAAAGAGCAACATTCCCCTAACATCAACAAGACAACTCCTTAAAAGATAACATTCTTTCTTGATCTTGTAAAGGTGTTGCATGACCCACCATGATGATGCTTAGACCTGGATTATGTAAACTGTCAATAACACGTCATTTGATATACAGCCCTCTGTCTCAAAAACCTTATATAACTTGACTTCTAACCAGTGGAACAGTTCTCAGAGCTTTCTGAGATGCTCTTCCTGGGTTATAATCCTCAAATTTGGCTCGAATAAAATTTTCCATTTCTTTCTTAGATCAACTGATTAATTTTTTATTGACAATATGCTCCATCTTTCCTCCTTCTCAAATATATGTATAGCTTTAATAACAATTCTGTCCTTTGTCTACAAATTATATTATTTTTGTCATTTTGGGGTCCACTTTAACGGGTTAATTTTTCTCCTCATTTTGGGTCATACTTTCCTGCTTCTTTGCATGCCTGATAATTTTTGATTGCATGATAAACATTCGAATTTTACCATTTTAAGTGACAGATATTTTTGTATTCCTATAAATATTCTTGAGCTTTTTTCTGGGATATTCAGAAACAGATTGATCCTTTTGAGACTTTCTTTTGTCAGGTGGGACCAGAACAATCTTTAGTCTAGGGCTAATTTTGCTCCTCTTTTAGGCAAACCCCTTCTATTGTCCTATAAATTAAGAGGTTTTTCTACTCTCTGGGGAAATCCAAATTATTTCCAGCCTCATGTGAGCCCCTGGTGTTACTGAACCAAAACTTGGGTCTGCTCACGCATGCACAGTAAAGCCAATCTACTGACAGTGGGTTGTTATGAAGGAAAGTGCAGCGTTTATTTTAAGGTACGAATACAAGGAGTTCAGATAGCTAATGCTCAAAAAGCCCAAACTCCTCAATGGGTTTCAGTAAAGGAATTTTTAAAGGCAAGGTGAGGGAGGGGTGATCCCAGGGTATGTGATCAGCTCGTGCACAATTCTCTGATTAGTTCATGGTGAGGTAACGGGGAAGTGTCACAGGAGATAACATTATCAATCCTTAGGTTCCTCTAGGCCTGGGGACTATGTGCTCATGGTCATCAAATAGTTAATGTCTTCCATTTGGTGGGGATTTTAGCATCTGTAAACAATTCAGGAAATGTGCAACAGATATTATTGCCTAGATACTTCAGAGAGGAGTTAAAGCAGAGGATACAGGTGGGGGGTCTGTCCCCAGGAAAGCCCCATGGGGTCTGCTCAGTTACAGTAGGCTAGTTTTTCCCACATATGTACTGATTAGTACTCTATTAAAGAATCAAGGGGGAACCCTAGGCAGATCTCTTCAACTCTTTCTCAGTTCAACTCTCTCTTCTTTGGTACTCTGCCCTGTGAACTTCAGCCATCTTGTCCTGCCTGGACTCCCAATTCTGTCTCTCCAAGTCTGGGACACTGCTAGGAACCACGTGGGATCCCTCTTGTTACCGAAAAAAGTTTGTGTGCCTGATGCACAGTGAGGCCAAATAAATCAACATGTTAGAGTTTGGAGCAGAGTACGGCTTATTGCAGGGCCAAGCAAGGAGAATGGGTAGCTCATGCTAAAATACCCTGAACTCCCTGATGGTTCTGAGGGAGAAGGTTTTTTTTTTTTTTTTTCCCTCTTCTCCTCCCTCTCCCATTTCCCCGCCACCGTCCCCTTGTTCCCCTCTGGCGGTGGTGGCTCCCCCGGGAAGCACAGGGGTTGGGGGCAGGCGGTGGCTTTGTCTCCTCATGAGCTTGCAGGGCCGCAGCAGGGGCCGAGGCTGCGTCCCACGCCACTGCGCCACATTCACTCAAGTGAGAGAGTGCGAGGGGTGGGGAGGGGAGGGAGGGAGAGGAGAGAAAGGAGGAGGAAGGGGCATGGGGCAGAGGGGAGTTACCGCCTCACAGGCCACAGTGGCAACAGTGCCACAGCCCCGGCGGCGAGGGGGTATGGGGGGAGAAGTTTTTATAGGCAAAATTTGGGATGAGGGCTGTAGGGTGTGTGACTTTCTTTTGATTGGTTGGTGGAGAGGTAATAGGGTGGTACTCCAGGAATCTTGTGCTCAGCCTGAAGGTGCCATCCCCCACCTGGGTGGGAGCCTTAGTTCCTGCATAAGAACTCAAAGATATTGTTATGTATATTCCTTGAGGAGGAACCAGGACCCTGCTTTATCACTGCACTATTGTTTCTTGACTGTTCCTCCCTTGTTTCTGCATTCCCTCCCTTCCCTGATTAGCAACAGCTTGAATCTGCTCTTTGGAACTCAAGGAAGATCAAGGAGACTGAATGAAGCCTATTTCTTACAAACAAGAAATGAGGGACATGGAAAGCTTTTTGTACCAGGTAGGGCTCCCATAGGATCCTGATCAGTTTCACCATCTTTGGGCTGCAGTCTGGAAACTATCCAGGTAGTATGTTGGGGCAGTTGTAGGACTCACCTCTTTTCCTGTACTGCCTGATCTGTGATGTATAAAAACCTTTGTTTTGTCTATTTTTAAAGTTGTTTAGGAAAGATAAATCTAGTCCCTGTTAGTGCATCTTGGTTGGAAGTGGAAATCTCAATTTACGTAGGCCAATTTTGAGATAAAGTTTTTTTCTGCTAAGTCTGTTTAACCTAAGAGTATTCTGTCATGCAAGTCAGCTACTAAAAAAATAATAAAATACACAAAAGCCCTGTTACCACATACAATTAGTTATATGGGTAACTCATGACTTTTTAACATTTTTACAACCAGAACAAAACACAAAAATCAATTACATGCCCAGAATGATGTGAGATGGCTATTAATGTCCATAGCCTCCAATTTGAAATTTGTTTTTATTATTATTTATATTAATTATTCTGACAAGTCAATGTAAATGTATATGTCTAAAATACATTTATAGTAATGAGATACTATTTTTATCTGTTATATAGAGAGATTGTAGCATTTTTCTATAAGAATTCATTTTTAAATCATGCTCCTATGCTTAAAAAATGTTAAAAAAACAACTGTCATGCTCTGCCATGGAAACTGTTTCATAGCAACAGTCATTAAAGAATACAGAGTGGGGCATTTGAGGAACAAGGAATGAGGTAAGCACAGTGATAGTAAAAGGGCACCAACTCAAAATAATGAACAGTATCAAGTCCTAATGCTGTGTCTGGACATAGGCTCATTTCAAAAGCAGCACTATGTAGATCCAAGATCTTAATTTTACCAGGTCCCTTATTTCCACAATAGGATTTTCTTAACTGTGTTTCAGATGTTTTCCCAAACACAAGTTTCAGATGTTAATAGGGCAGAAGTGATCCTGGGAATAAATAAGTTTGGAAGAAACTTTGAAAAAGCCTGCATACAATGTCCTATTACTAGACATGTCCAGTATGCACTTATATGAAACGATCTGACAAGTACTGTTTAATCAAGCATTTTATTAAACAATATTTCCTGAGAGAAAAGTGTTATTTGCAAAATCAGGTTGGGGAACTCTGATGTAGATGTTAAAAATATTTATAATGAGTGCCATTATATAGTTGTCATTATCATTAGGGTCTTTAAATGTTAAGTGTTTCTGTTGTATTTTGTCATTTTTCTAATGCTGCCCTGTGAAATATGTAGCCACTAGTTACATGGAGCTATTTAAATTTAAGTTAATTAAAATTGAATACAATTCAAAATTCAATTCCTCAGTCATACTAGTTATATTTTAAGTGCTCAATAGTGCTCATGCGGCAGGAAGCTACCTCTAGGTTTTTTTGTTTTTTGGTTTGTTTGTACAAAGTAAATACCGCATAAATGCAAATCTTCACAAATTTCTAAAACATGCAGTATAGACACGCTTATCTAGAGTACTCAAATACCTTTGAAAACAACAATTTATTAATCTTCATAAAAGCTTTGTGAAGCACTAACCATAATTCCTTCCTGGAGAGAAGACCTCAGGTGTTGTCATTTAAGGGAAATTTAAAGTTAAGTTAAATTGCTGAATTTAACTTAATTGCTCAATTAGTCATTTGTGAAAGTTCCCTGTGATTCTCTGAATGTGCTATAAGCAAAAGCAAAGAATATACGAAACCTAAGACCAAATCCTCATCATATTATGATAGAAAGTGGGGAAGTCACATGTAACTGGGTACCCTAACAGGTACAAGTAGGGATGGGCCTGTGGCATTTGCCCCAATCTTGGGGTGTAAATTGAACTTTGAGCACTTCCCTCAGTGAAGGACCGAGAACTTTTCTTGGTCCTTAGTGTTAGAAATTGTCCATATTCCTATTCCAAACATCTGTTCCAGGCATGGTAGCAGTGTCAAAACTTTAACACCACACTGTTTAGGTGTGCAAAGAAAAACATAGCTTTTTTAAAAAAATAACTAATCTAATGAATCTTTTACAAAGGTCTCTCCCTGCAGGAGGGATGGGAACAATGACTTTAAATCTGGTAATTGATGGTAACAAAATCTCTTCCAGTTTGGGTGATTTTTTTTTTTTTTGCAGTACACGGGCCTCTCACTGTTGTGGCCTCTCCCATTGCTGAGCACAGGCTCCGGACATGCAGGCCCAGCGGCCATGGCCCACGGGCCCAGCCGCTCTGTGGCACGTGGGATCCTCCCGGACCGGGGCACGAACCCGCGTCCCCTGCATCAGCAGGCGGACCCTCAACCACTGCGCCACCAGGGAAGCCCATTTTGGTTGATCTTGTTGAGGTCATACTGGCTTTCAGGTTTCTGCTCTGTCTGTTCCCCTCCAGGAGGTAGTCTGGATGTGTATTTCTAGGACATCCATAATGGGGAGCAGAAGGAGGATCAGTATCCACACATAAGGAAGCCCTGGATCCTTGTTGATCTCTGTCTTGAGGGGCTGCTCTGTTATGCTCTCTGGCCTTCTGATGATTGAGTGCACCCTCTCAGTTGAGGTACTCAGAATCAGCAAATAAAAATATAGGACACCCAGTTAAATTTCAATTTCACATAAACAACAAGTAAGACAGTATAAGTATGGGACTAAAACATATTGTAAAAACCATTTGGTATTTATGTGAAATTTAAGCTTAACCAGACCTCCTGTATTTCATCTGGCAATCTCACAGCACTGTGCATCCCCTCGTGGGGTATGCAGGGAATTTTGGGTCTCTGGCTCACCATGCACAGATGGAGTACCATTCTCCCCCTTCCAGTAACACTCCCTAGCATCTTTGTGAAGCTGAGCTTGGGATTTCCAGGAGAGGCTTCGGTCTCTCCATCCCATGAGCTGGTTTTCTTGGGTGCTTTCATACCTACCTCACTGTTTCCTCAGCTCCATCCACACATTAAGCTCAATCCATCTCCCTTTTCCTTTCCCGACTTTACTAGGGGAGAAGGTCCAGGTTCACTTTCTCTGTTCCATCTTCTCCTTCTTCCCAGGACACAAGCTTCAGACACACAGGCTGTCCTTACGGCAGAGTGCCTACTCTCTGTGACACTAGGAAAAAATGATGACCTGGGTGGATGAGGTGTAACTCTTATTATGGGGCAATATGAAACTAGAAACAACTAAGGGTGAAAACACCTGGTTTTAAAAGAGGATAATGTCATGATTCTCATACAAACATAAAATGAGCACACATCAAAGACTTTATTTAACTCATTAATTAATGAGGGAACCCGAAATTTATTACATTGGTTCAAAGGAGACTCTGAAGAGCAGACACAATTATAGGCCATTAAGAATGTTGAAATGTATTTGCATTAAGCAAATTAAAAAAGTGAATTGGCTTCTTCCATAATAGGGGGAGGGAAGCCAATTGAAATTCCTTGGGACAGAATTTGCATTTCTATGGCAGAAATTATTTGATTACTATTAGGTTCCTACAGTTAATTTCCAGCTCCACAGAGTTGAAAAATAACCCAGTCAAAAGCAATGAAAATTGGAGGTAACCCAGATGGATGAGCTAGTTAGGATACTCACTAAATTTCGAAGTCTTTCTCAATAATATTTTATAGTTTAATACATTAAAACTACTACCCTATTACAGGTGTTTTTCCACTTTTTTGAGTCACCTACAGGCCCTAATTTGGCCTTGCCTATGACTGATTGATTTTTCCATGGAGACACACTATTTAAGAAGCTTCCTGGTCATGAAATGGTGAAAATACCATGAATTCTGGAATCAAATATATCTGGATTTGAATCCTGGCCCTCTCAATACTAGCTTCACGACTTTGGGAAAGTCATATTATTTCTGAGCCTCATCTGTTAAATAAGTATAATAAAACCTAATCTAAGTGGTGAAGAAAATCAAATGAGGTAATGTATATGAAGTTCCCAGCACAGTACCTAGAATATAGTGGTGATCAACAATGTTTTTTAGAACTGTAAAAAGGAGTTGGCTTCTGTGCCAGAGTCTTCTTGCTTTTGTTCTGTTGAATGATTATCCTTGCTACGTACCTTCTTGGCACCGAGCAGACCTCTGCCGACTCCCCCCTCCCTCCTCCCCAAGACTGCCCCTCCATGTCTCCTGCCTCTTGTTTGTTGAACAGCTGAAGTCTCCCAGGCCTCCCAGAGTCACAAAGGAGCAGGTTCAAGCAGCTAATGGTTAGGACAGTAGAGTCACAGACTCAGCATCTGATGCATATTCCCGAATTGTTTTACAGACACTGTAACTGCCAGCAGAGGGAAAAGGCTGACTGCATGATGACCAGACTGCAACCATGACATAAACTGCTCCATCTTGAGCAGTGCTGAATCTATGGCTAGTACAGTTTCAAGAAATGGACTTGAGACAATGGGATTAACACTACTGCAGATAATAATCTATATCTTTGTGGGCATCAAAATAATTCTACCTTGTTCTGCTCATGTATGTAAATGGGCAACTACAACTGTCAGCAAAGAGAAACTACAGACCCATGTCGATATCTTCCAGTCTAAGAATGCGATGTCCTATGTCAGAATGAAGTTACAGAAGACGGACCTTTGCCCATGATCCCATAGAAATGGAATGATGCTCTGACAGGTGGGGATTTGTAAGTAGCTTTTGGCAGGAAAGAGCTCTCTGCAGGAGGCCCCTTTGTCTTGTCACTAAACAAACCAGGCACCCCCATGCCCTGCTCATCTCCGGCCCCAGCACACCTTTCAAATCTTTTGATCACACAAAACCTTGCCTAACTTGTTGGTTCCTTTTCTAGATCAAAGAAATAGAAATAAAAAATCAGTAATTAACAGATGACCAGATATCTTCCCTAGCTTCCCCTTCAGTAATCTCATGAACAAACTGTGTGAACATGACAGCATCTATAGAAAAACCACAAGAAGTTGGCAAGCTTGCACACAAGCCTGCACACAGTGGGGGATGGTGATGACTCTGGCCCCCTATCTCAATGATTAACTGAGATTACTTTCCTTTTTCCCTTTAAAAGCTTTCATGGTTGAGCAGAATCTTCGGAGATGGTTTTTGGTGGACACTGAGTCCACAGTCTTCCCAGATTGCTGGAATTCTGATTAAAAGCAACTTTTCTTTCTACTTTCTCTATCTGTCTCTCTCTTATTGATGTTTTGAGTGGTGAGCAGCCAGACTAGAGTTCAGTAACATTCTTGCAGTGCTCCCAGAAGAACGTTGAATGATGGATTTCTACCCCAATGACTTGGAGACATTAAGAGACTTAGATCAATAAAGTGAATCCTCTCATTTTGTAATGAACTGAGACCCAGAAGTTAAACAAGTTGTTCAGGTCACCCAGATGGTAAAAGGGAACATGGCACAGAGGACAGGGCAGTGAGTGCAGATTCAGCTCCAGCACTTGCTTGTCTGACTTGGGATTATTTTAACAGTTACCACATATTGACTGCCTGCTATTTGCTAGGTGTTGTGCTGGGCAAGTCACAAGGATTGTCTCATTTCAGCCTCTGATGAGCTTAAGACAGCAACCCTATGATGTCAATCTGAGATTCATACTCTTATCTCTTTGGCTCTTAAACCAAAAGTACCACACCACCTTTCATTAAATTTCTTGAACTACAGATTTTTTGCCTCCATATTTCTAGATACTATAAAGAATGTTAAATGTAAACATACTCAACTTCCTTCACTCTTTCCTTCAAACCTGCGTCTTCCCATCCTTCCTCCCTCCTTTATTTCTCACACTTTGGACATTGAGGAAGAGCTATCTGTCTTTTTTCCTGGCCAAGATGAATCCCTTTACCTGACTATTGACCATCCATCTTCTCACTTCCTCCATAACTCTGCACCATCATTCATACCTTCTCTCTCCTGGTCCCTGAAAGTGGTCCTTTCCATTGACTCAAGCCCTTAGATTGAGAGGGGGGGTAGGTCCCTATCTTGGGTGGTGATGGGTGCATGTCCTCAAGTTGCAAAACTACCTCTTGTCATAAAGATATGAGAAGCTTTTTTTCCTTTGCACAAAGACAATTAGCTAACACAGATGATCACCCCAACTATTAGGTAAAGCTAGGATGAACTCTGTGTGTCAAATGGTGCTTTCAAGCTCTCTTACATGAGGACTAGTTACTGTGTATCTTGAGAGCATGCGTTAATGGGTTGTATCTGCCTAGTTATATAAAAAGATGAGATTTCTTTCTGTCTTTGCAATCTCTTAGATTGCCGGTAATATGCATCATATTCTGGTTTAATGCTTACTCAATAATAAGTTTATAATAAGTTTTCTTTCCCTACCACCGTTGAAGTGAGGATTTCTAAGTCAGGAGACTTTTTTTTTAATTTAAAAATACTTTATTGCTAAAAAACACTAACAATCATCTGAGCTTTCAGCAATAATCTTTTTGCTGGTGGAGCGTCTTGCCACGATGTTGATGGCTGCTGACTGATCAGGGTGGTGGTTGCTGAACTTTGTATTGACTGTGGCAAATTTTAAAGATAAGACAACAATGAAGTCTGTGCATTGATTGACTCTTCCTTTCATGAACAATTTCTCTGTAGCATGCAATGATGTTTGATGGAATTTTACTCACAGTATGACTTCTTTCAAAATTGGAGTCAATTCTCCCAAACCCTGCTGCTGCTTTACCAATTAAATTTATGTACAATAATATCCTAAATCCTTGTTGTCATTTTAACACACTTTACAACATCTTTACCAGGAGTAGATTCCATCTCAAGAAGTCACTCTCTTTGCTCATCCATAAGAAGCAACTCCTCATACATTAAAATTCTATCATGAGATGGCAGGAATTCAGTCACATCTTGAGTCTTCTAATTCTAGCTCTCTTGATATTTCCATCACATCTGCAGTTACTTTCTCCACTGAAGTCCTGAACACTTCAAAGTCATCCATGAGGGTTGGAATTAACTTCTTGTAAACTCTTGTTAATGTTGATATTTTGACCTCTTCCCATGAATCATGAATGTTCTTAATGGCATCTAGAATGATGAATTCTTTCCAGAAGGTTTTCAATGTGCTTTGCCCAGATCCATCAGATGAATCACTATCTGTGGTGGTTATAACCTTATGAAAAGTATTTCTTAAATAACAAGACTTGAAAGTTGAAATTATTCCTTGATCCATGGGCTGCAGAATGGATGTAGTGTTCACAGCGTGAAAACAATAACAATCTTGTACATCTCTATCAGAGCTCTTGGGTGACCAGGTATACTGTCAATGAGCAGTAATGTTTTGAAAGGAATCTTTTTTCCCTGAGCAATAGGTCTGAACAACGGGCTTAAAATATTCAGCAAACCATGTTGCAAACAAATGTGTTGTCATCCAGGCTTTGTTTTTCCATTTATAGAGCACAGACAGAGTAGATTTAGAATAATCCTTAAGGGCCCTAGGATTTTCAGAATGGTAAATGAGCATTGACTTCAAATGAAAGTCACCAGCTGCATTAGCACCTAAAAAGAGAGTCAGCCTGTCCTTTGAAGTTAGACATTGAGTTCTCCTCTCTAGCTATGAAAATACTAGATGGCATCTTCTTCCTATATAAGGCTGTTTAATCTACATTGAAAATCTATTGTTTAGTGTAGCCACCTTCACTAATAATTTTAGCTAGATAATCTGGATAATCTGCTGCAGTTTCTACTTTGGCACTTGCTGTATCACCTTGTACTTCTATGTTATGGTGAGAGCTTCTTTCCTTAAACCTCATGAACCAAGCTCTGTTAGCTTCAAACTTTTCTTCTGCAGCTTCCTCACCTCTCTCAGCTGTCACAGAATTAAAGGAAGTCAGGGCCTTGCTCTAGATTAGATTTTGGCTTAAGGGAATGTTGTGACTTGTTTGGTCTTTTATCTCACCACTAAAACATTATCCATATCAGCAATAAGGCTGTTTTTCTTTCTTATCATTTGTGTATTCACTGGAGGAGCACTTTTAATTTCCTTCAAGAACTTTCCCTTTGCATTCACAATGCAGCTAATGGTTTGGCACAAGAGGCCTAGTTTTCAGTCTGTCTCAGCTAGGAGAAGATTTTGTATTTAATTACATTCACCAGCACATACTTGTGAAGGCTTGCTGTGGGCAACACTTCCCTTTGTTTCTGTGACATCACTCTTGTGTTCCCTCTGAGTCTATGGCTCACTTTGGCTTCTTGTACTGGTCTACCTCCTTTGCCTCATCCCTTAAACAATGTGTCCTCCCAAGTTTCTCCTGAGTTCTAGTTTCTTCTTAATAAGACCAATTTCAGCCATGCTCAACATGTATGCTATTGAGAGCTAATTTCCCTCTCTAGTCCAGATCTCATTTCCAAACTTGAACTTTGAATTGTCTATTGGACATCATCATGAAGCACCTTTTCCCATTAGCACTTCAAACTCAACATGACAGAGTAGTGGAGGGGACAGAAAGAATCTTGGTTTGCAATAAGAATTTTTGCTCCTATACTAGAGTTGAGTCATGCCCTGATGATTAGCTCTGTAACAATGGAAAAGGTATTTCTAACCTCTCTGAGCCTCAGTTTCTTCATCTAACAAATGGAAATGATAGCATTAGTATGAGTATTACAAGAGATAACATATATGTATAAAGAATTGGCACATAGTAGGCACTTAGTCAATTGAAATTGCCATTATTATGTGTTCAAAAATAATAACAAAATAGCTTCCCTTTTTCAAATGTAGATTCCATACCTTTTCCCCCCTTGTCTTGACTAATGGCAATAACATCCTCTTAATCTCTCAAGCCATAAAGTTGTTGACATCAAACAAATCACCAAGTCTCATGAATTGTGCCTCCTAAATATCTTTCAAATCTGTTGTGTCCTCTAACTTTGCTGTCTCTGGCCTTTATCACCTCTTTCTTAGATAACTACGATTTTTCTCCTAGACTCTATGTCAATCCTCCTCCAGCCCATTTTCACATTCAATAAATATCTGATGATGTTGTTGCTAAATAAGTAACCAGAGTGTTCTTTCTACAATGAAAATTTGGAACAATATCTATTTAGGTTTTCTGCCCATTGTTTGATTGGGTTTGCTTTTTTGATATTGAGCTACATGAGCTGCTTGTATATTTTGGAGATTAATCCTTTGTCAGTTGCTTCATTATCAAATATTTTCCCCCATTCTGAAGGTTGTCTTTTTATCTTGTTTATGGTTTCCTTTGCTGTGCAAAAGTTTTAAGTTTCATTAGGTCCCATTTGTTTATTTTTGTTTTTATTTTCATTACTCTAGGATATGGGTCAGGAAAGATCTTGCTGCGATTTATGTCAAAAAGTGTTCTGCCTATGTTTTCCTCTAAGAGTTTTATAGTGTCTGGAACTACATTCAGGTCTTTAACCCATTTTGAATTTATTTTGTGTATGGTGTTAGGGAATGTTCTAATTTCCTTCTTTTACATGTAGCTGGCTAACAGACACATGAAAAGATGCTCAACATCACTAATTATTAGAGAAATGCAAATCAAAACTACAATGAGGTATCACTTCACACTGGTCAGAATGGCCATTATCAAAAACTCTACAAAAAATAAATGCTGGAGAGGGTGTGGAGAAAAGGGGACCCTCATGTACTGTTGGTGGGAGTGTAATTTGATACAGCCACTATGGAAAACAGTATGGGGGTTCCTTAAAAAACTAAAAATAGAACTATCATATGACCCAGCAATCCTACTACAGGGCATATACCCAGAGAAAAACATAATTCAAAATGTTCATAGAAGCACTGTTTACAATAGTCAGAACATGGAAGCAACCTAAATGTCTATCAACAGAGGAATGGATAAAGAAGATGTGGTACATCATATATACAATGGAATATTACTCAGCCATAAAAAGGAACAAAATTGGGTCATTTGTAGAGAACTGGATGGACCTAGAGACCGTCATACAGAGTGAAGTAAGTCAGAAAGAGAAGAACAAATATTGTATATTAATGCATATATGTGGAATCTAGAAAAATGGTATAGATGATCTTATCTGCAAAGCAGAAATAGAGACACAAATGTAGAGAACAAATGTATGGATACCAAGGGGGAAAGGGGGAAGTGGGAGGAATTGGGAGATTGGGATTGGCACATATACACTATTGATACTATGTATAAAATAGATAACTAATGAGAACCTACTGTATAGCACAGGGATCTCTACTTAATGCACTGTGGTGACCTGAATGGGAAGGAATTCCAAAAGGGAGGGGATATATGTATATGTATGGCTGATTCATTTTGCTGTACAGTAGAAACTAACACAACATTGTAAATCAACTACACTCCAATAAAAATTCACTTAAAAAATTAAAAAGCTTAATAAAATGAAAGTTACCCAACTCTGCTTAAATATCCCTTAATAGTTACCATTTTCTTCAAGATAAAATCTACTTCTTTATTCTGGCATATCAAATTCAGCTATAGTCATCCTCTGCCATTCTGAACACATGCCCTGTGCCCAGCCTTGCCAGGCTACCTGCCATCCCCTCCCCACACCATGCTGTGTCTTACCTTAGTATTTGTCCTTCCCTCTGCTGAGAATCCTCTTCTCCACATATATTCCTTGTACAGGGAGCTGCTACACATCCTTCCACACTCTGTTCAGATATCACCTCCTATTTTTCATTGACCACCCAAGACAAGGCATCTGTATTAGTTTTCTATCACCATGATAACAAATTGTCACAAACTTAATGGCTTAAAAACAATACAAAGTTATTATCTTACAACGTTGGAGGTCACAAGTCAAAATGAGTCTCATTGAACTAAAATCAAATTGTTTTCAGAGTATATTCCTTCTGGAGGCTCTAGGGGAGAATATGTTTCCTTGACTTTTTCTAAGCTTATGGAGGCTGTCTGTACCCCTTGGCTCATGACCCCCTTCCTCCATCTTCAAGGCAGTCTTGTAGCATCTTAAAATCTTTCCCTGATTCTGAAATTCTTCCTCCTTTTTCCCTTTTTTTTTCTTGTAAAAGTAATTTTCTGTTGAGGTATAATTGATACACAATATATAATTAATTTAAGGTGTGCAAGGTAGTGTGTTGACATTTGTATACATTGAGAAATGATCAAACAATAAGTCTATTTACCATCTGTCACCATACAATGTCAATACAATATTATTGGCTATATTCCCCATGCTGTACTTTACATTGCCATGACTTACGTGTTTCATAACTGGAAGTTTGAACTTCTTGACCTCTTTCACCCATTTTGTTCCCCCACCTCTCCTCTGGCAACTTTGAATCTGTTTCCTGTATCTATGAGTCAGGGTTTTGTTTTATTTTGTTTGTTTATTTGTTTTGTTTTATAGATTCCACATATAAGTGAAATCATGTGGTATTTGTCTTTGTCTGACTTATTTCACTTAGCGTAAGACCCTCAAGGTCCATCCATTTTGTTGCAAATGGCAAGATTTCATTCTTTTTTACAGTTGAATAATCTTCCATTGTATATACGTATACCATATTTTCTTTATAACATTCATCCATCAGTGGACATTTAGGTTCCTTCTATATCTTGTCTATTGAAAATAATGCTGCAATGAACATAGGGGTGCACATATCTTTTTGAATTAGTGTTTTCATTTTCTTTGAATAGATACAGTAGTGAAATTGTTAGATCATACCATAGATCTAATTTTTTAAATTGAAATATAGTTGATTTACAATATTGTGTTAGTTTCAGGTGTACAGCAAAATAATTCAGTTATAACTGTACACCTGAAACTAACACAATATTGTAAATCAACTATACTTCAATTTAAAAAATATATATTTTTCAGATTCTTTTCCATTTTAAGTTATTACAAGATATTGAATATAGTTCCCTAATAATAGATCTATTTTTAATATTTTGAGGAAACTCCATACTGTTTTCCATAGTGGCTGCACCAACTTACACACCCACCAACAATGCACAAAGATTCCCTTTTATCTACATCCTTACCAACACTTGTTATTTCTTTCTTGTTTCCCTATCTTTTTGATAATAGCCATTCGGACAGGTGCAAGGTGATATCTCATTGTGGTTTTGATTTGCATTTCCCAGATGATTAGTGATGTTGAGCATCTTTTCATATGCCTGTTGGCCATCTTTATGTCTTCTTTGGAGTAATGTCTGTTCAGATTCTCTGCTCATTTTTTAATCAGATTATTTGGTTTTGGTTGTTGTTATTGAGTACTTTATATATTGTGGATATTAACCCATTATTGGATATATGATTTGCAAATGTCTTCTTGCATTCAGTAGGTTTCCTTGCTGTGCAGAAGCTTTTTAGCTTGATGTCCCATTTGTTTATATTTGCTTGTTTCCCTTATCTTTGGAGTCAGGTCCAAAAAAATAAAAAACTCTAAGACACATGTCAAGGAGATTGTCACCTATGTTTTCTTCTAGGAGTTTTATGGTTTCAGGTCTTACATTCAAATTTTTAATCCGTTTTGACTATTTTTATATACAGTGTAAGAGAGTGGTCCATTTTCTTTCTTCTGCATGTATCTGTCCAGTTTTCTCAATACTATTTATTGAAGACACTGTCATTTCCCCATTGTATATTCTTGCCTCCTTTGGCATAAGTTAATTGACTTTATAGGCATGGATTTATCTCTGTGCTCTATTGTGTTCTGTTGACTTTTGTGTCTGTTTTTATGCCAAAACCATACTGTTCTGATTACTATAGCTATGTAGTATTTTTTGAAATCAAGGAGCATGTCCTCCAGCCCTGTTCTTTCTCAAGATTGTTTTGGTTCTTTGAGGTCTTCTGTGTTTCCATACAAATTTTCGAGTTATTAGTTCTTGTTCTATGGAAAATGTCATTGGAAGTTTGATAAGGATTGCATCGAATTTGTAGATTGCTTTTTGTAGTATGGACATTTTAACAATATTAGTTCTTCTATTCCATGAGCACAGACTATCTTTCCATTTATTTATGTCTTCTTTAGTTTCTTTCATCAATGTCTTTTAGTTTTCAGTGTATAGGTTTTTCATTCCTTGGTTAAATTTATTCCCAAGTTTTTAATTCTTTTTGAAGCAATTGTAAATGGGATTGTTTTCTTCATTTCACTTTGAAAGAGTTTGTTATTAGTGTATAGAAATGCAACAGATTTTGTATCCTGCAACTTTACTGAAATCATTTATTAGTTCTGACAGTCTTTGGGGTTTTCTATAGACAGTAACATGTCATCTGCAAATTGTGACAGTTTTACTTTTTCCTTTCCAATTTGGATGACTTTATTTCTTTTTCTTGCCTAATTTGCTGTGGCTAGAACTTTCAATACTGTGTTGAATAAAAGTGGCAAGAGTGGGCATCCTTGTCTTATTTCTGATCTTAGAGGAAAAATGTTCAGCTTTTTGCTGTTGAGTATGATGTTAGCTGTAGGTTTATCATATATGGCCTTTATTATATAGAGGTATGTTCCTTTTATAGGCACTTTGTTGAGAATTTTTGTCATAAATAGATATTTAATTTTGCCAAATTTTTATGCATCTATTGAGATGATCATATGATTTTTCTGTTTCATTTTGTTAATGTGATATGTCATATTGATTAATTTGTGGATGTTGAGCCATCTTTTCATCCCTGAAATAAATCTGACTTGATCATTGTGTATGATCCTTTTACTGTGTTTTTGAATTTGGTTTGTTAATATTTTGTTGAGGATTTTTGCATCTATGTTCATCATGCCTATTGGTCTGTAATTTTCCTTTTTTGTGGTGCCCTTGTCTGGTTTTGGTATCAGGGTAATTCTAGACTCATAAAATGAGTTTGGAAGGTTTTCCTCCTCATTTTTTTGGAAGAGTTTGACAAAGATATGTATTAAATCTTCTTTGAATGTTTTGTAGAATTCATGAGTGAAGCCACCTGGTTCTGGACTTTTGTTTATTGGGAGGTTTTGTAAATTACTGATTCAATCTCCTAGTAATTGGTCTATTCAGATTTTCTATTTCTTAATTATTTGGTCCTGGAAGAATGTAAGTTTCTAGGAATTTATTAATTTCTTCTAGGGTATCCAGTTTGTCAGCATATAATTCATAGTAGTCTATTATGATTCTTTGTATTTCTGTGGTATCAGTTGTAACCTCTCTTTCATTTTAATTTTATTTATTTGGGCCCTTTCTCTTTTATTTAATAGGTTTGCCAATTTTGTTTATCTTTTCAAAGAACGAACTCTTAGCTCCATTGATCTTTTCTATTGTTCTTTTTTTTTTTTTAAGTCTCTTTACATTTCTTTCCATTCCTATCTTTATTATTTCCTTCCTTCTATTAACTTCGGGCTGTGTTTGTTCTTCTTTTTCTAGTTCCTTTAGGTGTAATGTTAGATGTTTGAGATTTCTCTTGTTTCTTGAGGGAGGCCTATGAACTTCCCCCTTAGAAGCACTTTTGCTACATCTCAAAGATTTTGGTATGTCATATTTGTTTCCTTTGTCTCTAGGTATTTTGAAAAATATCTCCTTTGATTTCTTCTATGTCCCAGTAGTTGTTCAGGAACACGTTGTTTAATCTCCATGTATTTGAAGCTTTTTCATGTTTTTGATTTCTGGTTTCATTTCATTGTGGTTGGAAAAATGCTTGATATGATTTAAATCTTGAATTTATTGAGATTTGCTTTGTGGTCTAACTTGTGATCTATTCTGGATTCCATGTGCACTTGAGAAGAATGTGTTTTTATATATCTATTAAGTCCATCTAGTCTGTGTTGTTTAAGACCAATTTTTTTTATTGATTTTCTGCCTGGATGATCAATCCATTTATGTAAGTTGGGTGTTAAAGTCACCTACTCTCATTGTATAGTTGTCAATTTTTTCCTTTAGGTCTGTTAATATTTGCTTTATATTTTTGGTGCTCCTATGTTGGGTATGCACCACATATACATTTATAAATGTTATATCTTCTTGCCAGATTGACCCCTTTATCATTAGGTAGTACCCCTCTTTGTCTTTTATTATAGTCTTTGTTTTAAAATCTATTTTCTCTGATATTAGTATAGTTACACCAGCTTTCTTTTCATTTCCATTTGCATAGAATATCTTTTTCCGTCCCTTCACTTTCAGTCTGTGTGTGCCCTTACTCCTTTTTTTTTTTTTTTTTTGTGGTATGCGGGCCTCTCACTGCTGTGGCCTCTCCTGTTGTGGTGCACAGGCTCCAGACGCACAGGCTCAGCAGCCACGGCTCACAGGCCCAGCCACTCTGCGGCATGTGGGATCTTCCCGGACCAGGGCACAAACCCGTGTACCCTGCATCAGCAGGTGGACTCTCAACCACTGCACCACCAGGGAAGCCCTGCCCTTACTTCTGAAGTGAGTCTCGTCTAGACCGTAAACAGATTTGTGTTTTTGTTTGTTTTTTATCCATTCAACCACTCTATATCTTTTGATTGGTGAATTTAGTCCATTTACATTTAAAGTAATTATTGTATTATGTACTTAGTGCATTTTTGTATTGCTTTCTGGCTGTTTATGTAGTTCCCCTCTGTTCTTTTCTACTTTTCTTTCACTCTTCCTGTGAGATTTGATGACTCTCTGTAGTGTTATGTTTAGATTCATTTCTCACTTTCTTTGTGTATTTATGATAATTTTTTTGCTGTGTTGTTACTGTGATGTTCACATATATCTTTCTATGTATATAAGTCTATTTTAAGTTGATAGCAAAATTTAAATTTGAACACATTCCAAAATTCTACATTTTTACTCCATTGTCCCATGTTTTTTTTTTTTAATGTCACATTTTACATTTTTAATTTTATGTATCACTTAACAAATTATTGTACTTTTAGGTTACTTCATAGTACTTTATAAGTGACTAATCCTCTACCTTTACTATATATTTACCTTTTTCAGTGAGAATTTTACTTTCATTTGTTTTCTTAGTATTATTGGTGCCATTTCTTTTCAGCTTAAAGTAGTCCTTGTTATGTTCCTTGAAGCCTCATTTAGTAGTGATGAACTCCTTTAGCTTTTGCTTATTTACATAAATTTTTATTTCTCCTTTAATTCTGAATGATAACCTTGCTGGGCAGAGTATTCATGGTTAGAAAATTGTCTTTTTTTTTTTCCTCTCAGCACTTTGAATATGTCATGCCACACCCTAGTCACTTGCAAAGTTCCTGCTGAGAAATCTGCTGATAGCCTTATGGGGTTTCCCTTGTATATAACAATTTCTTTTTCTCTTCCTGCTTTAAGGTTCTGTCTTTATCTTTAACTCCTGCCATTTTAGTTATAATCTGTGTTGGTATGGATATCTTTGCATTTATCTTATTTGAAACTCTCTAGGTTTCCTTTTCTGCCCCTTTCTTTCTCTCTTTTCCTTCTGGTACCCCTATAATGCAAATGTTATATTCCACTTGTTGTTGTCCCATAGGTCTCTTAAGTATCTTTATTTATTAATTATTTTTTCTTTTTTCTGCTCTGTCTGGGTGAGTTCTAGCTCACTGATTTACTCTTTTGTTTCATCCACTCGACTCTTAAACCTCTGTACTGAATTTTTTGATTTAGTTATTGTATTCTTCCTCTCCATGATTGTTGTTTGACACTTTCTCACAGTTTCTATCTCTCTGTTGAAGATCACACTGTGTTCATCCATCCTCTCCCAGGTTCAGTGAGCCACTTTCTGACATTACTTTTAATTCTATCAGGTTACTTATCTCTGTATCCGTAAGGGCTTTTTTGAGGTTTCATCTTGTTCTTTCATTTAAAAAAAATTTCTCTTTTTCCTCATTTCACTTGACTATCTGTGTTTGTTTCTATGTATTAGGCAAAAGGGCTACTTTTCTCCATCTTGAAAGAGTGGCCTTGTGTAGGTGATGAATCTTCTCATTCAACCTTGCCCTAGCTCTTGGTTATCTCTTGAACCTTTATGGTTGTCCAAACTGTCTGACTTATTCTTTTTTTTTTTTTTTTTTTTTGCTGTACGCAGGCTTCTCACTGCTGTGGCCTCTCCCTTTGTGGAGCACAGGCTCCAGACGTGCAGGCTCAGCGGCCATGGCTCATGGGCCCAGCTGCTCCGCGGCATGTGGGATCTTCCCGGACCGGGGCACAAACCCGTGTACCCTGCATCGGCAGGTGGACTCTCAACCACTGTGCCACCAGGGAAGCCCACTTATTCTTGATATGTCCCTGTTTTTCAGGGTGTGCCATGACCTTCCAGTGTTCCAAGAGGGGAGAATCTCATTTAGCACCTAATTTCAGGCTGATTGGAAGCCAGAACCTTAGGCAGCAGCTTTTAAAGTTTGCAAAAATATACAGTCCTGTGGGGCAGCAATTGTCATCCCTGGTGGCCTCTAGTCCAGGAAAGATATCTGGAGGTGTCCCCTGGGCAACAGTTTCAAAAATTGGGGCTCCAGGTGACTGTATAAGCTGGTAGGCCTTATAGAGCTGTTGTGAGGTCAAAGGGGTGCACAAAGATGGTGTCTCTCTGCTTAGGTACTCTGAGAGTGTTTCCTTAGCCCCTAGATGTGTGGGGAACTAGAAGCCTGTCCCCCAAGTGAAGCTCCAGGCTAAATAAATAAGCCTTTTCACAAGAAGACTGTGGCTGTGTTTCAGTCTATTGTCTGTGCAGTGCCCTGGGTTGGTAGTCTGCCTAGAACCATCCTTTCAAATGTTACAGTCCCATGGAAGTCAGTAGCACTTTGGGTCACTTGAATGACAGCCCTACTGGTTTTCTAAGGCAGACCTTTTGGGGACCTCATCTCTCCAGTGCACATCCTAGGGGTTTGGGTGCCTGGTGTGGGGTACCAACGCCTTGCTCCTCAGGGAGAAGCACTGGACTGGTGAGATACTTCCGAATTCATGTTGCTGCACTGCGGATGGGTTTTTGCTGATAGTCTCTGTCTTTCCTACCCATCTTGTGTTGGTCCTTGTATCCTTTGATGTGGAGAAGCAGTTCATCTAGTTGTCAGTTTTAAGAGGGAAATGATCCATATATAGCTATAGCTGTAGATTTGGTGTGCTCATAGAAGGAGGTGAGTTCAGGATCTTCCTACACTGTCATCTTGGACCCCTGTCCATTTCTTTTTCCTTTTTAAAGAACCACTGTGATTAGATTGGACCCACTCAGATACTTCAGGATCATCTTCCTATTTGAAGGTCAGTTGATTAGCAAACTTAATTCCATCTGCAACCATAATTTTCTTTCACCATGTAACTTAACATATTCCCAGATTCTGGGGATTAGGACATGGGAATCTTTGTGGGGAGTATCAAGGAGTCCTTGATACTCCTGTGATATTTTGTGCAAACCTAACTATAACACTTGTGACATGCATAGCAGCCTGAAGATGGCTAGAACAAGAACTGCAGAGACTTAACTTTGCTTCTTATGACATGTGAAAACTACTTAACTTCTCTCTGCTTCAGTTTCCTCATTTGTGAAATGACGATGATAATAATATCTATTTTATAGAGGTGTTAAGAGAATTAAGCTACATTACTTAAGCACTTTGTAGAATGCTTGGCACAGAATAGTTGCTAAATAAATGTAATACTGTTATATATGAGCCATAAGACATCTGACACCTAGTGAATGCTGAATGTATATGAGTTGCATTCTTTTGCCTTCCTTCCTTCTCAATTTTGTCTGTTTTCTATCAGATAAGAGGTGATAGAAGAGTGGAAGAAAGAAAGAAAACGTCCTGTATGCATTCTGGAATCAAGATCCAAGAAGAATCTTCATCTTAAACCAGCTGTCAGTGTGATGGGCAAGAAAGAGTGTAACTCCACCATACTGTTTCACTTCACTGGACATCAAGAGTACTGTATTCAGGCTCTAATGGGCTGCCAGTAGGGATGATGTGAGTATGGGGACAGGTTAGTAAAACTAAATAAAATGTGAAGAAAGGACATTGTCTTTTGAGTTCTCTGAATGTCTGAACATCCAAAAATGGCAGATTCCATATTTCAAAGTGAACTTAGATTTCCTCAGTAATTTGCAAGTGAGAAATGCTCAGAGTATCTTCAATAGGCCAGGAACAAGTGGAGAGCATGAGAGGAATTTGATTAATTAGTGGGCTATGATGGCCAATGTGTCTCAGAGCATTAATTTAGAAAGAATTATGAGTTTAAGTCTTTGACATGGAAGTAATGTCAGCCCATAAAGAATGCCCACCCCGTTTTTGCTGACTTTGGAGAGAATTTCCTGGTAGAGTGGTGTCAAGTTTTGAATTTGGACAAAGCCTTCTGCATTTCTGACATTTCTATGTTTCACAGAGAGATTGTAACTCTTGCCTGGGATGATAACTTCAGCTCAAAGAAATATCAGAATCTGCCTAAGCCAAATTAACTAACTATACCTAAGTCAAAATACCTTTAAAAAATATTGTTGTGCATGTGAATGTGTGTGCAAAAGTGTATCTGTGTATGTAGATGGGGAGGAAAGTCATTGTGTGTATTTAATTCCTTAGTGTGAAAGATTTGTTCCCTTTTTCTATGGATGTTTTAGTAAAGACTCAACAAGCAACATAAAATGTATGAAATCAAATGACAAAGCAATGCAAGTCAATTCTATAAGGATTCTATGCAGACATCCCTATGTGGTTAGTATATTGCAACTAGCAATTCACAGGATATTATGTTTGTGAAATCAGGTACTTGGTTGAGAATGAGATTTTTAAAAAATTCAGGTGACTGCCATTTAAGTTTCTATCAGGGGGAGACCTTCAAGAAGGCAGATGAGTAAGATGTGATCACCTTCCTCCCCACAAATAAATAAAAAATACACCTACATGTGGAACAACTACTATAGAACGCCTACTGAGTGCTGGTGGAAGATCTCAGACCTCCCAAAAGGCAAGAAAATCCCCACGTATTGGGGTAGGGCAAAGGAAAAAAGAAAAAACAGAGACAAAAGAATAGGGACAGGACCTGCACCTCTGGGAGAGAGCTGTGAAGAACGAAAAGGTTCCACACACTAGGGAACCCCTTCACTGGTAGGGATGGGGGGTGGACAGGGGTGGGGAAGCTTCAGAGCCATGGAGGGAAGCACAGCAACAAGGGTGCAGAGGGTAAAGCGGAGAGATTCCCACACAGAGGATTGTTGCCGACCAGGATTCACCAACCTGAGACACTTGTCTGCTCACCCACTGGGGTGGGTGGGGGTTGGGAACTGAGGCCTGGGCTTTGGAGGTCAGACCCGAGGAAAGGACTGGGATTGGCTGCATGAAGACAGCCTGAAAGTGGCTAGTGCGCCAAAGCTATCCAGGAGGGAGTCAGGGAAAAGGTCTGACCTGCCGGAGAGGCAAGAGACCATTGTTTTGGGGTGTGCAAGGAGAGGGGATTCCTGCTCCAAGTGCCCACAGAAGGCAGAGCATCACCTAAGCAAGCTCCAGAGACAGTCATGAGCCACAGCTGTCAGCTCAGACCCCAGAGACAGGCATGAACTGCTAATGCTGCCACGGCTGCCACCAAAAATCCTGTGTGCAAGCACAGGTCCCTACCCACCCCCGCAGGGAGCCTGTGCATCCTGCCACAGCCAGGGTCCCATGATCCAGGGACAACTTCCCCTGGAGAACACACGGCGCACCTCAGGCTGTTGCAATGTCACATTGGTCCCTGCTGCCTCAGGTTCACCCCAAATTCCACTTATGACTAACTATCCCTCCCTCTCCCCAGCCTGAGTGAGCAAGAGAGCCCTAAACAGCTGCTGCTTTAACCCCGTCCTGTCTGGGCCGGGAACAGACACCTGAGGGTGGCTTACATGCAGACGTGGGGCAAAAAACAAAGTTGCACCCCAGGAGCTGTGCGAACAAAGAAGAGAAATTTCTTTCTTTCTTTTTTTTTTAACATCTTTATTGGGGTAAAATTGCTTTAAAATGGTGTGTTAGTTTCTGCTTTATAACAAAGTGAATCAGTTATACATATACATATGTTCCCATATCTCTTCCCGCTTGCGTCTCCCTCCCTCCCACCCTCTCTATCCCACCCCTCCAGGCGCTCACAAAGCACCGAGCCGATATCCTTGTGCCATGTGGCTGCTTCCTACTAGCTATCTACCTTACGTTTGTTAGTGTGTATATGTCCATGAGTCTCTCTCGCCCTGTCACAGCTCACCCTTCCCCCTCCCCATATCCTCAAGTCCGTTCTCCAGTAGGTCTGCGTCTTTATTCCTGTCTTACCCCTAGGTTCTTCATGACATTTTTTTTCTTAAATTCCATATATATGTGTTAGCATACAGTATTTGTCTTTCTCTTTCTGACTTACTTCACTCTGTATGACAGACTCTAGGTCTATCCACCTCATTACAAATAGCTCAATTTCGTTTCTTTTTATGGCTGAGTAATATTGCATTGTATATATGTGCCACATCTTCTTTATCCATTCATCCGATGATGGACACTTAGGTTGTTTCCATCTCTGGACTATTGTAAATAGAGCTGCAATGAACATTTTGGTACATGACTCTTTTTGAATTTTGGTTTTCTCAGGGTATATGCCCAGTAGTGGGATGCTGGGTCATATGGTAGTCCTATTTGTAGTTTTTTAAGGAACCTCCATACTGTTATCCATAGTGACTGAACCAATTCACATTCCCACCAGCAGTGCTAGAGTGTTCCCTTTTCTCCACACCCTCTCCAGCATTTATTGTTTCTAGATTTTTTGATGATGGCCATTCTGACTGGTGTGAGATGATATCTCATTGTAGTTTTGATTTGCATTTCTCTAATGATTAATGATGTTGAGCATTCTTTCATGCGTTTGTTGGCAATCTGTGTATCTTCTTTGGAGAAATGTCTATTTAGGTTTTCTGCCCATTTTTGGATTGGGTTGTTTGTTTTTTTGTTATTGAGCTGCATGAGCTTCTTGTAAATTTTGGAGATTAATCCTTTGTCATTTGCTTCATTTGCAAATATTTTCTCCCATTCTGAGGGTTGTCTTTTCGTCTTGTTAATGGTTTCCTATGCTGTGAAAAAGCTTTGAAGTTTCATTAGGTCCAATTTGTTTATTTTTGTTTTTATTTCCATTACTCTAGGAGGTGGGTCAGAAAGGATCTAACTGTGATTTATGTCATAGAGTGTTCTGCCTATGTTTTCCTCTAAGAGTTTGATAGTTTCTGGCCTTACATTTAGGTCTTTAATCCATTTTGAACTTATTTTTGTGTATGGTGTTAGGGAGTGATCTAATCTCATACTTTTACAAGTATCTGTCCAGTTTTCCCAGCACCACTTATTGAAGAGGCTGTCCTTTCTCCACTGTACATTCCTGCCACCTTTATCAAATATAAGGTGTCCATATGTGCGTGGGTTTATCTCTGGGCTTTCTATCCTGTTCCATTGATTTATCTTTCTGTTTTTGTGCCAGTACCATACTGTCTTGATTACTGTAGCTTTGTAGTATAGTCTGAAGTCAGGGAGCCTGATTCCTCCAGCTCCGTTTTTCATTCTCAAGATTGCTTTGGCTATTCGGGGTCTTTTGTGTTTCCATACAAATTGCGAAATTTTTTGTTCTAGTTCTGTGAAAAATGCCAGTGGTAGTTTGATAGGGATTGCATTGAATCTATAGATTGCTTTGGGTAGTAGAGTCATTTTCACAATGTTGATTCATCTAATCCAAGAACATGGTATATCTCTCCATCTATTTGTATCATCTTTAATTTCTTTCATCAGTGTCTTATAATTTTCTGCATACAGGTCTTTTGTCTCCTTAGGTAGGTTTATTCCTAGATATTTTATTCTTTTTGTTGCAATGGTAAACGGGAGTGTTTTCTTGATTTCACTTTCAGATTTTCCATCATTACTATATAGGAATGCCAGAGATTTCTGTGCATTAGTTTTGTATCCTGCTACTTCACCAAATTCATTGATTAGCTCTAGTAGTTTTCTGGTAGCATCTTTAGGATTCTCTATGTATAGTATCATGTCATCTGCAAACAGTGACAGCTTTACTTCTTCTTTTCCGATTTGGATTCCTTTTATTTCCTTTTCTTCTCTGATTGCTGTGGCTAGGTCTTCCAAAACTATGTTGAATAAGAGTGGTGAGAGTGGGCTACCTTGTCTTGTTCCCAATCTTAGTGGAAATGCTTTCAGTTTTTCACTATTGAGGATGATGTTGGCTGTGGGTTTGTCATATATGGCCTTTATTATGTTGAGGAAAGTTCCCTCTGTGCCTACTTTCTGCAGGGTTTTTATCATAAATGGGTGTTGAATTTTGTCAAAAGCTTTCTCTGCATCTATTGAGATGATCATATGGTTTTTCTCCTTCAATTTGTTAATATGGTTTATCACATTGATTGTTCTGCGTATATTGAAGAATCCTTGCATTCCTGGAATAAACCCCACTTGATCATGGTGTATGATCCTTTTTTTTTTTTTTTTTTTTGCAGTACGCGGGCCTCTCATCGCTGTGGCCTCTCCCGTTGTGGAGCACAGGCTCCGGACGCGCAGGCTCAGAGGCCATGGCTCACAGGCCCAGCTGCTCCACAGCATGTGGGATCCTCCCGGACCAGGGCACGAACCCGCGTCCCCTGCATCGGCAGGCGGACTCTCAACCACTGCGCCACCAGGGAAGCCCTATGATCCTTTTAATGTGCTGTTGGATTCTGTTTGCTAGTATTGTGTTGAGGATTTTTGCATCTACGTTCATCAGTGATATTGGCCTGTAGTTTTCTTTCTTTGTGACATCCCTGTCTGGTTTTGGTATCAAGGTGATGGTGGCTTCGTAGAAGGAATTTGGGAGTGTTCCTCCCTCTGCTATATTTTGGAAGAGTTTGAGAAGGATAGGTGTTAGCTCTTCTCTAAATGTTTGATAGAATTCGCCTGTGAAGCCATCTGGTCCTGGGCTTTTGTTTGTTGGAAGATTTTTAATCACAGTTTCAATATCAGTGCTTGTGATTGGTCTGTTCATATTTTCTATTTCTTCCTGATTCAGTCTTGGCAGGTTGTGCATTTCTAGGAATTTGTCCATTTCTTCCAGGTTGTCCATTTTATTGGCATAGAGTTGCTTGTAGTAATCTCTCACGATCTTTTTTATTTCTGCAGTGTCAGTTGTTACGTCTCCTTTTTCATTTCTAATTCTATTGATTTGAGTCTTCTCCCTTTTATTCTTGATGAATCTGGCTAGTGGTTTATCTATTTTGTTTATCTTTTCAAAGAACCAGCTTTTAGTTTTATTGATCTTTGCTATTGTTTACTTCATTTCTTTTTCATTTATTTCTGATCTGATTTTTATGATTTCTTTCCTTCTGCTAGCTTTGGGGTCTTTTTGTTCTTCTTTCTCTAATTGCTTGAGGTGCAAGGTTAGGTTGTTTATTCGAGATGTTTCCTGCTTCTTATGGTGGGCTTGTATTGCTATAAACTTCCCCCTTAGAACTGCATTTGCTGCATCCCATTGATTTTGGGTCATTGTGTCTCCATTGTCATTTGTTTCTAGGTATTTTTCAATTTCCTCTTTGATTTCTTCAGTGATCACTTCATTATTAAGTAGTGTATTGTTTAGCCTCCACTTGTTTGTATTTTTTACAGATCTTTTCCTGTAATTGATATCTAGTTGTGGTCAGAAAATGTACTTGAAACAATTTCAGTTTTCTTAAATTTACCAAGGCTTGACTTGTGACCCAATATATGATCTATCCTGGAGAATGTTCCATGAGCACTTGAGAAAAATGTGTATTCTCTTGTTTTTGGATGGAATGTCCTATAAATATCAATTAAGTCCATCTTGTTTAATGTATCATTTAAAGCTTGTGTTTCCTTATTTATTTTCATTTTGGATGATCTGCCCATGGGTGAAAGTGGGGTGTTAAAGTCCCCTACTATGAATGTGTTACTGTCGATTTTCCCTTTTATGGCTGTTGGTATTTGCCGTATGTATTGAGGTGCTGCTATGTTAAGTGCATAAATATTTACAATTGTTATATCTTCTTCTTGGATTGATCCCTTGATCATTATGTAGTGTCCTTCTTTGTCTCTTCTAATAGTCTTTATCTTAAAGTCTATTTTGTCTGATCTGAGAATTGCTACTCCAGCGTTCTTTTGGTTTCCATTTGCATGGAATATCTTTTTCCATCCCCTTACTTTCAGTCTGTATGTGTCTCTAGGTCTGAAGTGGGTCTCTTGTAGACAGCATATATAAGGATCTTGTTTTTCTATCCATTCAGCCAATCTGTGTCTTTTGGTGGGAGCATTTAGTCCATTTACATTTAAGGTAATTATCGATATGTATGTTCCTATTCCCATTTTCTTAATTGTTTTGGGTTCGTTATTGTAGGTCTTTTCCTTCTCTTGTGTTTCTTGCCTAGGGAAGTTCCTTTAGCAGTTGTTGTAAAGATGGTTTGGTGGTGCTGAACTCTCTCAGCTTTTGCTTGTCTGTAAAGGTATTAATTTCTCCATCATATCTGAATGAGATCCTTGCTGCGTAGAGTAGTCTTGGTTGCAGGTTTTTCTCCTTCATCACTTTCAGTATGTCCTGCCATTCCCTTCTGGCTTGTAGGGTTTCTGCTGAGAGATTAGCTGTTAACCTTATTGGGATTCCCTTGTGTGTTATTTGTTGTTTTTCCTTTGCTCCTTTTAATATGCTTTCTTTGTATTTAATTTTTGACAGTTTGATTAATATGTGTCTCGGTGTATTTCTCCTTGGATTTATCCTGTATGGGACTCTCTGTGCTTCCTGGACTTGATTAACTATTTCCTTTCCCATATTAGGGAAGTTTTCAACTATAATCTCTTCAAATATTTTCTCAGTCCCTTTCTTTTTCTCTTCTTCTTCTGGAACCCCTTTAATTCGAATGTTGGTGTGTTTAATGTTGTCCCAGTGGTCTCTGAGACTGTCCGCAGTTCTTTTCATTCTTTTTTCTTTATTCTGCTCTGCATTAGTTATTTCCACTATTTTATCTTCCAGGTCACTTATCCGTTCTTCTGCCTCAGTTATTCTGCTATTGATCCCATCTAGATTACTTTTAATTTCATTTATTGTGTTGTTCATCGTTTCTTGTTTCATCTTTATTTCTTCTAGGTCCTTGTTAACTGTTTCTTGCATTTTGTCCATTCTATTTCCAAGATTTTGGATCATCCTTACTATAATTATTCTGAATTCTTTTTCGGGTAGACTGCCTTTTTCCTCTTCATTTGTTAGGTCTGGTGCATTTTTATCTTGCTCCTTTATCTGCTGTGTGTTTTTCTGTCTTCTCATTTTGCTTATCTTACTGTGTTTGGGGTCTCCTTTTTGCAGGCTGCAGGTTCATAGTTTCCGCTGTTTTTGATGTCTGTCTCCAGTGGCTATCGTTGGTTCAGTGGGTTGTGTAGGCTTCCTGGTGGAGGGGACTAGTGCCTGTGTTGTGGTGGATGAGACTGGATCTTGGTTCTCTAGTGGGCAGGTTCACGTCTGGTGGTTTGTTTTGTGGTGTCTGTGGCCTTATTATGATTTTCGGCATAATAATGGGTGGGGTTTTGTTCCTGTTTTGCTAGTTGTTCGGCATAGGTTGTCCAGCACAGTAGGTTGCTGGTCATTGAGTGAAGCTGGGTGCTGGTGTTAAGATGGAGGTCTCTGGGAGATTTTCACCGTTTGATATTATATGGAGCTGGGGGGTCTCTTTTTGACCAGTGTCCTGAAGTTGGCTCTCCCACCTCAGAGGCAGAGCCCTGACTCCTGGCTGGAGCACCAAGAGCCTTTCATCCACACGGCTCAGAATAAAAGGGAGAAAAATTACAGAGAATTAGTAGATGTATGAAGAAAGAAAGAAAGAAAGAAGCAGAGAAGGCAAGAAGGCAAGAAGGAAAGAAAGGAGGGAGGGAGGGAGGAAGGAAGGAAGGAGGGAAGGAAGGAAAAAAGACAGAAATAAAGAAGATACAATAAAATAAATTAAAGTATAATAAAGTTATTGAATTAAAAAATAATTATTTAGAAAACAAAAAAAAAAGGGATGGATAGAACCTTAGGACAAATGTTGGAAGCAGAGCTATACAGACAAAATCTTACACAGAAGCATACACATACACCCTCACAAAAATAGGTAAAGGGGAAAAAATCATAAATATTGCTCTCAGAGACCACCTCCTCAATTTGGGATGATTCGTTGTCTAAAGGAGGGAAGGAAAGAAAGAAAGAAAGAAAGAAAGAAAGAAAGAAAGAAAGAAAGAAAGAAAGAAAGAAGGTAAAGTATAATAAAGTTATTAAAATTAAAATTAATTATTAAGAAAAAAATTTTTAAAAAAACCATGGACGGCTAGAACCCTAGGACAAATGGTGGAAGCAAAAGTATACAGACAAGATCTCACACAGAAGCATACACATACACATTCACAAAAAGAGGAAAAGGGGAAAAAATCATAGCTCTTACTCTCGAAGCCCACCTCCTCAATTTGGGATGAATTGTTGTCTATTCATGCATTCCACAGATGCAGGGTACATCAAGTTGATTGTGGAGCTTTAATCCACTGCTTCTGAGGCTGCTGGGGGAGATTTCCCTTTCTCTTCTTTGTTCTCACAGCTCACAGGGGCTCAACTTTGGATTTGGCCCTGCCTCTGCGTGTAGGTCGCTGGAGGGCGTCTCTTTTTTGTTCAGACAGGACAGGGTTAAAGGAGCTGCTGATTTGGGGGCTCTGTCGCACTCAGGCTGGGGGGAGGGAGGGGCACTGCGTGCGGGGTGGGCCTGTGGCGGCAGAGGCCGGCATGACGTTGCACCAGCCTGAGGCCCGCCATGCGTTCTCCCAGGGTAGTTGTCCCTGGATCCCGGGAACCTGGCAGTGGCGGGCTGCACAGGCTCGGTGGAAGACGGGTGTGGATCGTGACCTGTGGTCGCACACAGGCCCCTTGGTGGTGGCAGCAGCAGCCTTAGCGTCTCCCGCCTGTCTCTGGGGTCCGCACTTTTAGCCGTGGCTCACGTCCATCTCTGGAGTTCCTTTAAGCAGCGCTCTTAAACCCCTCTCCTCGCGCACCAGGAAACAAAGAGGGAAGAAAAAGTCTCTTGCCTCTTCGGCAGGTGCAGACTTTTCCCTGGACTCCCTTCCGGCTAGCCGTGGTGCACTAACCCCTTCAGGCTATGTTCAAGCCACCATCCCCAGTCCTCTCCCTGCGCTCTAACCGAAACCCGAGCCTCAGCTCGCAGCCCCGCCCGCCCCGGCGGGTGAGCAGACAAGCCTCTCGGGCTGGTGAGTGCCGGTCGGCACCGATCCTCTGTGCGGGAATCTCCCCTCTTTGCTCTCTGCACCCCTGTTGCTGTAAACTCCTCCGTGGCTTCGAAGCTCCCCCCTCCGCCTCCCACAGTCTCCGCCCACGAAGGGGCTTCCTAGTGTGTGGAAATTTTTCCTCCTTCACAGCTCCCTCCCACTGGTGCAGGTGCCGCCCCTATTCTTTTGTCTCTGTTTTTTCTTTTTATCTTTTGCCCTACCGAGGTACGTGGGGATTTTCTTGCCTTTTGGGAGGTCTGAGGTCTTCTGCCAGCCTTCAGTAGGTGTTCTGTAGGAGTTGTCCCACGTGTAGATGTATTTCTGGTGTATCTGTGGGGAGGAAGGTGATCTCCGCGTCTTACTCTTCCGCCATCTTCAAGGTCCCCCTCGAGAAAGGGAAATTTCTTCATGCAGCTTCAGGAGCAGTGGATTAAATCCCCACAATCCACGTGATGTACCCTGATCTGTGGAATACCTGAATAGATAACGAATGTTCCAAAAATTGAGGCGGTGGACTTTGGGAGCAACTGTAGATTTGGGGTTTGCTTTCTGTATCTGATTTGTTTCTGGTTTTATGTTTATCTTAGTTTAGTTTTTAGTGCTTGTTATCATTGGTGCATTTGCTTATTGTTGGTTTGGTTACTCTCTTCCTTTGTTTTTTTATTTTTTACTTTATTTTATTTTATTATTATTATTATTATTTTATTTTTTTCCCTTCTTTCTCTTGTGATTGTGTATGCGTGACTGTGACTGTGTATGTGTATGTGTCTATGTGTGATTTTGTCTGTTTAGTTTTGCTTTTACCATTTGGTTTGTGGTTCTATCTGCTTGTTTTTGTTTTTATTTCTTCCCTTTCTTCCTAGCTGTGTGGATGGCAGGGTTTTGGTGCTCTGGCTGGGTGTCAGGCCTCAGTCTCCGAGGTGGGAGAGCTGAGTCCAGGACACTTGACCACCAGAGACCTTCTGGCCCCACATAATATCAATTGGCAAGAGCTGTCCCAGAGATCTCCGTCTCAACACTAAGACCCAGCTCCACCAAACGGGCAGCAAGCTCCAGTGCTGGAAGCCCAATGCCAAACAACTAGCAAGATAGGAACACAACCCCATCCATTAGCAGAAAGGCTACCTAAAGTCATACTAAGCTCACAGACAGCCCAAAACACACCACAGGATGTGGCTGTGCCCACCAGAAGGACAATATCAAGCTCCACCCACCCGAACACCGGCATCAGTCCCCTCCACCAGGAAACCTACACAAGCCACTGAACCAGCCTCACCCACTGGGGGCAGACACCAAAAACAATGGGAACTACAAACCTGCAGCCTGCGAAAAGGAGAACCCTTTCACAGTAAGTTAAGCAAAATGAGAAGACAGAGAAATACGCAGCAGATGAAGGAGCAAGGTAAAAATCCATCATACCAAACAAAGGAAGAGGAAATAGGCATTCTACCTGAAAAAGAATTCAGAGTAATGATAGTAAAGAAGATCCAAAAACTCAGAAATAGAAAGAAGACAATACAAGAAACTTTCAACAAGGACCTAGAAGAACTAAAGAGCAAACAAACAATGATGAACAACATAATAAATGAAATTAAAAATACTCTAGAAGAAATAGCAGAATAACAGAGGCAGAAGAATGGATAAGTGACCTGGAAGATAAAATAGTGGAAATACTGCCACAGAGCAGAGTAAAGAAAAAAGAATGAAAAGAATTGAGGACAGTCTCAGAGACCTCTGGGATGAAATTAAGTGCACCAACTTTTGAATTATAGAGGTCCCAGAAGAAGAAGAGAAAAAGAAAGGGACTGAGAAAGTATTTGAAGAGATTATAGTTGAAAACTTCCCTAACATGGGATAGGAAATAGTCAATCAAGTCCAGGAAGCATGGAGAGTCCAATACAGGATAAATCCAAGGAGGAACACACCAAGATACCTACTAATCAAAATATCAAAAATTAAATACAAAGAAAAAATATTAAAAGCAGCAAGGGAAAAGCAACAAATAACATACAAGGGAATCCCCATAAGGTTAACAGCTGATCTTTCAGCAGAAACTCTGCAAGCCTGAAGGGAGTGGCAAAACATATTTAAAGTGATGAAAGGGAAAAACCTACAACCAAGATTACTCTACACAGCAAGTATCTCCTTCAGATTGGACAGAGAAATTAAAACATCTACAGACAAGCAAAAGCTAAAAGAATTCTGCACAACAAAACCAGCTTTGCAACAAATGCTAAAGGAACTTCCCTAGGCAGGAAACACAAGAGAAGGAAAAGATCTATAAAAACAAACCCAAAACAATTAAGAAAATGGTAATAGGAACATACATACTGATAATCACCTTAAATGTAAATGAATTAAATGCTCCAACCAAAAGACACAGACTGGCTGAATGGACACAAAACAAGAACTGTATATATGCTGTCTACAAGAGACCCACTTCAGACCTAGGAATACATACAGAGTGAAAGTGAGGGGATGGAAAAAGATATTCCATGCAAATGGAAATCAAAAGAAAGCTGGAGTAGCAGTTCTTATATCAGACAAAATAGACTTTAAAATAAAGACTATTAGAAGAGACAAAGAAGGACACTACATAATGATCAAGGGATCAATCCAAGAAGAAGATATAACAATTGTAAATATTTATGCACCCAACATAGGAGCACCTCAATACGTAAGGCAAATGCTAACAGCCATAAAAGGGGAAATCGACAGTAATACAATCATAGTAGGGGACTTTAACACCCTACTTTCACCAATGGACAGATAATCCAAAATGAAAAAAGTAAGCTAACATAAGCTTTAAATGGTACATTAAACAAGTTGGACTTAAGTGATATTTATAGGACATTCCATCCAGAAACAACACCATACATTTTCTTTTGAAGTGCCCATGGAACATTCTCCAGGATAGATCATATCTTGGGTCACAAGTCAAGCCTTGGTAAATTTAAGAAAACTGAAATTGTTTCAAGTATCTTTTCTGACCACAACGTTATGAGACTAGATATCAATTACAGGGAAAAATCTGTAAAAAATACAAACACATGGAGGTTAAACAACACACTACTAAATAACCAAGAGATCACTGAAGAAATAAAAAAATACCTAAAAACAAATGACAATGAAAACACGACAACCCAAAACCTATGGGATGCAGCAAAAGCAGTTCTAAGCGGGAAGTTTATAGCAATACAATCCTACCTCAAGAAACAAGAAACATCTCAAATAAACAGCCTACCCTTAAACCTAAAGCAATTAGAGAAAGAAGAACAAAAAAACCCCCAAAGTTAGCAGAAGGAAAGAAATCATAAAGATCAGATCAGAAATAAATGAAAAAGAAATGAAGGAAACAATTGCTAAGGTAAATAAAACTAAAAGCTTGTTCTTTGAGAAGACATACAAAATTGATAAACCACTCACCCGACTCATCAAGAAAAAAAAGAAGACTCAAATCAATAGAATTAGAAATGAAAAGGAAAAGTAACAACTGACACTGAAGAAATACAAAGTATCATGAGAGACTACTACAAGCAACTATATTCCAATAAAATGGACAACCTGGAAGAAATGGACAAATTCTTAGAAAAGTACAACTTTCCAAGACTGAAGCAGGAAGAAATAGAAAATATGAACAGACAAATCACAAGTAATGAAATTGAAACTGTGATTAAAAATCTTCCAACAGACAAAAGTCCAGGACCATATTGCTTCACATGTGAATTCTATCAAACATTTAGAGAAGAGCTAACACCTATCCTTCTCAAACTCTTCCAAAATATAGCAGAGGGAGGAACACTCCCAAACTCATTCTTTGAGACCACCATCACCCTGATACCAAAACCAGACAAAGATACTACAAAAGGATCATATGTCATGATTAAATGAGGTTTATCCCAGGAGTGCAGGGATTCTTCAATGTATGCAAATCAATCAATGTGATACACCATATTAACAAACTGAAGGATTAAAACCATATGATAATCTCAATAGATGTAGAAAAACCTTTTGACAAAATTCAACACCCATTTATGATAAAAACTCTCAAGAAAGTGGGCATAGAGGGAACCTACCTCAACATAATAAAGGCCATATATGACAAACCCACAGCCAACATCGTTCTCAATGGTAAAGAACTGAAATCATTTCCTCTAAGATCAGGAACAAGACAAGGGTGCCAACTCTCTCCACTATTATTCAACATAGTTTTGGAAGTCCTAGCCACAGCAATCAGAGAAGAAAAAGAAATAAAAGGAATCCAAATTGGAAAAGAAGAAGTAAAACTGTCACTGTTTGCTGATGACATGATACTATACATAGAGAATCCTAAGGATGCTACCAGAAAACTACTAGAGCTAATCAATGAATTTGGTAAAGTAGCAGGATACAAAATTAATGCACAGAAATCACTTGCATTCCTATACGCTAATGATGAAAAATCTGAAAGAGAAATTAATGAAACACTCCCATTTACCATTGCAACAAAAAGAATAAAATACCTAGGAATAAACTTACCTAAGGAGGCAAAAGACCTGTATGCAGAAAACTATCAGACACTGATGAAAGAAATGAAAGGTCATACAAACAGTTGGACAGATATACCATGTTCTTGGATTGGAAGTATCAACATTGTGAAAACGACTATACTATCCAAAGCAATCTACAGATTCAATGCAATCCCTATCAAACTACCACTGGCATTTTCCACAGAACTAGCACGAAAAATGTTACAATTTGTATGGAAGCACAAAAGACCCTGAATAGCCAAAGCAATCTTGAGAAAGAAAAATGGAACTGGAGGAATCAGAATCCCTGACTTCAGACTACACTACAAAGCTACAGTAATCAAGACAGTATGGTAATGGCACAAAAACAGAAATATAAATCAATGGAACAGGATAGAAAGCTCAGAGATCAACCCACACACATGTTGTCACCTTATGTTTGATAAAGGGGGCAAGAATATACAGTGGAGAAAAGACAGCCTATTCAATAAGTGGCGCTGGGAAAACTCAACAGGTACATGTAAAAGAATGAAATTAGAACACTTCCTAACACCATACACAAAAATAAACTCAAAATGGATTAAAGACCTAAATGTAAGGCCAGACACTACAAAATTCTTTGAGGAAAACTTGGGCAGAACACAGTACAACATAAATCACAGAAAGATCCTTTTTGACCCACCTCCTAGAGAAATGGAAATAAAAACAAAAATAACATATGGGACCTAATGAAACTTAAAAGCTTTTGCACAGCAAAGGAAACCATAAGCAAGGTGAAAGGACAACCCTCAGAACCAGAGAACATATTTGCAAATGAAGCAACTGAGAAAAGATTAATCTCCAAAATATACAAGCAGCTCAATATCATAAAAACAGAAAACCCAATCAAAAAATGGGTGGAAGACCTAAATAGGCATTTCTCCAAAGAAGACATACAGATTTCCATCAAATACATGAAAGGATGCTTAGCATCACTAATCATAGAGAAATGCAAATCAAAACCACAGTGAGGTATCACCTCACACCATTCAGAATGGGCATCATCATAAAATGTACAAACAATAAATGCTGGAGAGGGTGTGGAGAAAATGGAATCCTCTTGCACTGTTGGTGGGAATATACATTGATACAGCCAACATTATGGAGATTCCTTAAAAAAGTAAAAATAGAACTACCTTGTGACCCAGCAATCCCACTTCTAGAGATATACCCTGAGAAAATCATAATTCAAAATGAGACATGTACCACAATGTTTACTGCAGCAGTGTTTACAATAGCCAGGACATGGAAGCAAGCTAAGTGTCCATCGACAGATGAATGGATAAAGAAGATGTGGCACATATATATAATGAAGTATTACTCAGCCATAAAAAAGAAATGAAATTGAGTTATTTGTAGTGAGGTGGATGGACCTAGAGTCTGTCATACAGAGTGAAGTAAGTCAGAAAGAGAAAAAGAAATACCGTATACTAACACATATATATGGAATCTAAAAAAAAATGGTTCTGGTGAATCTTGGGGCAGGACAGGAATAAAGATGCAGATGTAGAGAATGGACTTGAGGACACGGGAGGGGGAAGTGTAAGCTGGGATTAAGTGAGAGAGTAGCATTAACATATATACACTACCAAATGTAAAATAGCTAGTGCGAAGCAGTTGCATTGCACAGGTAGATCAGCTTCGTGTTTTGTGACCACCTAGAGGGGTGGAATAGGAAAGGTGGACGGGAGGTACAAGAGGGAGGGAATATGGGGATATATGCATACATATAGCTGATTCACTTTGTTATACAGCAGAAACTAACACAACATTGTAAAGCAATTATACTCCAATAAAGATGTTAAAAATAAAAAAACTAAAACTAAAAAGTTTCTCTCAGTGTTCTGAACCAAAGCAGGAGAATTCCTTTCACCTTTGAGACAGACTTCTTTTTTTAAGAAAGTATGAGTTCTGTTTAGTATCGTTAGCTGGATGTATTCATTTTCTTGGTTACTGATAGTAGAAACCAAGTTTGTGAGCATCAGAAGAAAAAGAATTAGAACAAGTAACTCATGGAATTGATGAAAGCATTGGAGAACTATGTTCAGAAAATAATATGAAAGAACTAAGGAAAATTTTCTAGCTGACAACAGAGATAGGTCATGACACAAGAACACTGTGCCTGGGAAACCACTGCTACCAGTGATCCTGACCACTGCTGTCCCCACTACTCTGGATGGTAGTCACAGGAGGTCACCACTCACCACCAGAATAAGGTCTAGTAAAGCTTCCTTTTCATTTGCTCCTGATTCGAAGCTCTGGCAAGGATTCCATAATTGTCCAAGATTAGATCATGAACACAACTGACTGCCTATGCCCTGTTTTCCTCTAAGATGCACAGGATGGTGGGTTTCCCAAATATAACAACTCACCAACCAAAAACCAACCAATAAACTTCAAATATCAACTATCTACTACATACAGAATTTTCCCTCAAAGTTTTGTTTTAATCCATGCTATCCCTAATGGCCATGTAACTGATAGTCCAAATCAGGGTTACTCTGAGTGTGACAGGTGGCGCTGGGATAACATAGGTGTAAACTAGAACTGTCCTGGGCAAACGGAGATAAATGATTGTCCTACCTATATCTGAACAGTTATTACTTGCCCTTAAGGGTTATGTTTTTGTCTTACCTAAGAATTTGCTCATGGTGCACAGCATGCTGAAATATAGCAAGAAGGTCTGATCTTCTCTTTAATTCAAGATGGGGGAAAAACCCTGCGATGAAGAATGGAATTGAATTGGTACAGCTCTATATCCACTGGGAGTCATAAAGGTAGAAATGTTGAAGACTGAAGCCCCCAGCCTTTGGACCTCTACCGTGTGTTTTTGTGACTGAGTGGTCTGGATCTCAGGACAGTGGGCTTGGATGTACCCTGAATAAAATGGATGTGCTGTTCATCAAAAATCCTGAAGCAGCAAAGGAAGAAGGCCTTGGTAAGGGGTAGGCAAATATATTTTTCTATTCATAGCGTGAAATGTCTCACTGGATCTACACTCTAAGGTTTGGAGATTCCTGTTAGTGGTGGGGTGGGAGAAATTGCTTCTGGGAGCTCAGAAGGAACTCTGAGGTCAGGTTTCATTATGATGTACCCAGGTGTGGTTTCTATGTACTCATCGTGCTTGGGTTTTATAGCCCTTTTGAATCCATGGCTTAATGATATCTTTCATTTGTTTTGGAAAATTCTCACTTTCTTGGGAAATGATCTCAAACTTACAGAAAGTTACAATAACAATACAAAAAACCTTTTTCTCTGAACCATTAAGCTTGAGCTGCCGACATGATGCCCTATAACCCTTGAATAGCTTAATGTGTATTACCTGCAAATGAGAATGTTCTACAAAGCTATAGTGCAACCATAAAAATCAAGAAATTAACTTTAGCTTACTACTACCATCTAATCTTCAGATTACATTCAAGTTTCATCAGTAGTCCCAATAATGCCTTCTATATCAGAAAGATCAAGTCTAGAACTTTCATGTCTAGACTAGAACTTTCAAGTCTAGAAATTTCATATCTTTAGTCTCCTTTAGTGTAGAACAACTTTCCATCCATTGAGTTTTTTTCTTGGTTTTCATGACTTTGACCCTTTGGAAGATTACACGAATTGCTTTGTAGAATGTCCCGCAGTTTGAGTTTGTCTACTGTTTTCTCATCATTAGATTCAGTGTATGCGTCTTTGGCAGGGGTGTCATACTTTATTTTCTCATTGCATCTTGTCAGATGACTCATGATTTTGACTTAGGGATGATGCTCACACTGACCTCATGATTAAGGTAGTCCTCCCAGGCTTCTCACCTGTAAAGCTGCACTTTCCCTTTAGTAATTAGTACATAATTTGTGGGCAGGTACATAAAGACTATGTAAATATCTCATTCCCCCTCAAAATTTCAATGTATTCAGTTATTATTTATATTAACATGGTGTCGCGAATCCCTACTTTGTTCAATGGGTCATAATCTATTATTGTCATTAACAATGACCTCCCAAAACAAGGTCCTACTGTACTGCACAGAGAACTGTATTCAATATCCTATGATAAACCATAATGGAAAAGAATATTAAAAAAAATACATAGATATGTATAACTGAATCACTTTGCTGTACAGTAGTAATTAACACATTATAAATCAACTATACTTCATTAAAAAACAAAACAAAACAAAAAACAATGATCCCCCCCCAGGTGAGCCAGATCCCTTTAAGGAGACTTCCTGGATGTCCCTCACAACACTTCTGCTTCCATGTCATTAGTCAGAACTATTCAAACAACTTCACACAACAACAGTGGATCCTAGGAAAAACCTTTTATTCCAGGTGTCAATGTGCCCAGCTAAGATCAGTATTCTCTTAGTAGGAAAAATGGGGAGAATGGATATGGGGAGCAACTAGCAGCCTCTGCCACTGTGGCTTAAAAAATAAAAATCCATATGAGGATTTCTTGGTGTATTCTGGAATATTATTTCTTAGCAACATTTATGAAAATAGAGAAGATATGTATATTAATCACAATTTTAAGGCACTATATCAAGAGCTTTTTTTAATAGTTACATATTTTTCAAATAAATAGTACTCCTTTGAAGGTTTGCAAAACAGGGTAAAATGTAAAGAAATGTGCATTGTGTTCCAATTTTCGTTATTGATCTGCTTTGTAACATTTGGGAAAGTCACTTGAAATGTCTGCGTGACTGTCTCTTTATTGGTAATTGAAAGAATGCCTGTATAAGGAGGTATTGTTAAGTCTAGAAAGTGAGAGAATTTCTAGGGCTAAAGGTAAAGGTACTCACTCTCTCAGTAAACACATAAACACATCATCATTTTTGAGAGGGGCACTAGGCTATGTTTAGTGATGAGTAACTTTGTCAAATTATATAAAATAGATTTAATGCTAGACATTTTTGTGGTAAATCAAATATTAACTTTTATTGTTAAAGTGTGTTCCCATGGATAGAAATGCCTCATTTTCCTCATCCATTAAATGACTCAATAATCTTTACTTCCCAGAATTATTGTGAGGACTAAATGTGACAGCATATGAAATGTGATTATCACAGTGTCTGGCCCATAGTATGTACCTGATAAGTAGTATTTATTAATTTTACAATAATAATATTTTTATGATTAGAGGGTATCTGTACTTGTCTATGTAAAGGCATATACTAGTGTCAAAACAGGGATGAGGCTTTGGTCACTTATGTTAAGTGATTCACTACTCTGATAAAAATTCACAAAAATGAAACTGTGCTAAATAGCTTTGTTGAAAAAAATATGGTTCCCACCGTACTACTAGTTTTCATAAATAAGCCAAGCTGAAAGAGGCGTGACAGGGCCCTAGGGCCTATGCTATCATACCTCCTGACAGCGTTTTCCTTACTACCTGAGGATACATTGGATCCTGGCGAGTTCTAGTTCATCATCTACAGAAAATACTGGAAGAAAAGGTACTAGAAAAGTTTATTTTAAAAACCAGTTAAAACCAGGTTCAATTGGAACTCATGTTCTAGCATTTTTAATACCTTGGTCTTTCCCACTGCTATTTGTGTAATATTGGAATTCTGGTGTTGATACAAGTCTATAAATCAGAAATACTCTCTTCTGTCTTGATTTCATTGTGGTTACAATGAGATAAATCTAGTTGAATGAGAACAATTAAATTATAATAATAGAATTCCTCTTTGGGGTGCTTCCTCAGTACCTGCGATTTGACCTTACCTAAAAAGAATTTAAGAACTAAAACTATCATATGAATAAAAACTGAGAGCACACACTTTTGAAGGTATTTCAATCCCTGTGAAATTTGTAGGACTATTAACCTCCCACAACTGGAGATGTTATAAAGCAAGTACTTAGCATTGCATTATCAAAATGATAATTCTAACAGCACAATGGCATAAAAATATGATACCTGGAAGATAAGATACAGCATGTTAAGAAATAAAATTTATCTAAAAGTTGTTTATCCTTGGGTGATCAAGCCCTAGCATTTGCAAAAGAGTTGCATATAAATGTAGGAGTGAATCGAAGAAGAAGAAAAAAATTAGTTCTTCGAAGAATATTTTTGGGCAAATGTTGCCACTAAATAGAGAAAAAGCAATTATGACCCCATGAGTCAGTTAAGATGGAATGTTCTAATGAAAGTAACAAACAGAAATCTTCCAGTCTTGAGATCTATCCCTTGCCAGGGTTTTGGGACACAAGTGACTCACTGTCACTATTTTTACTTAAAGGAGTGCATCTCCCCTGTTCCTCCCCCCCCAAAAAAAAACAAAAACAAAAAAAGAAAGAGAAGAAGAGTCAGACAGAGAGAAATGCAAAAGTAGGAGGGGAAGGAAAGGGCACACCAAAGAGCATAACAGGTTATTTTCTTCAAGGTGGGAGAAGTTCATCAGGGAATCCTTCACTGGAGCCTTTATGAAGTCTTCAGCAATGTACAAAGGGTGGGGTGGCACTGCTAATGCACAGTGATTTTTAAAAGGCAGACACACTTTTACTTAGTTTTATTAATGTTTTTACATTCTCTACAGACAATGCCTTCGTACTTCCATGGGGGCTGACCATTCCCTCCACTCTGTCCTTGGTATGTCCCTGGAGGAGCTTTGAGTTTTATAAAATAAGCTATACTTACATAAGGGAGTTTAGAGAGCAGAGTGGAGTGCAGCTTAATTTCAAAAGGTAATTAATCATGTGTTTTTTAAAGACCACAGCTTTTCCTGACTTTCTCTTTGTTCTCCATCACCTGTCTTGGATCACTTGTGCTGTCTGTTTTTCAGGCTCTGTATTGCTGAAGTCACTTATGCAGTTCATGATCCATGAAACTGCTTTAGCAATGAAATGACATACCCAATCCAGGGTTCAAAGCAAATTTTTATGTCCCCTCTAGGTCAGAATCCAAACTATGGAAGAAATAGGGATGTAACAACTTTACAAAGTAGCCAAGTCTTCTAAAAGTCTCCCTAGCCAGGTAATTACATAGTTCTCCCCCTATTAAACAAAGAAAATAAAAAAGCACAACATAAAAGATTTTTTCCTAAACATACATGTTTATTATGGAAAATATAGTAAGCCCCAAAGAAGAAAAAGAAGACAACTATAATTCCACTACTTAGAGATAACTATTACTTGTTCAGGTATCTGTATATTTTCAACTCTTTACATAGACTGCATATATCTATACACACACATATATACACACAGAGTACGTTCATATATACGTATATAAATATATATATGTATATAGATGGTTTCACAACTTTTTCTTACTGGATAGGTTATGAACATTTATCTATGTTATCACCACAGCATTCTTGAAGTCTTAGAATCAGGCATGTTTTCAACAGGACTTTATTCTGTTGGAAAGATCTATTCTGACTGTAGTTAGGGCCAAGAAAAGAGGTATAAGATGACGTCTAATGTTAAGTGCAGAGCTGCTCTGTTTTGCTAGACATTTTGTTCTTTTGAGATGATTAGAAGCATGATATTTCAAGATATTTGGTCATCTTCAATTAGCCTCTCCAAGAAGTGACAAAATTCAAAAGTTGTCTATGGAAGGATTGATAGTTTCAAGGCTGCATGTCAGTAGCAGAGAAAACATCAGAACAAATTCAGACTTATCTATGTGGTGCTTAGTGAGAAGGACAGTCATTTGTTTAAGTTGGACTGCCTAGTGTGTTTAGTATTGGCATCAGGTCTAAGTCAGAATCTTAGAGATGTAAGGAAAATGTTCTGCCAAGTGCAGGAATCTTTTCTTTGCCCAACAGCAGGTGACAGCCTAGACTATGATCGAATTTCATAAAGGATGACTCTTCCAATTGCAATCCATGCCAATGATGGATGGTTCTAGAGATCAGGAACTTACTGCTTATGTTAACAAATTTCTGCTTCCCAATAACTCTCCTGCCTGTATCTAATGTCTGCTCTCTGGACTACCACAGAATAGTTTATTCTGCATGAGTCTTCACACTTGCCTTTCCTAAGTCTTTTTCACACTATAGTAAACATCCTGCTTTTTGTAATGGTTGACATACCAGCTGGTTTTCTTAGGATGCATTCCTTGTATGTTTCTTCTCTCTGAGTCATTCAGATTGAAGGGGATCTCCAAGTTTGTTCTGGTCTGTAGAGGACAGTAGCACTCAGATCTCTGATGATCAAGACCTAGAATATACATCAATAGACCTGAGACTAAACTCACATTTTTTGTTGTTGTTTTAGCATCTGTGTTACTCTGTTGGATGAGAGTGAATATGAATGGATGTATTGGTTATTCTCTGTTTGCTTCCCCAACAGATAGATTCTCTACTTTGTCCTCCCTGAAAGATTCCGTAGGAGTCTGAGCTGTACTGAATGTACCTCTCAGGTGGCCCTGCTCTCTAACTTCTGATTGGGCTTGGCCCCAGCAGGAACTTTGAGGGTAAGGGCAAGAAGATATTGAATCTTTTTAAAAAGAACAGGGAATGTGTCTTACCTGTGGCCTCAGCTCCTGGGAATTATGGTGCCAGTCCTTGGGTGATTCACTATTACTAGTTAGTTGCCTTTACCCTGTAAACAGTTCCTTCATCAAACTCTTCTCAGTTAAACTCTTTGACAGTGCCAACATTTTCTGCTGGGACACAGACTGGTATAAGGAGCATACAGGCACTAAAATGCTGAGAAATTTTTTCAGATGAACTGCACCAGAAAAGATCTTCCTGCTTCTGTTTGTGTAGAAGTATTTTTTTTAAACTCCCAGATATAGTATTTTGAACTTAGCTCTCAGGGAGTTCTCTATGTTGGTGTCAGCCAATCATTTCAGATGGTTGAGATCATTTAGATCTTGATTTTATTAATAGTCTTAGCCTTCCTCCTCAACAATTTGCTAACTGTGTACAAAATTTATTACTATGTGATCTCTATCTCTATCCACGGAGAGGCAGTATAGCATCGTGAGGAAAAATCAACTTCAGAGTAGATAGAGTTAGGTTTGAATTACTAACCATGTGACTTTAGAAAAATTACTTAAAATGAGCTTCAATTTCTTCGTCTATAAGATAAACATAATACCTGAAAAATTTGGTGTGAGTTTAACAAAAATGTCTTTAAAGCCCTTATGTCCCTCTTGGCCCATGATAAGCATTCAATAAATGATAGCTTGCATACAGAAATGCATGCTATCCCAAAAAGAAATAAGGGAAATAAGAATACCATTCAAGATATAAGTATAGAATAGGAGGAGTATGGATTGCGTGTGGGGCTATGGGGTGGGGAGGGGAGTAAACAAGTGAACTGACCCTCAGACTTCCCATAGAGTGGAAAGTAATTTCATTGGGAGCTTCTGTCATCTGAAAAGATGGTTATTTGAACATTTTTTCTTGGACCTCTGGCTTTGCTTCTCCAGCTGTCTTTGTTTATTGAGCTCTCTCTGCCTTCTGTCTTCTCTGCCCCAACCATCTCCTCCCTCCCCTAATTCAAAATTTTTCCTGCCTACTGCCAAGATATAGTACTTTATTTAGTAATTTGTTCTATGTTTTTGTTTTCTAATATATTGTTTTCTGCTTTCATGTTTACTAATGCATTAGTTCTGCTTTCCTAGGAGCAATTGTTCACCTTTTACTATTTTTTGCTGAGTACTTAATGTGTTTATTTTCATTCTGCTCTATTTTTCATACTTAGTGTTTTTATTGTCACTTTTCTAGATATTCTACAAATTTTATTTTTATTTATTTATTTATTATTATTATTTTTTTGTGGTACGCGGGCCTCTCACTGTTGTGGGCTCTCCCGTTGCGGAGCACAGGCTCCAGACGCGCAGGCTCAGCAGCCATGGCTCACAGGCCTAGCCGCTCTGCAGCATGTGGGATCTTCCCGGACTGGGGCATGACCCCGTGTCCCCTGCATCAGCAGGCGGACTCTCAACCACTGCACCACCAGGGAAGCCCTTGATTTATTTTTGACAAAAGAATCATTTGAGAAAGCTTTTAAGTTCCCATGTTGTAATTTCTAGTTTTATTGCACTGTGATCAGAGAATATAACTTGTATTTGTAATAGCATTTATACCACATTTATACCTTTTTTAACTTTGCTCAGATTTTTTGCAGGTGATCTAATGTGTTCGATTCTGTAAATATATCATGGACATATAACAGTTCAGTGTTTACATTTTCTGGTTATAGGCTTTGCTATACAGTTTTAGGCATTTGTATTAGGCCTTTATATATTTTCTTTGTTGCCTTCTTTCTTTATCATGAGATGAGAGGGTAGGGTAAAGTCTCACCATCATTTCTCTTTCCATATCTCTTTGCATTTCCTGAAGTTTTATCTTCATGAAATTTTTATGCATAAAACATTGCACATACAGTTTTTATGCATATATAAAGAGATTTCCTCTCCCCCTTGATTCTGGCTATTATTTTCTTTCTTTTCTTTTTTTTTTTGGCCGCACTGAGCAGCATGTGGGATCTTAGTTCCCAGACCAGAGATCAAACCCACGCCCCCAGCAGTGGAAGCCTGGAGTCTTAACCACTGGACCGCCAGGGAAGTCCTCCCCCTTGATTCTGATTGGTCTGCTGTTAACAGCACAGGTTTAACATTCCAGGGAGAAATCTGATTAAGAGTCAGAAGGATCTCAGCGCTGCTAATAGTGGTTCAGGACCATGGACAGCTATCCCTCTAGGAACCGTCTTCCTCACTTCAGCATCTTAAGCACCGCGGGGCTTCCCTGGTGGCGCAGTGGTTGAGAGTCCGCCTGACGATGCAGGGCACACGGGTTCGTGCCCCGGTGTGGGAGCATGCGCGTCCAGAACCTGTGCTCCGTAACGGGAGAGGCCACAACAGTGAGTAGGCCCGCGTACCACAAAAAAAAAAAAAAAAAAAATTGTGAATCACAGAGTTAGATAAGAGATACGGAGAGTCACCTTAAAATGATAAGCTGATTTCTGGTCTTGTGTAAGACTTCACAGTAGGCTGCTGGACTGTGCAAATCCAGAAACTGTTCAAAGTAGGGAAGTCACTCCTAGTGTCTTCAATCTTACTACCTCATTGGGCAAGATTATTCCTATTGTGAAGGAGACTGTCCGAAGCTGTTTTGGCTGAGGCATGTTTCTAAAAATGCATCCAATTAACTTTTAACTTCCCCTGTTGTGGTTTCTTGCTCACCAAACATTATTCTGATTATAATTCAACATCCCATATAATTCTAGCTGTAGAGAGAAAATATATTAGGTATGACAATGCTAACGTTTCAGCCCATGTCAATGCAAACATTTCAGTATAATTTGGTAACTTGGCATCTGGGTTCTATACATTATTTAATGTATACATTTAATGTGTGCTTAATTAGCATAATGACTTCACTTCCAGAAATACTCATCCTTTCTCAATTGTGGGTAAATCAGCTTTTGCATATATGAGGTTAAGAGTCAGAACTTAAAACTTTATGAATTCACTAAGATATCTCTTGTGATGGTAATCTGCCAACTTGCACTTTTTCATTACTGTGCACTTTCCAAAAAGAGCGTGGACCATGTGTGAGCAAGGGGAGAGCCCTGTGACACTCCACCAAATTCCCCTCTCCAAGTTCACATTGGCTTATTAACCAATGCTCACTATCACATGAAACTCTGTAACTGAATCTGGGTGCCTGGCATGATGAAATGGTGTGAGATTCAAGCAGCAATACGGATATTCAAACATCTGTTTATTTCCTGGGAGAAAAATTTTAGTTAAAGTATCTTTAAACAACTGTTTATATTTGACTAAAGAAAAGCAAGCAAGCACTTAATTTATGGATTTGCTAATTACTCTTCTCATCTGAGAACACTGGTGTTGAATATATGTCATTAATTTCCAGATTTTGCACTGAATAATCTCAAAGACTAAATGACATTGTGCCTACATGGGTGCCTGAGGAATGACAATAAAAGCAACCCTGGAGCTACTGAGGCTGTCACAGTGGCACTTAGCTGTTTTGTTTGGGCCTAGGGCCACTTTTTTCCCAAATAAAGTAAAATAAACTTGGTTCTTACTTATAACACATACATAAATACACTGAGGTTCATTTATATTTGAATTTTGAAAAACCTGTTACCAGGAAGGCACATCAATGCATTTTTCTTATGCTGGTAGTAATTAAAGGCAGCTCTGTTTTCTTTCTGAAGCATTTTCTTATGCCAGCAATAGGGCACCTCCAGTTTTTACGGAGATCCTTTCTTTATGAAGTCACGTGGCTACATTTAGTCAATTTCAGTCAACGATATTTACTAAATGCCACTAGAGCAGAAGTGAACACCAACAGAAAATCATATTTTACAAAGACCATCACCTCAGTATCCTAACCTGCCACGTCATAATAATTGTGAGGTTTCTCTTTTTGGCTGCAATTGGTCTCCTGATTATGGCTGGAGGAATACAGGTGCCCCACGTAGCCTCCTGAGAGAACTTGCATGACCTTTCTAGAAAGGATGTTCTTGGATAATGAGTAATTTTCATGCTCACTATCACATATGTGATATGTGTATGAGTAATTTTTAAAAGCTGGAATGAGTCAGCATCAATAGCAGAAGGAAAAAAAATGAGTATGGACAATCCAAGAAGCCATTTGGCAGGATAAGGGTTCTGAGGGAAACCCCTGGTTTAGGAAACAACTCAGGAGTTGCTTCTGTCATATTAGGGTGGGATGGTAAGAGATTGGGAATCTTGGGGATTTAGTTGCCTAATTTCTTGCCTAAATTCTGGTGCAAATGATGAGAAGCACTTCAAGAACCTCTGCATCTGCCACCGTAGAGTATATTTGTCACATTTTGGCCGTGAAGCACCCACACAATTCCTATTAGCACAGCAATATCTCTTTATTAGGAATTCTTCACTGTGGGCAGATTTGTTGGTATTGCTGAGAGCATGTGACTTAGTTTTGGCTGCTTGGACATTTTTTTATGGGATTTTGAACAGTGAATGAGATATATGGGCAGTCTTGCTACACAGGTGCAAGTAAACTAGAATATTCCTGGGGCAGCCTATATTTTCTGCTGCCCAGCCCTGAGGGGGAAATCCCTTTTTTATGACCTGTTCTCCCAACCTTGTTCTACAACTCTTTGTCACTTCTTTGGGTCTCCCCACTCATACTTTAAAAATAAAATAAATACCTTTTTTTTTTTTTTTTTTTGTGGTACACAGGCCTCTCACTGTTGTGGTTTCTCCCGTTGCGGAGCACAGGCTCAGCAGCCATGGCTCACGGGCCCAGCCGCTCCGCGGCATGTGGGATCTACCGGGACCGGGGCACGAACCCGTGTCCCCTGCATCGGCAGGCGGACTCTCAACCACTGCGCCACCAGGGAAGCCCAATAAATACCTTTTTGTTAAATCTATCTAGAATACTCGCATGGTCCTGACTAACTTCAAGGATGGTGTAGCAGTGCAATTCCACCATGTTTCTGGAAGCAGAACCAGCCCTGATCACTACCACAGTACACATACACCACACATTTATAGCTTGTCTTATAAGAGGTTACTGATATGCCCAGCTAGAAAGGAAGCTCTTAAGTGGAAAGAAATAGTTGTAAATTTCCTTTAAACGGTTTACTTTGTAATTCTGCCATGGTGGGAATGTGGAGCTCTTACTGATGAGCTCTAATTTCCTCAATAAATAAAATGAAAGGCTGAGAATTGAGGTTAAAATTTGAATAACATATAGACCAAAGGAAAAAATTTAATGACCTTTTAGATAACTAAGACAAAAACAGTTGTGGCATCAACACAATTCTATTTATTTATGTATTAAATAAATTGCAGGAAAGAGAAAACAAGTTGATAGCCAAGTCAACATATCACTAAATGAGCATTTGGTCTGATGTTTTGCTGAATTGACCAAATAAAGCAGTAGTTTAAGAATCATCTAAACACAGCCATGTTCCTTCAGAAAACAGAACTTGCAGATAGCACTATCCCTGAAAATTGGGGCATGTAGTTAGCACTTTTGGGTTTTCAGCCTGTGAAGGAAGAATCTAAAAGGTGACACAAAGCAAGGGGGTCATTAGGAAAATGTAACTTTTTTTTTACATTTTGGCCGCCAGATTGTGGGATCTTAGTTCCCTTACCAGGGATTGAACCCTGGAGCCATGGCAGTGAAAGTGCTGAGTCCTAACCACTGGACCACCAGGGAATTCATTGCCACTAGTCTTTCTTATAGCTTACCATCTGTTCAACGGACAGCCTTGGACTGAATATTCTTATTTTTTATTTCCCATTTTCTTACCACCCGGTCCTGACACACACATCACTCCCTCCACGCCCCCCACCCCAGCTCACGCAATTTCACTCGTGTTGACAACTTTGCTTTTATCGGGCGGGGGTTGGTCTATCAACCTACATTTTCTTTAGAGAAACAAAATAAAACCAAACTCATCTCCACCCACTTAGCCCTCGGAACCTTTAACTGCTGTAATATTTTAAAAAATAAATAAAGGAAGTAATAAATAAAACAAGCTCACTTACTCCCTAAGCCTGTAGTTTGGTGTTAGTCTTTTGCAAAATATGTTTTGAGCCCACTGTGGTGATTACCAGAGGCTTTGGTGAGTCATGCTCAACCCAGTGAGAACAGAAGTGCTGGCACACACCCTGAAGTATGGAGTCCCTATTTGCCCTTCAGAATGGCTGCCTGAACTAATTTATTACTCAACTTGAAAAGCCTTTTTTTTATAACTCGCTGTGGTTTTACCTTGTTTGTTTCTCCTACTGTCCTGCAAAGGGTACTGAGAAATTACTTTTGTTGATTTCTCATACTGGCAGTGACTAGGGAAATCACCCATTCGTTACTACCTAACGAAAGCAAAACTGACCCGTTCTGAAGCCCAGTGCCCACCTCCCAGCACACAGACGCCTGTCTCACGTTCCCCCTTGTCTCCAGTGAGCAGAGGGCTGCCTTCAGGGGCTGTCTCCCATTTGCCTTCATCAATCTTAGGACCATATCATGCCCATGGAAATCTCAATTTCCAGTCAGCAAAGGATTCACATAAAAGTAAGAACACTGAGGTTTTTTTCCCTTCACTGGCAGTTTACATTTTCCTGGGGCTTATAAATCTCCCAGCATTTATTACACTTCCTGGTTTGATGTTAGCTTATTTGTGAAGCTGTCTGTCATCATGCTTAAAATTGAGGGGGCCCACAATCTTGCCAGGAGACGTGAGTAATTCCAACTGTCCTCCCCCCTAGCTTTTGGGCAGCAGGAAACTCTGAGTCACTGCAGATGTGCCCCTACAGCACTTAGAATGCTCTTCCACTGTGCCTCCCAGCCACACTGAGCAACTAACAGAACCGTGACTGGTGTTCATGCCTCCCCTGAATTTGTTTGCTTGATTTGTCCTTGAGTGTCCTTGGAAGATTTGCTGTCTCCTTGCCTACTGGGGCTTGGACACCCCGTTCTTGGGGTTGGCTCCACGTTGACTCTGGCCCTGACTTAGAGCAGATGCCATAGGCCAAGAAACCTACAGCCTTGGCAAAACTGGAGATGATGGATGTTTCGTGTTGGGACACAGGAAGGTTGAGAACCTCTAATGAACCTGGACTACTAGTTATAAACCATGTCAGACTCTTTAGAGTGGTTAGCCCTGGGCTATGGAATTAAGAGGGACATTTATTTTCTATTTTAGATTCAGCTGCACTTTCTGCAATGGACGTGTATCAACAAAATACATGATGCTGTTCAGAAATTGCCCCATCGTCATGTTGCTGGTGTTATTGGGGGTGCTGTTGTATCTGATGAATAAAAATCTAGGCTGCACACTCCAAGCAAAATCAATGGACCTGATATGTATTCTCTCTTCTTAATCCCGGGGAATTTTAAACATAAAAGTATTCCATGTGATCAAATTAACAGGTTCAGAGAATGGATGGGTATTTTGGTTACTGCTTTTCTACCCTTCCTACCAGCTGCCCTGGCTCACAGCACTTTGAGAATGGCACTTTATAAAGGAAACCGTGTACTTTCTTGTAAGTGGAGCAATCAGCTCCCTCTTCTCCAGCGACTGACGCTTTCTCTGCGTCAGGCTAGCTGCACTCCTAGGCCTCCTGGATTTCATCAGGGCCGGTGGAGTGGTCAGGCTTCCTTTTGTTTCTCCTCATACCCTTTCGAAGGAGTTAGTTTATGTACATATCACAGATTGCAAAATACAGTCATTTAATCCTCTTATCTGGTCTGCATGTCCCTTTGCATGGGCATGTATTGTGACTTTGCCACTCCATGCATCAAGAGGAGCCTATTTAATGGAATCTGGACAGACCTCGCAACTTGTTTGGCCAGTAAAATATGGAGAAAACAATGTTGTGGGCCTTTCAAGTCTGGATTATAAGAGGCCTTGGAACTTCTGCTTTTACTGTCTTCGAATGCTACTCTGATACCACTAACTGAAGGGTGAGAGGTCAGTGGTAGGGAATCAAGACTCTCAATCAACTGACAGTCACATGAATGACGCCATCTTGGACCTGACAGTCCAGTAAGCCCTTCAACTGAACACAGTCAAATGAGGGAGCCCAGAAAAAATAAATCATGTGTTTAGTTTTTGGGTGGTAATTGCACAGCAATAGATCATTGAAAAGCACAATGCTTTTTAGAGACTGAAACACCTAAATCGTATTCATGATAACACATGGTTAGTACAGTGATGGATGTTGGAGTGGTATTGCCTGCAGGTAAGGTAAATAGACAGTGGCCAGAACACGAGGCCTTATAGTCTATGGTAAAGAGTTTAGACTTAATCCTAAGAGCAGCTATAGAAGGATTTAGGCAAGAAAGTAACCTGGTCAGATTTTCATTTTATAAAGTTACATTGGCATCCATGTGGAGAATGGATTTAAAGGGGTCAAGACTGGAGGCAGGAAGATCATTTGGGAGGCTATTACTGTAGTTATTAAGAGTTGAAGGTAGGCTGAGGAATGGGGCAAGTGCAAAAAAAAGAAAATGGATTCAAAGATTTTAGAGATATCAAAAAGGCAAAATTGGTGGGACTTGACTGGAAGAGGAAACTGGGTGGAGAGTGGTGTTAGGCCTAGAGGTGGAGAATTCTGGAGGCAGAGGAAATTAAATTTGGAAGGAAAGATGATGAGTTTGGTTTCTTAAATGCTTGTGGAGGAAGCATTCATATGGAGAATTCTGATGGACAATTTTATATAGAGGACTACATTTAAAGAGGTCAGAAGCAGACTCACAATAAAATTAAAACCACCAGTAATTGTCAATTTTAAATAAATAATATTTTCCTTTCTGGTTAAAGGTAGTACACATAGAAGTCAGAGACCCAGAATTTTTTTTTTCTGGCCAACCTGTAGAAGGGAACACAACTTATAGAACAGAACGTAAACATGGATTTTGAAAATCAACTCTAAAGCTCCTAAGAGAACAAGAAAGATTCTGTTTCATGATTCATGAGGGGTGACATTTTAGAGTTGATTTCATAAGGGAATTCATTAAGCCAGTATAGGGCCATGCCATTTTAATGCCATGTAATGTTTAAGTACCTTTAGCTATCATTTTTAAATTAGCAGAAGCAAATAAAGAGAGCTTCACTTTAACTGTGGGAAATCGCACTTCTGTGCTTCAAGTGACTTCAAATTTGTCCTGATGTTGCCGTGCAAATAATCCCAGTGCTTACCAAGATAATTGTTAATTTCCTGAGTAGTAAATCCTTACTTTGTCTCAGTTTCTCTCCTACAAGATTGGATCGGAAAATGGGAATAGGACCTACTAATAGGTCTTACTGATAGACTCTGGAACAGCTACCAGTGTGAGGAGCCAGACAAAATATGTAATAAATTTTTTTTTAGTGCCAGAAGAATCTTTAGAGATTACTTGCCTATCCCCCTGCCTCTCACTTTCACTCTCTGTCTGTCTGTCTGTCTGTCTCTCTCTCTCTCACACACACACACCTCCCCGACACACATTCAGGTGCAGACACAAAGGATATTAATAAAAGCTAGTATTTGTTGAGAAGTTTTTGTATATCAGGCAGTGATTTAAATGGTTCACATATATTAGCTCGTTTAATCCTCAAACCACAATTAAGTAGATACTATTACTATTCCTTTTTATTTTACAGATGAGGTAGCAAGGTACAGAGAGGTTAAATAACTTGCTCAAGGTTACCAAGCTAGTAACTGGTAGCTCAAGGAGGGCATCTGGCTCCGGGATCAACCCAACCAAAACAGCATAGGTGTTGACAACACTGCAGGGAGTAAAAAAGGATAAAATGAGTCCTACTTGAGTTTCCCACTAACCTTAGCCTCACTCCCAAACAAGCAGAGAGCAGAGCAGGAAGGAATTATATGCAGTACCCCCCTCCATGCTTCCAGACCAGCCTCCTTCCCCAGACTCGGTGCCAGCCTGTGCCAAGCCCCCAGAGGGCAGTGCTGAGCTATCTACCAGGCAGGCAGCACAAACAGGGCTGAGAAGGGCCCCATTCTTCCTTCAGACATCTCCTGTTTGATTCTCCCTCATTCCATTAAGGTCTTTCTGTACAAACAAGTAAGGCGGCTCATAAAGCCTTGCCCTGGGCATGCGACAGCAACCCCACCCTCTTACCCTGCTTTATTTTCCAAGTCTTTATTGTTACCTGACATTATATTATATTTTTATTTTAATTGTGTCCCCCTACTTGAAAAGAAGCCCTATGAGGACAGGGACTTTTCATGTCACATCAATTAGAGTTCCAGCATCTACCATAATGCCTGGCACATAGTAGGGGCTCATTAAATATTGAGTGCTGTTGGAGCTCAGGGCAGGCTGCCCCCAAATATGCCAAAGTGGCATATTGATTATTTTGAATTAAAGTTACCTGAGAAATAGCCAGTGCAAGAAGAAACTCTGACCCTCCTCTCTGTCCCCACTGAAAGCAGGAACTAAATTTCTCATTTGAAAGGTGCCTCCCTGCACCAGGAGAAAGAGAGGAGTACATTCTTATCACCACAGATAGGAAATTCAGGGGTGAGAAGTCTGACAACAAACGTTGTTACTTCTTTATGAATTTAGTACCCCAAGCTCAACCTCTGTTTAGATTCTTCACTAATTAAGCACCCAAGACTAATTCCTTTGTCCTTTATCTTTTATACTTTTTTGTCTAAAAAGTATAAAAGCTGCCTGCCTTGACTATTTCTATGAGACCTCCATAGGTACCAATTAAATTAGTTTTTTTCTCCTGTTAATCTGTTTTATGTCAGTTTAATTATAAGACCAGCGCAAGACCTCAGGAGAGGTAGGGGGGAAATTTCTCCTTCACAGCAGTGCATGTTGAAGAGTGTTGAGTTCAGCCTCCCCTGGTCAGGAGGACTGGGGAAAAGAGGTTTTAGCATAAATACAATGAGCATTAAAGAATTCAGCAGTTCTCAGCAAGGCCCTGAGCCAGGGTGTGTACTGAAATCTCAAGGCGCCACTTACAGCCTGAATTTGTTGATTTGATCCCCATCGTGGCGCAGAAGCCAGTTTAATAAGCCTTTCATTTGTTTCTCACTGGGAAGGAGCTGAGCGTGGTTCCCGACTGTGGATTGACCAGGGGAGGGAGAGTTGTGGGAAGACTTGGTGGCTTCCAGGCTCAGCTTTGCCTGGACACCCATGAGGGCTCCAGTCTGCTTTGTGTTCCGTCAGCTCTCCTGGGGTGAAGGCCCCACCAGGCTCTCTGAGGAAGGGCTATTCTCTAGAACAAGGGAGGGTCTTTTCCAACAGGGAGAGCTGAACAACAGTATAGTCTTTAAGAGCTTAGGGTTTGAACTTACATTAAAAATTGGTTCTGTTGCTTCCCTTTAGTGTGGCCTTGAATGAGTTACTTAACCTCTCTGAGCCTCTATTCTCATCTGTTCAATGAAAAGAACTATACCTATTTTGTGAGATAGTTCTCAGGACTCAATGAGATAAGCGCTCACTAAACAGTAGTCTATTACAAAAGAATCACCTTATTTCTGAAGTGGGCAATTCAACCTATTTCCAGGAGCTTTCTGGTGTGCTTTCAGATATCTATTGGGATTTTGTGAAAGGGTTGACTGTAAATAGCTTTCATGCTCCAGAATTTTCTTAAACAATAGGTTTTCCCAAAGTGCATTTCATAGGCTACTCATTACCAGGATGTCAGTAGATATCACAAAAACAGACAAATATTGCAGTGTTTATGTAGTCTGTAATCAACTGAGTGGCTATTGCAAATATCTAAGAGAAGTATTTCCCAGTTTCCCAAATTCATTAGATCACAGACTTTTCTTTTAATGGAGTTCTTGATAGAACTTACATTCCATGCAAAGTAGTGTGAGAGAAACTGCTTTCAAAAGAAAAAGACTCAGTTCTATATCAGGAGAAATAACTGGCATCTTATTGTATTAAACAATCTAGTCTCATCCAAGAAAATAAGAGTGCTGTTTGTCAGTTTTAGTTTAGGTAGTGGGGACAAAGGATAAAAGACCATTTTGAATGCTCCGTACTAAGGCAGCAGGGCAGCTCCAAGTCCTGTCTCGTGGGTCAACAGTGAAGGGAATACTGATACAGAGCAGGACCCTGTGAGGCTCCTGGGCACAAAAGCCTTTCTGTGGCCCTCATTTTTTTTGATTACAGGAAAGAGTCTTCATTCACCCTCCATGACCTTTCCAGAGGTCCAATGGGTAAATTCAAGCAGTAGTTAATTAGGAAAGGGTGGGGAGGCGAGGCAAGGGAGGGACAAACAGTCAAGGGAAACAACAGTGCAGCCTTGGGGCAAGGTCCTGGTTCCCCACCAAGGGATACACACAACAATATCTTTGAGCTGTTTTGCAGAGACTGAAACCCTCACCAGGTGGGAGAAGTTAACAGTTAACTGGTTAAGGACAGTATACTGCAAGCACATAGACCCCAGACTGGTTGGAACCACAGGGTTGATGATACTGACTCCCACGTGCCTCACCAGCAACCAATCAGAAGACAGAAGAATGTCCACCAGCTGATCATGCCCTCTTTGAACCATTATTATAAAACTTCTCACTACCCCCTCCAGGTTGGGACACAGTTTTTGAGGGCATTAGCCCACTGTGGTCCCCTTTGCCTGGCAAAGCAATAAAGCTATTCTCGTCTACTTCACTCAAAACTCTGTCTCCAAGATTTAATTTGGTGTTGGGGTACAGAGGCCAGATTCAGCTTCAGTATGACAATGAAGTGCATTTCTACTGTTAAGACATCCTGAGAAGGATTTGTAAACTATCTTGTAAATGGTCAATATGTTTTAAATTCAAGAGCCACAGATATGGTAACAACTACTCTTTAGGCCTGAAGCTTTAGGGAGAAGCAATTTCATACCTAAGCCACACTGATTTTAAGTGTAATATTGCAAACCATTGTTGAAATTACGTAGAGGTTATCAGACAGCAGGTGAGATTCGAATGCCTATCACTTTCCTTGAGCTGAATCTCTGTGATGTTCTTATTTGTAAATTTATTTGGCTTAGAAAGTACATGCACCATTAGTCAAAAACTACCTCTTGGTTTTCATTTAAGTTCTTCCTTTATTAGAATGGCTTCCAAGTCATTCATTGAGAAACACAGCCAATTCAAAGATTTTGTCCATAGGCACAAAATGGATTTTTTAAAAGTGCTGCTGCACAAAGAATTGTTATTTTGCAGACAAGAATTTCTGTTCCTCTTCCCTCTCCTCTCCTAAGTCCTATTTGTTTCAGGCCTGCATACAAATGCCAGCTCTATAGGCCGTACGCTGTCTGAAGCACACTTGAGCCTGAAATAAACTTCACCTCTAAGCCTTGGTTTTCTCACCTGAAAATGGGGATATTTATGCCTGTCTCAGAGGGCTGTTATGAGGATGGAGGGACAGAAAGTGCAGTTAGTGGCCAATGAATAGCATCTGTTATTCTGAGCATCCTTGTAGCTTTGGGCTTCAGGCTAGTGAAGAGTGTGAGGTGACATTTTTTTTTTTAAGTGCAGTGGTTAAAAAGACAATGAAAATATCAGCATTCTTTCCCTAATGAAGTCATACGTAGATGACCGGAATTTGTAAAGCACAAGATAGGAGCTGCTATGCCTGAAAAAGTGGGCTGGGGTGTGGGGTGTGGGGAGGGGCTTCACTTGGGGGCGGGGGAGCAATCTGATCACAAGCTGCACTGCCCCTCACAGGCACTTAAGCCTCTTTGGAACAGTATTTGAAAACATGGCTCTAGCAAATCATGTTTGAAAATCAAATGGTATCTTGGGGCAGGAGCTGACCAATCTTGGAAGAAGGATGTGTTTGCTGCCAGCCGGGCCAGCTCGAGGAGGGCCTGCAGGAGCTGTCTACCCTTTTGTTGTGTCCCATCTACAGAGCCCAGGGGAAGCTTAGCATTCTCTAGGAGTTTGACTTTACACTCAGGCGGGCCTAATCACAGAGAGATGACATGGGGCCCAAGCAGAACGACTGAGGCTTCTACTGGTTGGGACCCACATCTCCTTCATACATTTCCTATCTTTCTTTGTCCATTCATCCAACAGATATTTATTATCCAGTAATAAGTATTATCCATATACTAAGCCAGAAGCTGCAGAGAGAAGATGAACAAGACAGTCTCCGGTCCTCCAGGAGCTCTTAACCTAATAGGAGGATACACACATATCCCGGCAAACACCTAATAAATATAGCACGTCTCATGAATGCTGCAAATGACATGTGCAGAGTGATGGGAGCATAGAGTGAACTTAAGCCAGTCCAAGTTTATGTTATTAAGATGGGCAAAAACAGACACAGAGACTTATTTTTTTTATTTCATTTTTTTTTGCGGTACACGGGCCTCTCCCTGTTGTGGCCTCTCCCGTTGCGGAGCACAGGCTCTGGATGCGCAGGCTCAGTGGCCATGGCTCACGGGCCCAGCCGCTCCGTGGCATGTGGGATCTTCCCGGACCGGGGCACGAACCCGTGTCCCCTACATCGGCAGGCGGACTCTCAACCACTGCACCACCAGGGAAGCCCCACAGAGACTTACTGTTAGAAGATCTATGTTATTTCACGCTTATTCTCATTTTATTTTTTCCTTGTCTCCTGTATCATCCTTCCCTCAAATCATGATCAAGGAATTTGGAAAGACGGTAGACTGAAAGTGGCCCTTTCTGCAAAATTCTTCTTGAGAATGAATATCTGCTCTCCTCTTAGAGGCCGACTCTAGTGATAGCCACCATTTATTGACTGTTTATTATCCATTGGGTTCTGCTAAGTCCTTTAGGATTATGTATTATCCTATATATATAAATGTATTATGTCATTTAACTTCACAGAATCTTTATGATAACACCTCAACACAGATATTTTCAAAATAAAGAATGGGGAGACTCAAAGTAATTGAGAAATTTTCTCACACAGCTAGTAAATGGCAGAATCTGGATGTGAGCTCAGGTTTGACTGGCCCTAAGTCCTTAGGTCTTGGGATGGATAATTTTATGTGTCAAGTTGCCTGGATTAAGGGATGCCACCTAAAACATTTCTGGGTGGGTCTTTGAGGGTGTTTCTGAAGGAGATTAAAGTTTGATTCAGCAGGCTGAGTAAAGACAGCCTTCCTCCTCAGTGTGGGTGTGGACCATCCAGTCCACTGATGGCCCTAATAGAACAAAAAGGCAAAGGAAGGAAAAATGCTCTCTCTTCTTGAGCTGGGATATCCATCTTTTCCTGCCCTCAGGCATGGGATCTCCTGTTCTCAGGCCTTTGGGCTCTAGGACTTATGCCAGTGGCCTTGCAGTTCTCAGGTCTTTGGCCTCAGACTAGGAGTTACACCAGTGGCTCCCTTGATTCTCAGGCCTTCAGATTCAGAATGAATTATACCACCAGCATTTCTGATTCTCCAGCTTGAAGATGGCAGACTGTGGGATTTCTTGACCTCCACAACCTCATGAGCCAATTTCTATAATAAATCCCCTCTTATACATATCTATACACATCCTATCGGTTCTGTTTCTCTGGAGGACTCTAACACAGGTCTTTCCCACTTTACCATTGCCTCTCCCATGCCATTTCTAACCTGCAAAGAGCCTGTATCTCAGAATGAGCATAGAGCTGAGGAGTGGGTTAAGTGGCCATCTGTTTTATGTGCTTTGAAATCAGAAATGACAGGTCCATTGAAGATGAGTTGCCTCATGGGAATTAAACCATTCTTCTCCTTTTGCTCTGAGTTCTGTCTGTGGTTCTACCTATTTTGTGTGTTGACCACAAGGCATCCAAATTTACTGAGCTTTTCTTTGATACTGAACTTGGGACTCGTTGTCATTGCCCTAATCTCATCTCATAGTGCTTCCGTTTCTTATATTCAGCAAATGGAAATGATGCTCCCTCCTCATCAGGGGACTACAGAGTCTAGATGATGATTTGCATCAGTAATCCAGAAGGTGACCTAGGAACAGTACTGGTGGCTCTTCATTTGTACTAGAGATGACACTTTTCCCATATAAACCTCTTAGAAACTGTCACTGTGAATGATGTGCTGATTAAAGATAATGGTGACAATGATAATTCTTTAATTACGTGTTATACTTCTCACCTCCTTGGAATTTCAGAAGGATTCATACATGTCCTTACTCAAAACAGATCCATTAGTTATACTAAGATAAAGAGGTTACTGATAAAGTGCTGGACATTGAGCCTCATAGGGGAGAAAACCAAATGGACTTAGCCCCATTCACTGTCCTTTTCCCAGAAAAATACCCTTTTCCTTAGAATCCTCTCAATGGTGGTTTCCACATCAGGTCTACAAGAGATAGTGGCGGTGAACATACAGGATTAGGAGGGTAAGGAGTCTCACCTAGGTGGGCTCAGTTGCTTTGTCACACTGGGTGGGGGGAGGCCAACCTGCCCCTGTGAGTGCCAAGAAGCACCAAGGAGGCTGCCCAAGGTATCTGTCCACTCAGCTCAAACATGTCCTCCGCTGGGCAAGTTTGGGAAAGAGGAGTCATTAAACTGGGGCTCTCTCAAGACCAGGCAGTTCTCTTTCAATTGTAGTTTTTCTTCTCTCTCTCTTTACACTCTTCTCTCTATTCCAGCCTATTCATCTTCTTGGAGAAGCTGCTCTACTACCCACAGAGTGGGACCAGTCCTGTGTACCTGATAAGCAATTAGGCACAGCTGACTGGGCCAGGGATGGACATCTGAACTTGAGGGGCAGATACCCTCTTCTGGCCATTGGGAATTGGGAGACTGTTAGGGAGCTGAGCTGGAAGGTTCTGCTGACTCGAGTGATTGGACTGCCATTTTGGAAGAACTTTGAGGCCCCTGAAAAGAAATCAGTCTGCAGAAAGAAAAGAATGGAAAAAGAATCACAGGAAGAACAGAGACTAAGATGGGTAGTGAGGTGAAGGGAGAAGCTGCACAGTGAGATCTCGGGTTCTAAACTTGTTCTGTAAGATTCCCTGTATCCATACAACAGATCCTCCTTTACTTGAGCTAGTTTGAATGGGTTTCTGGTGTTTGAATGGTCTCTGAATAAGACACTGGGTGTTGCCTCAGCCTGTCCCTAAAACTCAAATGAGTAAAGGTAGCCTCAGAAACACCCTCATGTCTCATGTCTGTGACTCTAGGTAAGAGTGTAACCCAGGCCATGTGGCCCCTGTGGATTAGGAGGCACTCTTCATGTGAGTGAGGCTCCATTGGCTGTAAGAAAAAAGAGAGTCATTCCAATAATGAGGTTTTTTTTTTAAAAAAAGGATACTTATAACACATAGAAATAAGGAAGGCAGCAATTTTAACTGCCTGGCCCAGGCTAATGGAAGCTAGAGGGTACAGTAGCTCTATTGTTTTTATTGACAACTTCTTGACCCAGAAGAAGTTGTGTCCTTAGAATGGGGCTTCTACAGATCCTCCTTTAAACGCCATGTTTCCACATCTCAGCTATGGTCTCCTTACTTCTGTTTCTTTCCAATACTAATTTACTTATTCTCTTCCTTCCGACATTAATGGGCTTTTCCTCAATAACTCCCACAAAATTCCCCAGAAAGTGACAATCTGATTGGGCCACTTTGTTCCTGCTTGGGCACAGCATTTGCCATGAACTATAAAGACCATTGACAATCATGAGATGGCCTTAATCCTGGTGCCCAGTCCTGGCCTATTGAACCCATCTGTATTCAGAAAACAGCCACCTGCAGCTTCTCTCTCAGTAAGGTTGTGGGATGGACAGTTTCTATCAGAAGGATCTGATAGTGTCAGCCACCCAGAGCATCACTGTATTTTCATATCCTAGCTTGTGGAGGTCAACTTTGTTAAGAAAAATTATCTGAAACTTGGAAGTAAAAATAGGATGACTGCATGTCTTTGTAATGTCATACTGTACCGTTGTCCAAAAAGACCCTAAAGATTTTTTTAATTCTCTACTTTTGTTTGACTTACTATTGAAGGGGAGCAGAAGTTGCCACTCCAAAATATGCCTCTTGGGTGTAAGGATTATTCTAGGCTGATTATTTTTAAGCAATAGCAGACACAGGAGAAGCTCTGAAAACTGAGTGGAAGTTAGCCTTTTGTAAAAGACATTTCAATTGATAAGGTAAATCTCTATTTGTAAGGGTGGCTCCCTTTCTGTACCAGGTAGAGAAGGATGACTAAACTTCGAGAAACCCTCATCAGTGGAGAAGACACCAGCTTAAATCTGCAATAACAACCTTACCCTTGTTTACTGTGCTTTCCCTGATAGCCTTCCTAACTGGCTTCCCCACCCTCCAACACCTTCTTTTGTCTTTAGCTGGAGATGGTACTTAAGGTGGTGGCTTGGGCCATTTTAGAAATTTACTTGGTTTTCCTGGGTATTTCCCATGTACGGGAGTTGTATATTCTATTAAACTTCTGTTTTACTCCTATTAATCTTTATTATGGGGCAGGGTGGGAGTCTCAGCTGAGAACCTAGAAGAACAGAGGGAAAATTACTTTTCCTCCTCTATGCTGTTTACTACTGATTGGGGCCCAGACTCTGTGAAGCTACATGTTAGTTTTATTCTGATCGAGATGCAGATGATTTCTTTCCTTTCAGGAGATTTTATTGCCCTGTGAGACGTTAACCAATTTGGTCCCTAAATTAGCACACTTATTCTAGCATGCCATTCCTGGGGATGGAGACTTTACTGTGGTTTCCATGGAAGGAACGAGCGAGGCAGGGTGAGAAGACACAGGACTGGCTACTTTACATACTTCCAGCTGGCTTTGGGGTGTAGGTGTGTCATCTCCTACCTGGCCCTGGTGTGATTAGGGCAGGTGGATAGCAGCCCAGAGTGTAAGAGCTCAGTAGAGGAGGTAGTGGGAGGGTATGGCCTCTGGATTGGCTGGTGTGCATGTACTTGCAGGCAAGTCATTTACTATCATTTACTATCTCTAGGAATTGGCTAGCCCTGGGAGGAACGGTCTCTCCAGGTCAGCAAGGTCCCAGATGCCAAGCATCAGAATACAAAGACTTAACATGGTCTCAACTCTTCTCAGAAGGTGATTTCCCTCTCTGTCATTAGACAATGCTTAGCCAACCTCCCTGCCTTTACTGATGCAATCCCTCTGCTTGGGATGCTGTTTCCTTTCCCTACCACTTACCTTAATCCTACTCACCCTTTAATTCTAGTATTTCATGAGATATTCCATGACCATTCTTGTCCTCACTGATCTTTTCCACATCTGAATCCCTACAATCCACACTTAAGCATACACACCCATTGAGAATACTTATCAGTAAGGTGGCATCCTTGTCCAGACCGTCTTGAGAAAATTGGGAAAGAAGAGCAACAACATAAAGAAACTTCTGAAGTGGAACCAATATCCAGACCCTTCTTTTTTCTGAACAGCCCAATTTTGTTTGGAGACAGCAACTGCCTAGCCCCTGAGGATTAGTCACGGTTGGCCATACCAACGACTCCAATCCTGTTCCTCACTTGCCCAGCCTCCTTGCAATTAGACATGGACATAGGACATAATTCTGGCCTAGGAGATATACACGAAAGTGGACTGATAAAGGATCATGAAAATCCTGATCCTTCCCCCTTTTTCCTCATGGCCGGACCTATCGCAGCCATCTTGCAACCATGAGGCAACAAACAGGAGAATGAAGACTAATTTGCTAAGAATGACAGCACAGGAAGATAGAAAGTCCCTGGACCCCTGATGGCATAGCTGATAAGGGTGAGCTTACACCAGAAGCCACCTACTCCTGGAATGCCAATTATGAAAAAAAAACTCAACAAACGATATTGTTTTAAGCAACTAATGGCATTTCTAACTTCCCAGAAAAACACTAGAAACTTTACCTGTGTTTATATCATAACCATGTTTTAAGTTTATGTAAATTATACTTTGACCATTCAGCCAGACAGGCTGGGGAAAGTTCTCTGAGAATTGTCAGATGCCAAAAGGATAGAATCGGGCTTTTCTTTGTCATGGCTGACTTGAGGTTCATTCCCAGACATGAGTGTCCTTGACCAGGGCCTGATGTGGGAGTGAGGAGGGTTCCATCGCTGAGATACCAATATCATGAGGAAGGCTGGGACCCACAGTAGGGGAGACAAAGCAAGAATGATGAGAGTGACTAGAAAAATTAGAATTTTCACTAAATTGGGAAAATGGAAGAGAGTACTGCTGGATAAGAGGGGACCTTAACACAACAAGCAGAGACAAACTGGGAATGTCCTTTATCCAATAAGTTCTGACTAGAGGCCAATACTCATGTCTTTATTAGTGTTCAGAACTTTACTTAATAGTAGTAATAATATTACAGGTAATCTACGTAAGTAATTAATTCCTCTGCTTTTTTTTTTTTTTTTGCGATACGCGGGCCTCTCACTGTTGTGGCGTCTCCCGTTGCGGAGCACAGGCTCCGGACGCGCAGGCTCAGCGGCCATGGCTCACGGGCCCAGCCACTCCGCGGCATGTGGGATCTTCCCGAACCGGGGCACGAACCCGTGTCCCCTGCATCGGCAGGTGGACTCTCAACCACTGCGCCACCAGGGAAGCCCAATTCCTATGCTTTGATTGCCTAATAGTGCTAGCAGGCTTACATATGATATTGCTTATCTTTACCCCAGTCCCGTTAATTGGTAATATGATGAAGAGAGGGACGTGAAGAAAGTAAATAACTCACCCATGTTTTCTTCACAGTTAGAATTGTTAGAGAAAGGATTTAAACCTAAGTGTGTCTAACTCCACGGTCCATGGGCTCACCCTTTCCTTCCTCCCTATCTCCTCCCTCCCTCTCTATCTCAAACATTTATTGAGTACTACCATGTGCCAGGCTCTTGGGATACAGCAAGAAACAAAGTCCTTGTTCTCAGGGAGTTTACATTCCAGTGGGAGGGACGCAGAAAATAATAATTAAAAATACATCTCCTGTGGCAGCAGGGGCTATGAAGAAGACACAGCTTTCATATTTCTTGTTTAATGCCCGTCAGCATTGCATTTTTCTCATACTACATCCCTCATCTTCATGCAGTGCTTAACTCTGGCCTGGAGAATCAGGAGGACTTCATAGAAACACCTGCAGTCTCTTTGTCTCAGGGCCTTTGGCAAAGAACAGCAGACATAGTGGCAGACAAAGCTGCTGGAAGTAGTGGTGCTAGTGGCAGCCAGAAGCTTAATCATGCATTGCAAAGGCAGTGTATGTGATGTCACGTTTCTGGTGCTGGAAGGGAAACCGAGGGCAGCTCCTTGGAAGTCGTAATCGGCCCCCTATCTGCCACGGAGGCACCTACACACTTTCCGAGGTGTGACTGCAGAGACTCGAAAGGGTTCACTCACTCTGAGAGGAATCGATAATAATTGTTGCTAAGCTAAAATTCATGCTAAGTAATCGGCATTTATAAGTCAGGATCTCAGTGGAGAGGGCATGACAATAATTAAAATAAGTGTCACATCTGAATAATTAGACCACGTTATGGCTGTGTTGGAGAAGGAAAAGCTTGCCTCTACCCTTCTAGTTTCTTCCAGCTGGTCTAAGAATTGAATTAACATCAGACAGGTTAACAGTAAGACGTCAAATTTAATTTCATACATATGGGAATCCCATATACATGAGAGGTTCAGAGACAGAAAGGCAAAATGAGGTATGTATGCCATCCTGAGTTAAGAAATGGGGTAGGGGCCTGGGGCTTCCAAGGACAGTAGGGTCATTCATAGGACAAGAAGAAGGCCAGATGTTTGGTAATTAGAGGTTTGCCCTGCCATATATATGGGGTCTCCTAGATAACATTTATTTCCATTAATAACTCTTTTCTGGGAAACCCCCCAACTTAAATTATTCTAGGTAGTTAAGGAAGGGGCAGTAATTTCTCTTGAACCTGCTGGGTCTTGATTACCTTTAGTTCAAAATGATCGTCATGCAAAAGTGGCACATTTGGTAGAAGCTCATTCTGAACCCCTACAATTGTTGTTTTACCTGTTTGTAGGACTTCTGGTCGCAATGCAGCATCAAAAATGACAAAGCAAGATCTTGAGACTGTAACAATTCAGAAAAGATAGGATTTCAGAAACTTCTGGGACCCTGACATTTGGGAGGCTCTGCCTGGAAAGCACTTACCTTTTTCTTTTTAAATGTGTTGAGGCCTTTTTTTTTTTTCCCCATTAATGGCGCCTCTAAATACCAACTTTGTATTTTAACTCCTTCAAGGAATCCTCACCACTCACCTCTCACCCCCTGCCCGATTCTGAGTGTGAAGGAAGAGAAGAGGCCAGGGATCGCTAACCAAAGGCCTGGAGGGAAAGAGAACAGGATGAGATGAACAGTGAGCCTTGAGAGGCCTCACACAGGCCCTTCCAGGAGAGCCCTGGTTTTCCACTTCTTTTGGGGACTGGTCTGGATTGCTGAGACTATGGTCCGTGTACTGGCATCTTGGTCAATAGGGCTCAGCTTCCGGGTTGGGCTCCTGTTTCTTAATTTCCTCATGCCTCCCAGTGGCATCACCGGATCCAGCTCTCCTTGTGTGTAGGGGTTACAGCAGGTCATGGATTTGGTGAGGCCAGTTACTCTGGGCTGGCTGCTTCCTACCTCTGACGGCTCTGCTTGCCTACACATTGGGATCATCTGGAGAGATTAAAAAAAAAAAAAAATCAGGGGTAGATGGGACCAGGCATCAGTAATTTAAAAAATCTCCCCAGGTGATTCTAATACTCAGACAAACTGGAGAACCACTGTCCTAAGAGTCATAAGAGTGAGCTGGTCTCACAGTAGACATGTGCTTACGTTTCGGGGAGTGAACACATGAACCCATGATGGATCAATAGCATGACATTCTCGGGGAAGGGAGCACCTACTTCTGTGGCATAGCATGTGGCAGCTATATTCTGAATCATGATCTTATTCCCATTTTACAGAGGAGGAAACTGGGGCTCAGAAAGGATAGGCAAAATTCCCTAGGACAGTCAGCTAGAAGGAGCAGAACAATGTGTGTGTACTGAAGACTCTACTGTTAGAGCAGAGGGGAGACCAGGAATGAATTTCACTCTATGTAAGTTGTGGCATGCCAGAGCTAGCACTTCAGGATCTACAAATTAGAGCTTTTCCAAATTTCCACCTTAAAGAGCCAATTCCAAACCTTAAAACAAGTTACATTGGATTTAAGGGCTGAAGCCCAGTAATTCAAGAGTGTTGCACTTGGGCATGGCTCTGCTAGGAGGAGAGATGGGCCCTGGTAAGGATTATGTTAGGGACAAACAGGGTGTGTCTTCTGGGGACCGCACTATGGATGGTCAAACAGCTCCGTGACAGGTAGAGTGAGGTGGGGAAGGACACAGATCAATGGACTGTCTAGCTCAACACATCCTCACTTCCTCAGGCAAATAAAACCACAGGGAGAAACAGACAAGAAGGCTATTCATGTGTTGGTCCACCGTGTGCCTTGATTCTGGAATAGTCTTTCCCATCCAAGTCATGGCTTCAGTCTTCCAAAATTATCCTACCTCTGAAAAAGCCACTCCAGCACATGAATCTTCCATGATGTCTCTCACAGAGTGGTATCCACATCCCTCATTCAAAGATCCAATACACTCCCCAATTTGATCTTTCTCTACTTTTCTGGTATTTTCACTGACCCTCCACCAACCTTGGGTTTCAGCAAGTTGGATCTAATGGCCGTTTTCTGAAAATGCTCTGAGGCTAGTCTCACTGACCAGAGCGCTCTACATGTCCTCCACCCTCAGTGCATGCCCTCCCCCCATAGGTACCCAAGTCCCTGCTTTCCTCAAAGCCCAGTTCACACGCCTCCTGTTTGTTAGTGGTCTTCTCACGGCTTCCAGGTGTACTGAAGCCTCCTTTCCTTGGACTCACAAAGCAGAGTTAGTTGCAGCCTTGTTTATAGCACTCCACAATCTACCTTCTTTGGATGTGTGTGTTCTGTCCATCACTAGATGCTCATAAAAATTGGAGCAGAAAACATTAAAAACATCCTTTTATCCCTTATATGAGTAATCTTAATGATAACCTGGCAAGCGCTTAGGTACCTCAAGTTGATTAGTTTACAGCTGCTGCCTAATGTATTACTGCAATCTTAGTGGCTTAAAACAATACTCATTTATTATCTTACAGTTTTTGTAGGTCAGAATTTTGGGTAAGGTGTGGGACTGGATTTCTGTTCATGGTCTCAAAGGGCTGAAATCAGGTGTTACCTGGTCCTTGTCCAAGCTCATTTCCTGTGTTTGTTGCTATTGATAGAATTCATTTCCTGTAGTTGTAGGACTGAGGTCCCCATATTTCTTTCTGGCTGTCAACCAAGGGTTGCTCTCAGCTCTGTAAAAAAAATTAATAAACAGAAACTTCAATTAAATAGAGTCAGGAGACCGGGGGAGGAGCTCTCACACACTGTGACAGCAGCAGAGCTGAACGGGAAGAAGAAAGACTCCTCTTCTTTCCTGGCATGAACTCAACCAATGAAAAGCCATGGACTCTTTCTTACTGTAGCCCTCCCAACTCCCTTTTCCTCCTAATAAAAGTGTTCTCCTTCCCTTGCCATGAGGGGACTTGCATGTTGGCTCACCATAGTTGCAGACCTTGAATTGCAATTCTCTGCTGGTTCTGAATGAACCCTTTTTTTTTTTTTTTCCTGGAGAAATAACTGGCAGTCTATTTGTTTTAGGCCAAAGTTTTGGTGGCCTATATGGGGGCCAGAGAAGACTCTCGACAGCTCTGGGGTAGGTAAGCAAACAGGTGCTGTTACCCACAGGTTGACCCATATGCTCACTGATTTTTTTCACTGACCCTGGAGTTTGAAGGTAGCTCTTCTCCTGGATCCAAGCTCATGCCCTCTTTGCATCTGAAGCTCTCCAGGCTTTATTTGAGATCTAGTTAAAGGTTTTGTCTTTCTGGTTAAGGGCTTGTTCTGTATGCAAGTACTCATTTGACACTTGGTTTGATTTTGGGATCAGACTGTTTCACTGAAATTGGCTGAGAAGCCTCTAGCCCATTCCTTTGGGAACAGGGGCTACTTCACTGAAACTGTGCCAGTTCAGCCATCAGCCCATTCATTTGGCACAGGGACTGTTCTATGGGAACTAGGTGGAAAGCCTGTGGCCTGGCTCCTCCAGGACCAAGCTGCTCCCTTTGAACTGGCTGGTATTAGGCTTGCTGGCTATTGAGTTGCAAGCTGTTTGAGATATTTGAACTGTTTATGCTGTTTGAATTGCTAGCTGTTTGAGCTATCAACTGTTTGAGCTGTTTGAAAACTGTTCTTTTACTCTAGAGAAAATCCTATGAGAAACAAGGACCCAGTTATCTAAATATTTTGAGGACTGCCCTCTCCCCCAAAAGGGACTCCAGCAGGTTTTATGTTTAAAAACTGTGGTCCTTCCTCATATGCCTTTTTAACTGAATGAACTGACCTGACCGAAGGCAATTTAGAAAATCAATTGCCATTATGGGGAAATTTTGAAACACCTAGGCTTAATTTTCTGAAAGCTGAATTGGACTACAATAGCTCAAAGTTTTCCAGAAAAAAATGGACTGCCTATCTTGACTGGTATTTGAGACTTCCAAACGTTATCCAGAGCCTGAAGTGACCTCTTTCTGCAGAATAATATTTTAAGATTGACTGAGGCAAACAAATGATTAAAGAAAGATCAAACGGTTCTTGAAGCCTCAGCCTCTTCTTCTTGGCTTTTTTGTCTCAGGCTCTACCTCAAATGCCATTTTCCTCCTTGCTTTCTATGCTGCCTGCATCTCCCGTATACCCTCAGTTCCCCCACTTTAATTCTCTCACCAAACTTTCCTTTTTCTCTGAAACACTCCCCACTCCATTTCCTCTGAACTTATCAGAACCTGTCCCTTTAGAATTAAGCCTTCTGAGAATCCAAAGAGGCTAAACCCTTAATTTCTTATATACTCTGGACTAAAGCTGAATTGTGAGCCATCGTCAAAGATGTTCCCAAGGTAACCAAAGATCCTCACAGATTTGCTGAGGTTTTTAATATAGTTATTCAAACTTATTAACCTGGTTTCTCTGACTTAACATCAGCTAGTTCATATTGTTGTTGGTGAAGGCCAGGATGTTGTTAGATGAAAACCACTAATTGGGAAAATCCTGAAAAGTCTCTAGACAACTGGGAGACCAACCTGCTAACTTATTATATGGTCAGGCTCAGGCAATTGCTAGGTGAATTCATCAAGCAATTCTTAGGACTTTTCTAAAGCCTGTTGATGGGAACAAAATTCAGACTTGCACACAAAAATCTGATGAACATGTTCAGGACTATTACAATCAATTTGAATGTTTTCAAAGAAAATTCTAGTCTTCCTTCAGATGTTGATTCTATCTGGGTAGCTTTTAACTCTATGCTTATTAATGGGCTGAACTGGAACCTTTCCCTTCTAGTAAAAAGGAGCAGGATGGAACGGGAAACTATGTCTACTCTAGATTTACTTAATCTGGCAAACCAGCTCTCTTGTGCTCTAGATGTGTCACCTCAAAGGAAGACCACCAAAATTCTTACATCTTCAACACCAGCAATCGAAAGCCCTTAAACGAAACCAGCGCCCTCTTGGTTTCTGCTATTATTACAAGTAGCCAGCATATTGGAAAAGAGATTGTTACAAATTGAAGCACTTTAGGTGCCTTCAGCCCTCTAACTAGCCTTTCCAACATCCTCACAATTCTCAATGATGGGCTTTTCCCAATCCTCCCTCTTAATCAGCTTGGAAAAACATTTCTTCAGAATGGGATGAATCTCTTCCAGTCCTAATTGACACCAGAGCCAGTGTCTTAGTGCTCAGTCCCACTATTATAAAACATCCTCTGCCTTGGAGTACTAAAATAGTTCAAATAGTGGGGATCTCTGATGAACTTCAATTGATCCCTGCCTCTGAACCTATTCCCTTTTGTTTCAGTTCTTTGAGAGACATTCGCCCTTTTCTCCTTAGTTCCTTTCTCTCTATCCATTTCCTAGGCTGAGACTTCTTAGAAAAGCATGATGTCGGAATTTCTTTCTCCCAAAATGGGGGAATAATTCTAGAATTTGACAGTAGTCATCAAAGTAACCCACCAGGTGAATTAAATGACCTTTTGACATCTTTTATTTGTTATTGACATCAATCATTTGTCCCTATCGAATCAGCTAACACTTTCCTTGTGGGCTAAATCTCCCACTGATGTTGGCAAAGGTCACAGCATGCTTCCCATCAAGATTCAAATAGATCCCCCTCTTCCCAGAATGAATCAATATCCTATAAGTAAAGAAACTCTTCAATGCATAAAGCCCATAACAGAATATTATAAGACTCAATGCCTCATTACCCCTTGTACTAGTCCCTGAATCACTCCCATTTTACCGGTGAGAAAACCTAGACTTTTATCCAGGACCAATAAATGACATTGTTATTCCTCAACCCCTGTTATTTCTAATCCCCATATGCTGCTAATATCCCACTGGAAGCAAATTCTTTACTGTAATTGATTTATGCAGTGCATTCTTTAGTATTCCAGTTGATGAAACTAGCCAATACCTTTTTGCCTTCAATTGGGAAGAAAAACAATTCACCTGAACAGTAACGCCTCAGGGTTTTACTGAGAGTTCTTCCTATTTCTCACAAATCTTGAAGGCTGATCTGGATGATATAGAGTTCCCTAGGGGTTCTACTTTGTTGCAATACGTGGATGATTTGATTTGCTTCTTGCTCTTCTGCTCAAGATTCCTCACAGGAAGACAGCATCCACTTACTAAAGCTTTTAGCCTTAAAGGGACATAAAGTTGCCAAAGAAAAATTGCAGTTTGCCCAAACCCAGGTCTAACATTTAGGGTATCTGATATAGAACAAGGGCTACACCTAGATCCAGATTCACGGTGTCCTAAGTTTTCCAAAACTTAAAGCTAAGAGTCAACTGTGAGTTTTTCTTGGGCTAGTTGGTTATTGCCGAAACGGATTCCAAATTTCTCTCTTATGGCAAAACCTCTGTATTCTTTACTCAACATTAACAGCCCTGACCCAATTTTATAGGAAGAATCAGACAACATAGACTTCATGGCCATAAAAGAGAGTCTGATGAACCCATCCGCCCTTGGTATCCCAATTATCAGATCCCCCTTTTCCTTTTTATATATGGGAAGGAAGGGAATGCCCTTAGGATACTCACCCCAAAACATGGGGACTATCACCAACCCATAGGGTATTATAGACAGCAACTGGACCCTGTGGCACAGGGATGGCCTCCTTGTCTTAGAGCCACTGCAGTCACTGCCCTTTTGATTAAGACCACTGAGAAATTTGTTGTGGGATCCCCTTTAACCATTTTTGTACCTCATGCAGTAGAAGCTCTCCTGAATTCTCATCACACTCAATATTTCTCATGCAGCGGCCTCACCTCCTATGAAATCCTTTTGTTAACTGTCCCTCACATAACTGTTTTATGTTGTAATTCTTAGCCTAACTACTCTTCTCCTCTCCATCACTGATGAAGTTGGCCATGACTGCTTAATGCTGATGGAACACCTCCTGATTCCTTATAATGATCTATAGGAAATTCCATTAGGTAATATTGACTTCTCATGGTTCTTATTTAAAAGGTGACGGTGGCAAATATTATGCTGGGCATGCTATTACAACTTCTTTTGACGTTATTGAGGCAGCATCTTTACCTATGGCTACTTTAGCCCAACATGCTTTTATACAAGCTTGTACTTTAGCCAAGGACAAAACTGCCAATATTTATACTGATAGTAGATATGCTTTTGGAGTAGTTCATGATTTTGGAATGTTCTTGAAGCAATGTGGCTTTCTTACTTTCAGTGGGAATAAAATTAAAAATGGCCCTATGTTTAGGAATTATTGAATGCAATACTTTAACCTGCCACTTTAGCTATTATTAAGATTCTAGGACATTCTAATCTTGATTCTCTGAAAATTAAGGGAAATCACCTTGCTGACATTTTTTCAAGGAATGCTGCCCTTAAAGGGATTAACAGCAGCCAAACATCTGTCATGGTCCAAAGGGATATTTCTCCAAATGATAATTTAGAAAAACTGGCTAGAGAGGCCCAATAATTGGCCTCAGAAAGAAAAACAAGATTGGAAATCCAACAGTTTTTGGCTTGATAAAAAGAGCAAGCTCTGGTTTGGACTACGTAACAACCCAGTCTTACCAGGGACCCTAAAATTCCCACTCCTCACCATTGTACATACATTACACTATCAGTCTAGTGACAAAATGATAGCCTTCATGCATCAGTATTGGTGGGGAAACATTAACAAGGCTGCAGAAAGTGCCTACCTCATTTGTTCCACTTTTCCAAAGTGCAACCCAGGGAAGCCTGTTTGTACTTCTCCTGGATATTTCAAACTGCCTGGGCCATTCAAGTTCTGGCAAATGGATTTCATACAACTTCCTCCATCTCATGGATATAAATATGTTTAAGTCATGGTCTGTATGTTTTCACACTGGACTGAAGCCTTCTCTTACAGACAGGCTAGTACCTCTTCTGTGGCTAAAGGCCTTTTGGAAAAGAGTATCCCTACATGGGGAAATCCTCTCAAACTTCACAGTGATTGACGAACCCATTTTATGGGCCGGGTACTTTCACAAGTCTGTGTTGTTTGGCCAGTTTTACAACACTTTCACTGTACTTAGCGCCCTCAATCCTCTGGTTTAGTCGGACACAGTTATGGCATTATTAACACTCAACTGGCAAAATTTGTAGAGGCCCTCCAAATGCCTTGGCTAAAAGCATTTTCATTGGTCCTTCTAAATCTCAGGGGTAGCCCTTTTGGAACTCATGAACTCTCACCCATTGAGATAGTCACAGGACGCTCAATACACTTGGCTTCTGATTCTTTTGACCCATAACTAATAAAAGGAGAAACATCCTAATATTGAAAAGGCCTAATCACTTCTATTAAAATAACCATGTTTTGGTAGAACCATCTTTTCAAAGTGTACCCTTGGGAGATGAAGTCCTCAAGCATCACACCTTGCAGTCTGAAGATTTTGTCTATTGGGAAAGATACCTCCAGAAAAACTCTCTTCAACCTCAGTGGAAAGGTGCCAATCAAATACTGCTATCCAACCCTTGTGCCACCAAACTCCGAGGAATAGACTCTTGGATTCACATGACACACCTAAACAAAGCACAGAAACCTGACTGGACCTACACGTTATCTGATGACTTGAAAGTAAAGATTTCCTGGGACTGAAGCAGACAACATCTGATGAGACAGCTTTCCCAAGATGTCTGGATCAGACCTGTTGGAAGTTTGTTGCCAAACATTTGATGATGACATAATGCTTCAGGTGATCTCTAATTTCTATGATCTTGATAATATTGGGTTGGCCCAAAAGTTTGTTCGGGTCTTTCCATAAGCTGTCATGGAAAACCCCAAATGAACTTTCTGGCCAACCCAATATATGAAGTTTAGATTAAAAGTGCCTGAGAGGGCTTCCCTGGTGGCGCAGTGGTTGAGAGTCCGCTTGCCGATGCAGGGGGCACGGGTTCGTGCCCCGGTCCGGGAAGATCCCACATGCCGC